>NW_024884364.1:58022758-58064300 GCF_019232065.1 Centrocercus urophasianus | reverse complement strand
TCTGTGTTGATACTCCTGATTAGCTTCTTCTCTTCCAATTGCCTGGAGATGGCATTTTGAACAAGTTGTTCCATCACCTTTCCCGGGACCGAGCTGAGGCTGACAGGTCTGTATTTTCTCTAGTCATTCTTCTTGCCCTTTTTGAAGACTGGTGTGATATTGTCTATCTTCCAGTCCTCTGGCATCTCTCTCATTCTCCAAGACCTTTCTAAGATGATAGAAAGTATTTCCCTGATCAATTCTGCCTGGGAGCAGAATTACCTATGGTTTTAGAACACACACAGAAAGATGTGTAGTCACAGCAAATCGACTGCCTGCTAGTGTAACAGGGCTGTTTTGACAGGGACCAAGTTACAAGTTTTAACTCTCAATACAATAAACACACCCATCAGCTTTTCTGATTATATTTACTTATTACATATGATGCCTATTACAATTGCTTTTATGTAGGACATCCTGTCCTCAGATGAGCTAACAAACAATTGTGTAGTATTCAAAAGGTAGAGAATTATCTATCTATCTATCTATCTATCTATCTATCTATCTATCTATCTATCTATGTTGCATGGTGCGGTAAGATGTCACAACTGCAGATTGCATTTTTCATTCCACTGTACTTTTGGTTCAGGATCTGTAAAAACCCTGGAGAACATGGGAAAATCTTTCAATTGCCTTTTTCCTATTGCAGTGTTTCTCAATTGTATTCAAGAATATAGGCAGATTTAGTTGGGGGTTCGTAAGACAAGAGTTTTTCTTGTATGATTATCAAGTGGCCAAGCACATGATCAACTTAGTACTGAAATATCATAAGAAGTGTGACAGTAGATTACTTACATCCCATTCTTTTTTTTTTTTTTAGTGGTGTTATTAGCCTCTAATATTAGGTTAGAGATAAAATCCTGTCCTTTCATATCAACTTACAGAAAATGTAGAGGTGAAAAACTGTCATCTATTACTTCCAAACATTGTTCAAAGAAATGTGTGCTGAGTAACTTTCTTCTTTACCCTTGAAAACCATCAAAATCAACTATATTTATTTGGTCCTCAGCCTTTGTGGAAGAGTGGGACATAAAAGTACATATGAACTACCCAGGACTCCACTACTGTCAGTTTGAAAACAGAGTCCAGAGAAAAAGTGTTTTAGGCAAAAGGAAAGAGGCTAGGGCATGCCCATAGTAACAAATAAGCATGAAAGAAAAGCAGCATTGTTCTTTAACACAGGAGAAGGCTAGCAATTCAATCTACTGTTTGTGTAAGAGAAAGAGTAGGGGATATATATCTGTGAATATAGGCAGGAGGTGCAATAGAGAAGAGTGCAATTGGAAGCAGAGAACATCTGTGGAATAGGAGGTGGTATCAAAGACAGACAATAGACTGAGTGCTTGTGGTGTCATTTCATCATTATTTATTCCTAGGTAACTCACGTCTTATTCAGGTATTCGGTTGAGAGTGTTATATGTAAGGCAGTATGAATTCAAGCTGCCTGTGAATTAGTGCAACAAAGTGTGAAGAAGCATTTCCAAAGGAAACAAAATGAAGTGGAATACATCTTGTAATCTATACGCTAAAGGCAGAGGGCCACAAAGACAACACTGTGTTTCAGTGCTACCTGTCAGTAAAAGGTGAGGGGTCTGGAACTAAGAAATATGCTGATGGAAAATAAAATAAATTAATTAATTTAAGAAAATAAAACAAAAAACCAAAAACAAAAAACCCAACTCTACCTCCCACTGATAGAAGTGTGGTACATATTTTTAAAACACATTAGAAAGAAGTATCCTATACTTGAGGAAAAAATAATTAGCAATTTTTAAGATTCTTGATAAATAAATACAATAGCCCTTAGCAATTCCAGGATACATATTTCTGTATGTCTGTCATGTTTAAAAGATGTTCCTATTGTGCATTCTAAGCATCCATATACATACAGAGAAGCCATGGACACTTGACAAGTAAAGGCTGATAAAAACAAACAAACAAACAAACAAACAAACAAATAAATGTAAAACTGTCATAGTATGAAAAAATCAGTGTTTTATATCCAAAATAACTTTCTTTTAAGGAAAAAATTAACAATCTGATTCAATGTCAGGTTATAATACAGTATAATATATTTCAAAGTCTATAGTGTTCTTTCATGTCAAGTGGCATGAATTCCAGAAACAAGATCTGTACCCATTTGGACATAAATTGGCCTTCTGATGTGTTGAAAATACAAAAGGTTGGTCCTATTGCTGTTGTGTTGATCATCTGTGTATCACATTAAAAGCAGTTTCAATGGTATACATGACGTCTGAGTTTCTTCCTTACACACTGGAGACTGAGACATTTCCATACATGTCTAGGATTTCCAACTGTCTACAGCTTGCATAGACACTTTCCACTGACTACCCATTGATCAAGATATTTATCTGAATGAAAAAGTTGGAGTACAAGGCACACATAGCTGTTTGAGCCACAATGCTGATTTGCAGTATCAATTATTTTCATAGTCATGAGCTCATGAACTAGTCTGAAAGATCAAGAGAAAGTTATTAAAATTATTTGAATATCTAAGGAATTTATATTCCCCCGAAAGTCAACTTAAACATGTACAAGAGCCTGACTGAAAGCAATGGAAACCAGAGACAGGAATTCGCTTACCTACTAATCATTCCAATAAAAACAGAGAGAAGAAACAGAAATGTCTAGCATTGTAACAGGTTTTGGTACATAGATTGTTGTGAATACTGTGTACAAACACAAACAAGTGATATCTACCTACTGAACTTCATTCATGTATATTTGTGTGTGAACATACACATATTTCTGTATGCTTGCATGTGAGTGATCATATAGCACAGCTGAAGACCACAAACAAAAGAGGACCACGAGATAATGAGAAATCTATGGGAAGTGAGTTATGACACTATCAGGCGTTTAACACCTAGTTGTTGATTATTTTGTTACATAAACATAAAGGTCCTAATGGCAATCTCATGTAAATTGAACTACAGAAATCAAAATCTGAAAGATTATATATTTCTTGCCCAGCAAAATCAGAAAATAACCCCATTATGAGAAGATTAAGTGACTTCTCTATATGGACAGTATAAAAAACATGGCTGGTATTAAACCACATGGGTGCATCTATTACCTTGTATATACCTTGTGTATATTTAAACTACCTTGTCCACTGATCCTGTTTAGCAAACACAAATCTTTTGCCTGTCCACTTGTTGCCTTGTTTCTGTTGTCAAGCATCAGTCTTCTTACAGAGATTTAAAAATGAACACGTAAAAGAAATTCTATTATAATTTGACTCTGTGACATAATAGGGCAAAAGTGGTATGTGCCATCAAGGATGGTGAATTTTTCTGTGTGCTGTTTTGCACACTGCATTCATTCAACTAATTGAATTTTCAGAGTTTTCTTATATTAACAGAGAAATGTGAAAATATATTGCCTAATGAACAGAAAGACTGCTCACATTTTAGCAACTTGTTGACTTTTACAATTCATATTCAATTTGTTTCAAATTTTAAAGGAAAAAATAATTCAAGAAATAAAAATATTTAAGATAGTTTTTACAAAACCAGTTTCTGCAATGTAGGTAAAGTTAATAAGAGTTCCTAGATTTCAACTTGTATTTGTTGTGCTTTGACAAACAATTCAAGGTAAATGAATGACCTAGATAACTAAATCACTGCTAGTCATTAAAGGGGAAAGAACAAAGGACTGTAAGCAGGAAGGGGAAGGGAGGGTGAAACAAAGAAAAGAAAGGGAAAATCATTTTTAAAAAGAAGGAATAAATGCTGACCAAATCTTGCATTGTGTGTGTTAGCTACATTATTTAAAGTGCTTTGTCTTTTTATTTGGTTTATCAGTGCATGAGTCACTATACTTGAAGCTTTGTTTTCAAATGTCCTTAACTTTATCTTGCTTTTGTCCTGAAATTGGATTGCTTCTAAAATTTCTGTTTATGTGGTAGTCTATTATTTTGCTAGGGGCAGTTTTTATCCTTCTGATTTAAAAATATAATTTTCTTTGCCATCCTGAGGCATTTGGTCTAGCTCTATGGTTAAAGTTGTCATTCACCTCTGAATCAAAAGATCAGTGAGAAAACAAAGAATTTCCTGAATTGACATGAGAAGGTAGACAGAAAAGATGACAATAAGGAAAGCATCATTCAGAGATAACATTTGTGACTGTGGATGTCATAAATATATACATATCTTTATATAACTAGAGAAAAACGTAGGCTCTTCCGTAGTGTTGGCTGAATAATTCATTGGGAATAAATTACCCAACAGATGTACTCCCCACACACTGCTTTTTGTTTGTTTGTTTGTGAATGGTTTCTGATCAGACCATTTCTTCTTAAAATGTATTCCATATATGGAAATATACACCAGAATCTTTGTGCAAGGCTAGAATATTTCCAGGAAAGTATTTAGTAATGATGTCACCACTCTGAGTCAGACCCATAGTTAACTGAGCTCACTGTTCGGTTGTATCAGTGATCACAGTAAGAAAGATAGAGTATAAGTAAATAGCATATCTCTTCCATAGTGATTCTTCTCTTAGTAAACCATTGCAGACTAAATGCCAATGATTTTCAAACTTCTGAGAGAAAGACTTGACCAGGGTTTCTTTGTAGAAGGCTTTGAACATTCACTTGCGATGAATGTACCAAGACTTTTTTTTTTCTCTGTTCGTATCTTTTGTCCCAGTGGTTTTGATTCCTTTGATTTAGTTCCACCTGAGGAAGCAGAGTTGCTTTTCCTGTTAAATTTACTGGTTGCTCCATTTCTGTTGTGAACAGCCATAACATATTCACTTTTACCATATCTCTCATGATGGTCACAATCATACCAAAAAAAGGTTGAGAAAAGACCTGGTGTCAACAGAAATGGCATGAGTCCTGACAGCACTTGATCTAAATAATTTTTAACATCCTCTAGAGATGGGGACTCCACATTCCTTTTTGTCAAGTTGTTCTTTACTAATACAAAGTTGTTCCTGAGGTTTAATTTCAATCTCTCTTACTATTAAGGCCATTTGTTCTCATCATCTGATATGCACTGATCATGTTATACACAAAAGATTTTGCGTGCTCGAGCCTCCAATCTTTCAGTTGTACTTAATTCAAGTACAACTTTTGAATCTTTTTTTTTTTTTTTTATTGCTCACTTTTTCCTTCTAGTGATCCATGTTCTCCTTCTGATCTGGTTCATGAAGTATGCTGACCATAGCTGGACACAGTACTCCAGCTAAGGCTCTACAAAGTGGTGTAAAGCTGAAAGATTTGTTCAAGTTTTTTGCAAGCTATATTCCACTTACATATCTAAGTATAATTTGGCCATCTTCAGAACAGCATGATATTTCTGATTGTGTTCAGACTGTAGTCTACTTTATCCTTTGGATCTCTTTCCAAAAACTGCTGTCTAGCCAGCTGTTTCTCATCCTCTGTTTGCAAAGCTGGTTATTATAATCGATTTGTAATACTTCATACTTGCCTCTGTTGGATTCAACACCGTTTTCCAAGACCATTTATCTAATTTATGATTGTCATTGCAAATACTGAATCTCTCTCTTACATATCTTCAGACAGTATCAGTTTCATTTCACAGGTAGATTTAATAAACTGCTCATTGTTACTTATTTGTTTATTTATTTGATTAGCTCTCTATTCTCTTACAGAGATCTTGATGACCGATTTAAAATGTCTATAACCTGGAAATCCTCTTTTCCAAATGAGCCATAGTGAATTCAGTCTTCTGTTCCTGATTACTTCCATGTATGGAAATATTTGAAGAAAATGAATGTACTGTCCTCTCAGATAGAAAAGACAATCATCATTCAAGTTCTGTAATACATTTTTAGCTCTACAACATAGTTTTGCAAGGGGGATGGGTTGTGAAAAACACTAGATATTCTCATGTAATGGATTTAGATACTAGGCAATGGTGCTTTCTGAAGTTGTTTTAATCGTTTATCTTCTAACATGTCTTAAACTATGTTAATATTTGTGTATCACATAGTTCAAGGCTGATGTTCTTAGAGAACTACAACAATGACCGTTGATCAATAATAATTCAATTGGATCCCCATTTTCTCAGTTAAGTCACTGGATGCCATTTGATGTGCTGTCTGCAGTTGTCCTTCATGAATCTCACTGATTAGTCCAAGTTCAAATTACAGTGAGAAACAGCTGCAGAGCTCAGATATAACTTTCTATAAGTTTATACAGTAAAAACGGTAAAAATGTAATGCTGAAAATTTCAGTTACAACCTGTTTCTCTCCTTTTCTCACATAGCCCAAGTAATAGTCAAAATGACTGATTTTAAAAAAGAAAATAATAAACATGAAATGAGTAATTTTTAAAACAGAAAATAATAAAAAATGAATTCTGTGCAAATAAATAAATAAATAAACAGTGTAGTGTTCCTAGTAAAAAAAAAAATCCTCCTAATATTTCTAAAAGCAAGAAACCACATTTAAGTTCTGTCAGGTTGAATGTGCATTCAGAATTTGATGTTTGTTTTTTTTTCTTTTGACAAATTCTATTTGAATCTTGTCTGTCCTGAAGGTTGCAAACTGAGTAGAGTCTGTCACGTGCAGGAAACACAAATACATGCTGCATACATAATGTACTACATGCTAGTAATCACTGTACTTTAAAATGTAGCAATGAGGAGTACCTGTATATAAATAAATGGAATTGCAGTAATGGTGAGGGAAAAAAAACTGTTTAACTGCTCAACAGCTGATGTTGCAGTACTATATTATGGACAAACTGGGACATACAACTGAATTACTAAAATTGGAAATATATTATGTTGATGAGTATTTGGTAAAGTTCAGCATTGTCACTGGAAAAAGTTTACAGTAGTTAACTCATTCATTGTTCATTACAAAAAGACCAAAAACTTTATTTTCTAAACAAAATGTATGTATCTACAAATATTTTTACCTTCTGTTTTCTCCTTTAATAATCTTGATGGGAAACTGATATATCTATATGATGAATGAAAATACATCACTTTTTATTTTTCCAATCAAAGACTGGGCTTAAATTAGAGGTCTAGATGCGGGGTGACCTCATTACAGCCTTTCAATACCTAAAAGGAGCCTACAGAGGGAAGGGGAATCAACTCTTTGAAAGGGTTGATACGTGTAGGACGAGGGGAAATGATTTTAATGGTTTTAATGGTTGAGGGAGGGGAGATTTAGGTTGGACATCAGGTGGAAGTTCTTTACCCAGAGAGTGGTGAGGTACTGGAAGAGGCTGCCCAGAGAGGTTGTGGATGCCCCGTCCTTGGAGGTGTTCAAGGCCAGGTTGGATGGGGCTCTGGGCAGCCTGGTTTAGCATTTAACGTGGAGCTTGGTGGCCCTGCATGTGGCAGGGGGGTTGGAGATTCATGATCCTTGAGATCCCTTCCAACCCTGGCCATTCTGTGATTCTGTGATTCTGTGATTCTGTGATTTAAAAAAGTCTTCCTCAAAAAAAAAAAAAAAAAAAAAAGTTGCAAAACTGCTTTTGTATCTTTCTGCTCCTGCTTTCCCAAACCAACCTTATAGGAATTGTATCTGACAAAATTTCTGAGTTTGCTTTTATCCAGTGAAGGTTAAAGCAGAGGTGCTAATTATCTAGTTCATTTTTACACTGCTTTTCAAAATACCATCCTCTAAATATTTGCTCTCCTAGAAAATCTCTTTTAATATGATATCCCAAATGAATGAATCTTACTACTGTGGCTCCTCCGATGCCTGCATTAGAATGTTCTCTAAGTTCAAAAAATGAAGAAGTTGCTGAGCTACTACTCACATTACCTTGCTGCTCCATAACAACATCCCCTATCTTGATTTTCTTGGCCATGGACAACACAGTGATTGGCAAAAAAATATGATGAAATTATCATTTTTCTTGATGTATTGCCTCTGCTGTCATCAGGTTCTACACACTAGTATCTTCTATTATTGCCAACATAAATGTTTTACGTCATCTAACTTATTCAATCAAAATAGCTCCCATGAGTATGTAAGAGAAAATTCATAAACGTTACACTGAATGGCATCTTGTCAGTTGGCATCTAAACTACCTCTTAATATCTAAACTAAACTTCTCTCATCTTAGTTTAAAACCATTCCCCCTTGTCCAATTACTATCCAGCCTCATAAACAGTTCTCCCTCCCATCCATATACTCTTCAGATATTGGAGGGCCATAATAAGGTCTCCCTGGCACCTTCTCTTCTCCAAGCCCAGTTCCCTCAATCTTTTTCATAGGAGAGTGAAAGGTGAGATGGGCCCCGTAAGTGAAAGTAAAAAGGCAAGAAGTGATTGAGAATAAAGAGGGTGAAGGGGAATAGTTAGAGATAGTTTACAGAAGCAAGAATGCAGAGCTTGTTAGAAAATAAGGGATGGCAGACACTGTGTCTGAGATAGTGAGGGGGATGAAGGCCATAAAGCTAAGGGTTTGAGAACAGCCCGAGGACATTTGGTAGGGAGGTGATTAGATGTCCACAGGGCAAGAAGAAACCAGTTTGAGGGGATGCCCCCCAGGAAGGTCAGAAGTTTACAGCAAAAACGGTCAGAAGCCTTCGTGACGAAAATGACAAATCTTCATCCCATGACCTACTGCACATGTGCAAGAGGGGAGGGTCTGCATGCTAATGAACTCTCGGGGGTGTAATGAATATGTATCCGAATCCCAGGAAAACTATTGATTATGTATTAGTTCAGCCTATATCTGTAGCACAATTTTTCCAGACAGTGTGCAAGTTAGGCGGATCTGTACCTCTTGTACCCGGTATCTGAGCAGCACTGAATAAACCATACCTGCTTTATAACTACTCTGTGGTTATAGAGTTTTATTCCGCATGTCAAGAAGTGCTCCAGTCCTCTGATAATCTTAGTGGCTCTCTTCTGGACCTGTTCCTAGAGCTCCACATCCTTCATGTACTGGGGGTCCCAGGCCTGGAGGTAGTACTCCAGACGGGGCCTCACAAGAGGTTAGAGGGGGACAATCACCTCCCTCTACCTTCTTACCACTCCTCTTCCACTGTATCCCAGAACATAGTTGGCCTTCTGGTCTACATCTGATTAAATGTGGAAGTTCACCATGAAGGTATACATATCTAAATGAATAGTTTTAGCCTTTATACTTAGTGGACAGGAATGTTTACAATGAGTAGTTTCATTGCATCCTTTCTTTAGTCTATTCACTGGAAAGGATGTTCAGATAGACAGTTACACATGCAACTCTGAAATTAAAAGAGATCTAAAATTAGAAGACATTAATCTCACCTTGACTCCCTGAATGAACTCATGGTATGTCTACCAGTAACTTTTCAAAATAAATTTGTGCAATATATTTCTTTATGAGAAATGTACTTTGATATTTGCTATTAATTGATAGCACCTTTATTTAAATTCCATTTAGTGACAGAAGAAAAAAGACAGCTTGATTTAGGGAGTGCTGCTTTCACTAGAGCTGTTAATTAGCATACCTTTCTTTTGTGGAGCTTGATAAGAAGCAACTGAAGGATACTAGCGATAGTTTGCTGTTGTTAGGTGCAGACTGAAGTTTTTTGTTTTGGTTTAAATACTCACATTAGGTGTACAGGGTTGGATAAAAAAATTATTTTCTGACATACATATTCCTAACGAGTTGAAACAGATGTTTAAAAGTAAACGTATCTATAGAACAATGAGTTGAACTCAATCTCATGATTTGCTGATACATGTGATATCTGATAGATTAGTTTGTTAGAGTTGTGGTTGTTGTTTTTAATTTCTATATTTATATTACTTTTCTCTATAAAACTGGATTGTCATCCTATCCTGAAATGAAAAAAGGCAAAAAAATGATTTTAATTAAAAAAACCATTCCTAAATAGGTCTCAGTACATAACTGAGGCCCAGATTCATCCTGTTACATGAAATTGCTTTAGAGGGGAACAAAGTTGGTATAAAGATTCTTTCTATAGACAACAGAGAGAAATCAACTCTTTTGAAGGGTGTTTTATTCTTCTTGAGAACTGCATTCCTCCTGGAAGTCTCTGCCTCACTCCATTAGAAAGGAGATTAGGCAACTAATTTATGTTCCTCATGTACCTAGATTTTATTTATAAATGAGTAACTTATTCCCACTAAAAAGTACTTTTAAAAGTTCAGCATATTCAAGAGCTGCCCTGTGATGACAACCATTGTAATTCTTCTGGCCTAAGGTAAAGAAAGAGCCTAATATAGGAAATATGCACATCTCTGAGTAAGTCACTTTTTGTGAGCTCAGTGAGCACAGGCCAGCTTTTTTAGGACAAAGATAGAATGAACATCCCACCATGATATTACTAGATGTGAGGTAAAAAGAATTCAGGCGTTGTTTTAAACATAAGTGTATCTGAGAATGAAGTAGTCTCAGTATGAAATTCACTCACAGTGTTAAAATCAAGCTCACATGCATGATATTTCAACAAATTTTAGCCACATTTATTATTTCTAGGTAGACTTGTTTTATCTTATAAAGCAAAAATAATGTCAGCACTCAGATTCTTTCATTTACCTTATTTGTAATGATTTTTTGAATCATGTGACTGCATATTTTATTAAAGAGGCTGTTTGTTCATGTCTGTTGAAATCCATCTGAGCCCCAAAAACAATAAGTGATTTTAATTTAAATATGATTATGCAAAATCATAATTGTCATTGTGCATAAAATAAAATCTCAGTGTAGAAGACTATGTAGAGGGTTATTGATCTTTAAAGAAGAGTTACATTCACTTTGTAACTTTTTTCAACACTTTTCATGTATGCTATGCACCAGCTTCCTACTTCATTGGCAATCACACTGTTTTTACTTGCCTTCTGTTTCAAGACCTCCTTGCAATAGTAATTTAAAGAATTAAGTTCAGTACATTGATTATTGCTGCAACAGGTAATACAGTTCTGCTGAAAAATTTGCAATAAATTCTCCTAGCAAGCACAACTTTTAATAAGTCATAGTCAGGCTCTTCCAAATAGAAACAATATTTTATTTGCTTTTTCTGAAATCATAAAACTGAGCAGCCACGCAAACACACAAATACATGTAGGGAGAAAAAAGAAATTAAAAAAAAAAGAAGTTAAGGTGTATGTGTTGTAGAGGCTTTCATGTCCCCGTAACTGGTGATCATACATAACCAGTGTTCACATTCATGGTCCTGTTACATTCCATTATGGCTGAATCTTGTTCTGCATGCCTCACTGAGTTCTACGAGGATAATTTCAAAGCGAACTGTTAATAAGAGGCCAGAAGAAGAGTGTTGATTTTGGGCCTATAATGAAATATAAAAAACTTCAGTTCAGTTGGAATAGAGTAGAGTGAATGGAAAATCTTAATGTTTATGATGCTGGAAGCACATGGTTCATTATTATTAACTATAGAGGGTCAACAACCATTGAATGATACATCAGGAATAATTTATTTTTAGAAATCCCAGTATGTGTAAGATACTAACAGACTTGATTTATCCTAAGAATTTCTGAATGATTTAGCAATATAACATCTGCCATGAACAGTAGACACTGTGCTTTACCAAGAAATGAAGAACTTCATGGGAAATTCTTCTCAATTTATTGTATATAAGAATCAAAATAATTTATAAAAATGTAAAAAGTTACTTCAATTTGTAAACATACAATATCTAAGAAATCTTGTTCAGGTAAATTTAAGAATTTTATTTTGGGGACCAAATAAAACATATTCCAATTTAAATTTATCATTCATTCCTTTCTTGCTTTTCAACATCAAGCAGGTATTTCAAAAGGTATGTAATTTTAAGGAAGAATCAGATAAAAAAGATGCTGCCATGACACAGTTCCTTCCATGTCTTTAGCATACGTATTTATGACAAGATTTTCTAGATGTTAGATCATGAAATTCCCTGTGAAACACTGAGCAGTCACTAATGTAAAGTGAAAAACACACTGTGATCTACCACTCTTCAGTGTGAGCATCCGTATTAAAATCAAACTTTCCACATGCTATTTGTCTGTTTCCTCATGGCTACAACTTAGTAGAAATGGAATTCTAAAGATAAGGGACTTAAGGCAGGAAATGTAGTGAACAAACAAAAACATTTAAATAAGAATTTACTTTGTGGAACTGAAGTGACAATAAGATTGTCGCTATAATGTCATAAAATTAAAGCACTAATTTTCTGAATGACATAAACTCTGAAGGAAAAAAATATGTACAATTTTTTTTTCTTTTTTCTTTTTTTTTAATCTAAATCCAAATACTTAGCAGTGACAAGAATTCTTACAGCCAGTAGCTTCTCACATGTAATAATTTTATGCAAGAAATAATGTAGTACTAACTAAAATCTATTCTGGTCTACCTTAAAATTGAATGAGCTTGCTTCATAAAAGTAAGGATTCAATGGGATGCTCCTTTAAACAACAAATAATGTATGCTGGCACACCATGTAATCTCAATAGTAACATGTTTGTTTACTATTCCCCTGTAGTATAAAATCCCCAAAAGCAAACAAATTTCTGACGTTATCCAGTTCATGTAAATGCAAAATCTTCCTAGAGTGTCATCATCCCAAATGCTCTAGTATTTAATCCACTCTGCCAGTTTAGTCATTTTTATGGAAATGCATCATAGCTGGTTTTCACAGCAACTCAAAACCATATTTTGCATTGAATCTTAAATATCACTGAGTAAATATATTAAAGGAATGTGTTGAACTTGATAATTGAGCAATCAAAAGTAGAATAAATGGTGTGTCCAGCTAGGCACATTATTTCTTTGTTTCTAATCCTTTTGTTGTGCTTCATTTTCTAAGTCCTCCATAAGGCTGAATAGAAAATGTTATCAATAAAGGCAAGCCATTAATCCACCCATGACAAAAATTAAGATATATTTGTCCTTTAAGGCTGACTGCCTCTGTTCTGTTCAGCTATGGAGGTCAATAACCTGTAAGTGTTTAATGAATATTACTATAATGTTACTTTCATTATTGAATTAGAGATGGCTTTGAAGAAGTCATAATGGTTTGATCTGTTTTGTTTTATATTTATTAAACTTCTGAAAACGTACATGAGTTATATTTCTTCCATTAAGAATTTGAAAGAATATGAATATTTACATAAGATTGGCATAAGAAAAAATAAAACTAATAATAAATAATAATCTTCTTGTCTGTTAATGAAGACTTTTCTTCACTTTCGTGAATTGAGGCAAATCTAAAATAGATTTATTGCTGCAGACTATTTCGCAGTCTTGGGATTAAATTATTGCCATGTAATTTTATATAAAAAAATTATATATTCATTATTTAATGTTAGTTTTTCTTTATTGTGAGCAGATTAAGAAAATGGAAGGGCCAATTAAGATCACAAAGATGTCACTGGTAACATAACATGAAAAATTCATATTTAAGGTTGATTTCGAAAATGAACTTAAAACTCAGATGTGAATCATCTGTTCTTCATGGCCTTAATGAAAGATCTGAAAGCCATAAAGCAAACTGCATCCAATTCTAAAAAAGTCAATGAACACTTCTGTGAGCAGGTTTACCTCTCAGACATAAAAGTTTTGTATTTGTCTAAAGCTGCTACCCTCTTTAGCACTTCTCTCATATATTTTAATGAGGAAACATAAGGAAGAATTTATCTGAACTTCAATATAGATAGCATTTAAGTGGTACTCAAGTGCTGGTCTCTGAAATTACCCTCGGTATGTACACTATTGCAATATTTTGCAAGGTCCAGCAAAGAAGGGAAGGGTGGACCTGTCCTTTCTTTGACCTCCATAGATATAAGTATTCTGAGATAACAGGTTACATAAGAGCATTGATAACATTTTCATATAGAATATCTGGTTTTACAGGAGTTCTCTGCAGAAAGTCTAACATGTTCTGGTTTTCTGAGCAAAGTAGAGATTAAACCAAATTTCTTAGAAATGTCAATTCAACTCTGTCAAAAGCTTTATTATCTCATGAAAGTGAGTAGCTTTCAAACCAGCCATTAGGTAATAACATAATTACACAATGAGGAAAAACAGAAATCTATAAAAACATAATAAAACAAAACAAAAAGCACTACATTTTCCTGAACTGTCATTATTCAATGTGCAAATATGCTTAGAGCAGGCAATGCCACAGAACAGGACACTAAAGAGATAACAAACCAGAAGATTCTCTGTGGACTGTGTGCATTGATGCTGTTGCTACCTTAGGTTCCTCAGAACCCACTTATGTTATTTTGCTTATATAACAGTTTTATAGTTATGTTCTTTAATTGTTCTTCTCTTGAATTAAACTCTTAAATGTGTGCATAATAAAATAAGATCTGATAAGAAAAAATATCCAGGAAAAAATAATATTAAAATGTGTGTACATATTTTCATAACGGTAATATACATTAATGTGAGACTTGCATTCCATATGCTGTTATAAACACATTCAACAAAAAGGTAATACTGATAAAAAGAGTACAAGGAATTGTAGACACTCTTACCAATGCTTCAACATTTTCATATCTGTTCTAATATTGACTATTGGATGTGTATAATTTTGGTTAGAAACAATACATATATATGCTTTCAAAAAACCATGCCAAACTACTGACAAACTTAATATGAAGTTCAAATTTGTTTTCATGTGTGTGAAAGGATAATATCTACAAGCCAGATTCTCAGCCCACTGACAGGCCACCAATAGTATTTGTGCACAGCTGTCTCTTAGACATAGCTGTTTTATTCAGTAGAATGTTTTTTTCTTTTAGTTGTTATGTTGCAAAGAAAATGCTAGAGATATGAAAAGGGTATTAAATGGAACAGTGTCCTATTTCCCAACATAATGCCAAGTGAGATCTATTTATCAAAGCAGGCTATTAACCTTTATACCTACAGTCTTAGTTGTCAATATCCTTAACTTTCATTCCAATGATCATTTTATCAGCAAAATTTGATTCTTTTATTTCTCCATTGCAGGCTGCCAATCACATCTGTCAAAACATCTAGCCTTCTTGATTGTCTTCTTAATTTTATGTGTTGTAAATAAAATGATCTCAAATATATGAATCTGTGGGAGAGTATAATTTAAAATGAACAGAATAAGATAAATAGCACTGCTTCTATTTTTGCTTGATACTGATATTACTATTTACAATGTTATGAATCACTTTTATATATGATTAGCCAAAATATTTTCTTCATTTAATGTATTCTTTCAAAGAATTCCTAGTCTGACAATTTATAGTGCCATACATCTCAAAGTCTTCCTGGACATGTAAGTCCAGGTCTCTATAGCTTGCGAATAGAAATGTGCTTTATAACTTAAATTTCAACGAGTTTCTATTTTGTGCTAATATTGTTAATCTTCCTTAAATGTGTCTAGACACAATTTTTACTGTCATACTTCTGCAGCGCTTGGGATTGTTTACTCTTCAGATAAAAGTTTCCCAGTAATTCCAATCTTCTTTCTGGCATACTTTATTCAGTTTTATCAATTCTTTATCATTCTCAATTCATGGACTTGAATTTCATTTAGTCTAATTTTTTAAAAAAGCAAATTAGATCCAGATTTGAGCATATAAACTTGGTTGACTATGGTTAGGCTAGTTCCTATTGTAGTCACTGG
Organism: Centrocercus urophasianus; assembly: GCF_019232065.1. Lineage (NCBI taxonomy): Eukaryota > Metazoa > Chordata > Aves > Galliformes > Phasianidae > Centrocercus > Centrocercus urophasianus. Next base: position 58,048,683 of record NW_024884364.1, on the reverse strand, counting down.
AAAAATGGGTGTCTGTTTGTTTATTATACTTTTTTATATTAATATGTTTTATATATTTTTCTAATATCATTTCAAATACCCAGGGCCTAGGATTATAGTACTATAATATAATATAGTCTGTAACAATTGATGTTTCTCTGATTGCTGCTGGGATAGAGTTAATTTTCTTCGTAGTATCTCGTATGATGCTCTGTTTTGACTTTAGTAGAAAAATAATGTTGATAACACATGGATATTTTAGCTGTTGCTGAGCAGTGGCTGCACTAAGCCAAGGACATTTCAGCTTCTTATACAGTCCTGATCGCAGAGAGGCTGGGAATTGGGCAAAAGTTGCTGGGAGGGGATAGAATTAGGACAGATGACCTGAACTGGACAAAGGGGTTTTTCGTACCACATGACATATATGACAACTATAAAACTGTAGGGAGCAGATGCTACATCGTTAAACTGTAACAAAGTTATTTTGCAGTTGAAGCTCTAAAATAGGTTCCTGTTTGACATAGGCCTGGGAATCAGAGAGCAATTCAGTGGACTGAAATTAGACATTTAGTATAGGGCAAAAAAAAGCATATGTATGTTGACCAGCTCTTCACTGACTGCAGTAGATGCTTAGACACCTAGGGCACACATATACAGCTATATTATGCACAGACGTAAACTAGATTAATCTCACCCATACCGTCTGCTCCTTTTCTTCAGACTCTTCTCCCAACACTATTCTCCTGATGTTTTTCATATAACATTTTCTCCCTCTAAAATTGATCTTTTCTCCCATTGATTTATCATAAACCTAAATGACAATTTTCTTTCATCTTCACATATTGTCCTTCCCTGCTAATTTTCTCTAAGTCATTCACTTCCTTCCTACATGAACTGCCATAGGTGCAATCCATTCATCCTAAATTAGACGTTTGCAATGTAGATACTGCTCAAGATCCAACTTTGCCTCCTTTTATAATCAGTGCAGAAAGACAGGTGCTTTTGAAAGTGATCCATTGGACTCACTTCAGGTAATAACTGTAGACAATGTGAGTAATTAGTTCTGATTATAACAAAAGATTTCAAGTTGAAAAAGCTCTGGAAAGTTTGAGCTTTCCCCTGTTTTATTGGTAGTATTTAATGCTCAAATCACTGATGAACTATCCATTTTTAATCTCATGCCGATTATCTACTAACGTATCTATCAAAATTTTTTCTTTTGCACATACAACCACAATACTTGACATACTAATCCCATGTATTATTAAATATTATTATTTTACTTAAAATAAAAAGAAAATAAAAGAATTAGAAGAAATAGGAGAAGAAGAAAAGCACTTATGCCGTTGTTTGTGTGCATTTTGCTGTTTGTTTTGGCATACTAAAGAACAGAGGAGCCCAGGGAAAGCTCGCTCATCCTCTGCAAACTTGCCACTTTGCTGCCAATATTTGATCTCCGATCTTACATCTTGTTTATTTTGTTTGTAGTGAATTATCATTATGGCATTGTGCCTTTTGAACAGACTTCATTGATATAAAAATGTGCTTTGATCTGGCCAAGCGAAAAATATGTAATATCTTCTAACAATGATTCCACTGAGAGTTCTTTTGAGACCCTTTTTTGAAAATAATGAGATGGTCATAACTCCAAACAAATGAATATTCAGCAGTGCAGGCATTGTCAGTCCAAAATAGCTTGCATGTTAACAAGAGTGAAAAGCAGCTCCTGATCAGCTTTTGATTGTGATTTTCCAAGTGATCCAAACAACTCCTTTACAAGACCATACTTATAATTTGCTTACTGGGCTACAAATAACTATAGGTCTTTTGTGGCAAATGCCAAATAACATAGCAAATGGCATTAACAGTGTAGAAAACATTAAAAAAACAAAAATCCAAATTGTTTACCAAAAAGGTTACAAAAGGAATCACTTAAATACAGTGAAAATCTTCAACAGAGTTGAAAGGTACTTCAGTAATTCCTTTTCACACCAATGTGATATACAGTTGGAAATTCAACAGGCAATAAAAAAATGCACTGTAATCTGTAGTGATACATTACTCAATTTCCACAAGTCTAAGTAAGCTGAGAGGAGATCTCATCTCTCTCTATAACTGCCTGAAAGGAGGCTGAAGCAAGGAGGATGTTGGTCTGTTTCTCAGATGACAGGTGGGAGGATGAGAGGTAAAGGTGTGAGGAGTTTTAGACAGGATATGAGAAAGAGTTTCTTCACTGAGAGAATGGGCATATATTGGAATGGGCTACCCAGGAAAATGGTGGAATCCCTGTCCCTGGAGATGTTTAACAAGAATGTGGACGTGGCGCTTAGTAACAAAGTGTACGAATGAACTTAGTCGTACTAGGCGATGGCTCTACTTGATGATCGTAAGGTTCTTTTTTTTAACATAAGCGATTCCCTGATTCTATGATATGCCTTGGAACATACTAATTTAGTTTTTAATTCAGTTGTATAATTCAGTATTTTTCAGATTGTCTTTCTTTATGGAGATTTTATAAGATACTTAAGTTTGGTCCAAACTTTCTACAGTTCAGACTAATGATTCTCATATGTTCTAGTTAAAGTGCAACCAATGAATTCTACTAATAAACAGTCCAGATTTTGGACTAGTTTTGGACTAGATTAGTCTGAGGACTAAGAGGATAAAACAATTTTTTGTTGCCTCTCGCTTATCTCATGCTCCTATCCGGAAAAGAGGATTATTAAACTGCTCATATCATAGCTATGAATGAAGGTGAATATCACAATTCGGTATTTTGGAGAAAGCATACATCTAACTGCTTCAGCATGGTCACACACATTAATCTATTACATAGATAAAAATGCAACAAACAAACAAACAAACAAAAGAAAAATCAAACCCAAACCAAAACAATAAAAAAAACCATTGTAATATTCAAGCAAAAGGAATGCTATTTAGAGTTATATTGCAACTTCTGATTAAGCACCACTGATTTACAGTTGAATTCAGAAGAACCTTGACATGCTGAAGAAATGAGCAGACAAAAAACTCATGAAGTTCGACAAAGGGAAATAACAAGCCTTCCATCTGAGGAGGAAAAGCCACAACAGGCACCAGTACACACTGGGGAATGACCTTCTGGAAAGCAGCTCTGTAACAAAAATAACCAGGGAAGAGGGATCTGTGGTGAACACCTATTTGATCATGAGCAGTATGCCCTGATGGTAAAAGCAATATTTAATGGTCTAAATGACCCTTCCTCTCTGTTCAGCTCTCACACATCTGGAGAGCTGTTTCCAAGTTTGGGCTTGGCACTTCAAGAGAAACATGAACATATTGGAATACAGTCCAGAAAAGTACTATGAAGATGGTTACAGGACATCTCCTATGAGGAATGTCAGAGAGAATTGGCACACTTTCGTCTGGAGAAGGTAAAAAGACAACAGATTGCCTCCTCTCATTAGTGCTCAGTGACAGTGCAAGAGACAGTGTGCGCAAAACGAAATGCAGAAAATTCCTCCTAAATAAGGAATTTTTTTTTTCTCCAGTGAAGATGGTCAATCACTGAAACAGATTCCTAAAAAAAGCCTGTGAAGTCTTCATCCTTTGAGATATTCAGAACTAAACTGAACGTGGCTCTGGACAACCTGCTTTAGCTGGCTCTGTTTGAGCAGGGTGTTTCTAGAGATGTCTTCCAGCCTCAACCATTCCATGATTCTACACTGATACTGCCAGTGAGTTTTAATGATAAAATCAGTATGTGATATAGCGCTCATTATTATTGTCCTATCCAGAAATAAAAAGATATACATAAAACAACATAAAATATATTTTTTATCTCAGATATAGGGGTTGGGTTCTGAAATTTTAATGGGAAAATTTCCAGTTGGTGCAAAGGAAATCTTGTGTGGGAGTTTTCTTAAATGATAATAGTAACAGAAATAATGTGCTGGATCTAGCTGGGATGGAGTTCATTTTCTTCACAATAATCCCTATAGTCCTGTGCTTTATTTCTGCTGGCCAAAGCTGTGTTTATAGCACACCAATGTTTCAGCTGTGGCTGAATAGCGGTTGCACAGCATCAAGATCTACTCTGTTTCTCACTCTGCCCCTGATGATGACGCACCATGGGAGTGAGCAAGAGCCCAGTGGTGACACAGCTGGGACAGCTGATCTGAAATGAACAAATAGATGTTCCCTAACACATAACTCCATGCTTAGCAGTAACATTTGTGGCGGGACTTGTTTTTCCAAGGTAGTTGTTACTTGGAGACAAGCTTTGAGATCCGCTGGTGGGATGTGATGAGTAATTGCCTTTGCATCACTTGCTGTGCTCTAAGTATTGTTTTTTGTAATTTTTATTATTATTATTACTATTACCTGCTTTAATTTTTTAAACTTTCTTTATCTCACAGGTTTTTCTCAAATTTTGCTCTTTGAATTCTCTCCCCATCCTGCTAGGTGAAAGTGATCAAGCAATGGAGTAGCTGTGGCTGAGTCCACCTATTATGACCATTTAGACCATTTGCATAGAATACAGATATGAGCTCACATAGTAATAAAACAAGAACCACAGCTATAAGCACCATATGCAAACACATTAGCATTTGAAATTCTTCTATGTTAAACAGCAACAGAGATTTCATGACACATGGACTGTATTATGCAGCCGCAGCAGTGTGATTAGTAATATAAATGACTCTCAGACACACGGATTATCTAGACATCATTCACAAAATTGCAACAGTTCCAGGCCTGTACTATTTGAGTATCTTTTGATGGTATTCTATTTAGTTGACTGAACACAACCTGAAAGTGGTTGTTTTGCAAAATCGCTTTTCATTTTCACCTGACATTTGTGTCTCAGGGACCACAGTCATGAACAAAAGGGAAGTAAATATGGCTTGAGAAAAACTGCAGGAGACAATCTACCTCTGCTGTCTTCCGAGTTCCACTGCTGCTGCTTAACACAGGGGAAACAAAGTTATAAAGTAGGCATAGAACTTACCTATTACTTAGCATGAGCCTCAAACTTGTTTAGGTATGGCTGATTCTTTTTTTTTTTATCCCCTCATACCTTAGCTCCTTGCATCCTCCTATATCACCTATCTTCTAAATGGATGTGCAGTTCACCTATGTGCCCATCAGTTTATCTTCAGCCGGTGCCTGAAGACTGAGGACTGAGTTGCATTTTTCAATTACAGGTAATTGTGAGTGGGAAGCATGGCGCCAGGGTCAGTCAGTTCAGAACAAAGCTGGCTTTGCAAAGTAGGCTTCAGACTGAGTATTTACTGTAGAATTTACCCTGTTTCAATTTCTTAGCTACTGTGTTTTAAAAAGTCACATTCAGAATATTTTGGGCCATATTCTTTCCTCAGTGCAAGTTAAAAAATGCTACTGTAAATAGTACAAAAGATCCTGTTTTACTGAAAGGCTGGATTTAATGAAAGCTGTCTGGACATTGCTATAAAAGAAGACAAATGTCTTCTTTTCAGAAATGACAGAACCAGGTGCAACTGGAATAGGACTGATTGTCCTGGGACAACTTTAGCATGAAATAATTGAAGTTAAAGGCACATTTAGAAAATTTGGGCTAGGAGATATTAACCCAAGTTATCTTTGTTTATATATTTTGTGCTGCCACTGTGAAACATGTATCTAGGCTAGTGACAGGCACAGGACTGAGTCTTTATTGATGCTGGTACTATTCCCTAATCCAATAGCAAAAGGCATGTCTGCATCAGATCCTGCAAGCTACCCAGAGTATAGTGAATATTCACCACCATGAATGCCATTTTGTGTTCAGCTCAGGTATTATCAAGCATTAGATACTTCGCCTAGAATGAGTATTCAGAAATTAATTTCCTAATTAAAATTAATTTGCTTTAAGCATTTTGTAGCATTTGGGTAAATTCATTGCTTTTTCTAATTCTTCTGCATATCTGATTAGACTACAGGAGACAATTTAAGGAAAACTAGTGCACAAGAGGGCAAGTCCACACACAGAAATTCAATTCTCCTTACTCACCTGCATGCGTGTCTAAAAATGTCTTGCAGACTATTTTTAGATACTTATGCAGTACTTACTGGTAAATTTGAAAAATTCAGTACCAAAGATCTTTTTCTCGGCAAATGGTTAAGTTTTATATTTCACCCTTATAGTCACTCCTACTGTGCTTTCCCAGTGGTAATGCTGAAATAGTTCTGAACTAGTAAAATAAACTTTAAAAAATTTCAAACAGATTTTCTTGATTTAAAAATGATGATTTATGATTATGCGAACTAGGTTTAATATGCATTAGGAATTCAAATGCTGTTGCAATAATTTTTTAGTAAAAGCTGCTTTTTAGAACTACCTTTGCACATTCTCTCCACAAGCAATAATTCTTCATCTATAGAGTAATTTATTTCTTCTGGTTTTAATATGTTACAGATGAATGGCTGTATGTCTTTCCTGTTAGAGCATTACAAGACAGGCCACTTTTGCATTAGACTGGTACTACAACAGATACCTGTGGTGCTCTTCATGGTTCATGTGGTACTAATTTAAATGGGAAGTTGCACATATTTCATTGAAACACTTGGTAAAGCCAGCTTTCACAGAAGGGTGCAAATGATGGACTGTTCTCTGTGTGCAGCTGAACTGCTCTAAATGTGTCAGTGAGGGTTATGGATCATTTCATTCACCCATCAGCTCTGGTCCGCTGTGTGTACAAATCACAGAATAGTGTCATCCAACAGAACATTCCTGACAATACTAGAACATTTATAGTACTGCCATTTTTAATAGGAGTTCTGCAATCTTGTTTAAATAGTATTACTTCCTTAACTCTTTAAACTCTGAATTTGAAGTCTTTTTTTTTGTTGTTTCCCATACTGTTAGTCTCAGTTTTGGGTCTTTGCTCGTTTTTTTTTCTTGTCTGTGTAGCTACTGGCAGAGGAAATAAGATATTTTCAAGGTTGAAAATAATGTGCGGCCAGGACCTGTGTTTAAGACACTTTCCATCTTCATAAATGTTATTTTATCATTCATATTTTTCTGTAGCAATGATCTTTGGATAATTCAATATCCCTTGTGCATACAGTCCTTTAAAATATCAAACAGTGCACCTTAATTCCCTTTCAAGAATTGATAGAATTGATGATAAATGATTGCTAAATCCTTTGTCTTTCCACTGTCAGAATATGTATATATGTATTTAAAAAAAATACATTGGGAGAAAATTATTTTCCCATTATCTAGACTTTATAGCTGAGAAAATAAAGAAATTTGCTTAAGGGAAGCTCTGTCAGTGGCTTCAAATCTGGGATAGAATAAACTGCAGCAAGAAACCTAGCATAATTATAATCATAGCTAAAGCAAAGATGTGTATTGCTAGTTAGGGAGTGGCTAGCTCTTTGAGTACCTATACTTACTTTTATTTTTCAGGTAGAAATGATCCTTCCTAGACTTGCACAACAGTATGACAGATCCTGCACACTGAAATGGTGCATACAGGCTTTCCCGTGTACTGCAACTGACAATTAAAACCAAGAGTAGCAAGTATGTATTGTTTGTTTTGTTTTGTTTTTTTTTTTTCCTGATGAAATAATGACTTATCTGGAAGTTGTTTATACTGGTTAAGGTAAGATACTTTACTTAATGCCTTAAAGTTATTAATTCTCACTAAACCTAAATCTGCAGTCAGCAGAGATTGACAGGCAAACTTCCAGCTTTCTCAATGGACTACAGGAAGTCTCATCATCTGTACTCTACACCAAAATTAAATGTTTATACTTATACAATGTGAATATCTCCTATGTGGCCAAATATGGATTTGGAAGTGTGTATTTAAGAACTGCAGTTTGAGATGTTTAACACAAATCTTGATAGTTGATGATTTCCCAGACCAGTTTACTAGGTTGTAGTCCTGTTGTAGAGTAGACAGTTTTGAATCAAGGACATTTCTCTTAAACATACCTCATTTCTGAGTTTATACCAAGCATTGATTTTCCGGTAATCTCCTAGATACATCAGAAGTGCTCTCAAAGCAACCATCTTAAAAAATGCAAAACTGAGCCCAGCAATAATTTTCAAGTTCAGTAATACAGGATTTTTTTTTGAATGTGGCTAAGCCCACAAATCCATACTGGATGAAGTTTACAGTAGAAAAAAATATTTCTAAAGTTGTTTTCATCATCAAATCATCAGCAACAATCCTAGCTTATCACTAGGAAACATCAGTACGTGTATTAAGAACTGAATCTGGTTTACATATTGCTTTCTCACTGTGGTACTTTTTCTTCTCTCTAGTAGGGTGCAGTAGCAACTGAAGAGGCTTATGAAATAGGAGAATATCAGCTGAATGTATTTATCTCCCTGTCTGATTGCGGGATTTGGTTCCTAATGATGATCGTGATGATTTAGGAGCATCTTCAACACCAATTTTTCCCAGGGTAAAATACACTTTAGTCTCATGTGTTAAGATAAGACTCCAGTTCTGCAAGGATCAAGCAAAGTTCCTCACATAATTTTTAATTTAAAAAAAATTGGTAGGCATTCTGTTTGACTTGTGAGTTCAGTACTACTCCTTGCATTGTCTAAATCCAAGGATTTACATTGCTTCTAAGTCTTCGATTTTTCCATGCTTTTAAAGTAGGTTAAACATTCATTTGCTAAATATATTTGAAAAAAGCACATTTCAAAATATAAAAGAGGTATTAATTTCTTTATGAAGGTAACTTTTAATTTTGTCTTTCTCTTATGACAGAAAGCTTTATCCCATTGACTTCAGTGAGTGCACTGGGAATCATTATTTTTGTCTCTGAAAATTCATTAAACTTTGTCCATGGTATAAATATGCCTGTCAGCATAAAATAATCAAAGAATTTGACCATCTTTATGTCATTTGGCCCTGTGAGATTATTACTGCTTTTTTTTAAATCTTTGTTGGCAAAACATCTCTCCTTTTACAGCAAGAGAGCAATGGCCTACTCTTGGCTCTTATAGATATGCATGCTGTGTTATGGAAACATTCCAGCTTTTCTGTAAGTAAACCCTAACAAGAATATTCATCCACTCTGGAAGAGAAATAAAAGCCATTATACTTTCCAATTTCTGAAAATAAAGTTGACAGACAATGGTGATATTCTCTGAATATATGATTGAAATTATTCATGAGATTAAAAAATATAAATTACTCCATTTCACACCATGTGTAAATAATGTTTCTTTGTGCCCCTTCATTCAAGAATGTATGCTTAGGAACAGTCACTTTTTCTTTAAAAAAAAATCCATTTGTTAAAAATGAGACATGATTTCTTGCCAGGGAAGCTGACAGAGAAAAAAATATGGGGATGGAGAAGATTCTTTACATCTGCTTCTGAATGATCACTGTGTGATACTGCTTCCTAAATTCCCTAGCTAAAAGTCAGCCTCACTGCAAAAAAATTGCTTGTATCCATTTCCCACATAGAGTAATGGCAAGCAGAGATTCTAGGAATATGTATACATCCCACAATGAAAAGCTGTGTTAGATATACTTTAGCATACTATGAGCAAGGTGGTAAATCTGTTTAGCAAGGATATAAGCCTGTGACGTTATGAAGCCACATTAAAGTAGCATAGCCCTGACAGACAGGACTAATAAGCCCATATGCAGTGCCTGCTGCTCCAAAGATAACCCACTCCCAAATTGCTTGGGTACCTCAGCATGGGACTTCACACACAGACAGTCTTGTCAAATGCCAAACAGGAATTTTACTGATTTTTGCAAGGGTAGACTTCTAGCTTCATCTTTAGACTTTAAATCACTATAACTGGATGAGGGAAAGGCTGCGCTGAGATGGGACAAATCAAGAAATGAGAAAAAGAAAATTTCGCTGAAAGGGAAGTTCAGCATGTCTCTTTGGAGTGAAGCCTACTTCTAAATGGCAGTGTTTTTTGCAGGGAGCTCTGTTTGCAAAGTTTATGGACGGGAATAACTATGATTTTTCCTTAGCTGGCTTTTTGTTTGTTTTCTTCTGTTCAGTGTGTACCTGTGTACTGTGCACCAAATTGTTGACCTATATAAACCTGTAGAGAAATGTGATTGCCAGCAATATGTGATTGTAAAAAGTTTGATGTTCTGTTGAATGCGTTCTAGTGATTATTTGACAAAGCAGAAGTAACACAAATTGTGTTTGACAAAAACAATAGTGATGAAAAATGTGTTTAAAACTTCAAGGACAAGGCCACATTTCACAAATACCAATTGCTTAATTACCACTTTCTCATTGACTGACACCTCTCTAACAACATTTTTTTTCAAGCGAACATTACAAGATCCAAACTGATTAGCAAACCAGTGAATGAGTTTTCCCTACCCTATTTTACAAGTGTTAATTTTTGAGTCTGAGTACATCGTATTCCAATATCTCATGTGGTTATGTAACGTTCAGGTTAGAATTAGTGGAATTCCTAAGCCATGAGAGAATTGCAAACTCTTTTCCCATTGATATGCCACAAAGGAAGTGAACTTGGAAACTAATGTGGTTTTGGGGGAAATACTGAATAGAGCCCTTAGTGGTGTTCAGTTTTCAGGAGTTGGCATGTTGTTCAGTTTTGTCCAATTATCAATAAATAAGAGGGATTAGCTGCTGGTAATGGTGCAGTGGACAAAAGATACAGGTCACATGCAGTGAATTCAGAAAAGTGAGAGTGTACTTAGGAAAAAAGGCTTTTCTAAATTAGCAATAAAAAGTGATGATTAGGTTAACTGTTTAGTTTCTAAAGTAGATAAATCCTGATGATATGAATTCAATGTTGAATTATACCCTGAGCAATATGTCAAGGTTCATCTAACTTTCATCTCTTACTACAAAATGATCATTTTGCTCTTCATGTAACTTGCAGCACAGAAAAAAAAAAAAACCAAAACCAAAACAAACAAACAGACAAAAAAAACCACAGCTGAGTGTGACCTTGAGAGCGGCAACCAAAAGAATAGACAAAGTGAAAAGAAGTGAAAATTTAGCTGGTTAAAATGTAGATTCTGATTAATGATTTTAGAAATCTAAATGTGTGTCTATCTTTTCTCCTGAAATTTTCCCTGAAAGGATTTGCAAAATTGCACAAGTCTCTAAATGCAGAATGTGAGACTTAATGGATGGACTTTTGTACAAAAAGTATGTTTTACAGTGTGAACTTTTCCCTAGCTTTCACGTTCCCTCTTTCAATATCATTTTTACCAGGGAGGCAATCAAAGTTAATCAAGAAATGTTTGATATTTAATGTGTGGAGATGCAAATACTTTGAGACTGATATTTTACACTGTCCAGAAATCCAAGAAATGGCAGATCAAGAGTGATTCATGCTCACAGGTTAATTTAGAGGCTCTAATATAAGAACAGAAGAGCACCTCCTCCCGTGTACATAGAGCCTCTGTATCCAATAAATCTTTGCCACCCTTGTTCTCCAGCTGAACAGCAGAGAAGGACAAAGTAAGACATATAAGTGCTCAGCCACCAAAATTTTAACCAGCAGAACATAATCTATTACCTGACATTATGCATTATAGCATTAACAGATGAAGCTTATTGGACAACTAATTTCCTACAGAACTTTGTACATAAGTAGTTTCTAACTAATTAACTATGCCTCTGAATGGATAATTTTTGGGAGAAGTGAGAAGAGAGTTTATAGTTTTTACAAGATATTTTCATTTAAAAATGCCAAATGTTCTGCAAGCTGGCATACTGGACATTCTCATAATCCATTCAGTAAGAGGAAATTTATATTTCAAGTTAGTTTAAAGCTGTGGATAGGCGCAGAAATGTCCAATGGTAATTCTGTTGTTAGAAATAACCATCATAGTCAGCTACCCTCTAAACATCATAGTCAGCTACCCTCTAAACGTACATTGTGCTTGTACTAAGGGTGCCAAAAATGCAGAAACCTCTGTCTGTTCTATTATTTTTCACCAACAAGCAGGAAAAGAAAGGAAATAAAGGCATGGCTGGGCAAATTGTTCCATGAAGAAATTAAGCATCCAATAGATATTCTTTATGAGTCTTCTGTGTTCACAGCATAAACATTCAAAGTTTGAGGGTGTAGAGTAGATGAATGGCTGGAAGTACCAGAGCACAGCTCTACTGCTTCTTCCCATAATACTGACCAGAATTCTTACCAGTTAGAAGCTATACTACTGAAGTTCCAGGATTTTACCACTTTCTCAGTCATCTACCATATGGTAATAAACCTAACACGTATAGCGAGGGATGTTGTTCATTTTTGATTAGAGGAGGTTGGAGACACATATTCCATTTTATGAACAAAAATACCTGCTGCAGTTGGCTTGTGGATTGTACTTTTCTCAGGTATATGGCCTGGAAAATGGCTGATCTGTGCCAAGTAAGTGATGTTTATCAACTTGCAGCTTTTTATGAACGCAGGGGAGAAAAATGTTTATAACAGGATTATAAAGACTTGAATCAAATCCAAACAAACTGTTCTTGTTTCCTAATCTGCAATCACACAAATACTTCTATAGCTCTGAAAGTAGGAAAAAACTGTAACTTTCCAAATAAAATTCCATTAAAGTCTTAAAAGTTAATTAATGTAACAAATATACCTGCACTATATTAGGTGGCAAACCTAACACCATTATCTCTTCCTATTTTCTTCCTGGGTAACTCGGTACATCAGTATTCCAAGGCCTTTAATTATATACAGTGCACTCATTTAACTATCAACCTAAGCCAAGAATTTCAGCAACACACAGTGGTGAGTTATAAACAAAAAGTGATTATGGTTATGTTTAGTGAAGTTTGGAGTCAGTATTTTCTATCACATTTTTATAGCAGAAGGTAGTATAAATTCCTTATTAAGAGGCTGTAATTGCTGAAAATGGCATACCATGTTTGTTTTACATGAAGATAATTGTTTAATAAATGTGGCAGCAGAGGAGATGATTGAGAAAAGTTGATGACACACATAGGTGAGAACAAAATCCTCTATAAGGTATACAGACTATATTTTGTGAAGACAGCACAACTTTGTCATGCTCCACTGGATTGCAGAGCTAGCAAACTGATTCACTAATCTGGAGAACAGAGATCCATGGGCTATCTTAAAATAGTAAATTTGTTCATGAATTTAATACCCTTAACTCTTATTTCGGAGAGAAAGGAAAAATAGGCTTAAGATGGATAATTTACTTATTGTCTGAGTTTCAATAATTCAGAGACCTGTCCCTTTTCTCACCTTTCTCATGTCTACTTTTTATAGAGCTATAGATTATAGCTCTATAATTATAATATTATAGCTAAAGATTTATGACAAGCAGGTAAAAATTAACACTACTTTTTCTTCCCCTTACAAGGAATAGAAATATTTTGCATAGTATTGGTTAGGGGTTTTTTTTTTTTGTGTTTTTGTTAGCTGAACACAATCAGTTGTCCTCCTGGTGGTGGATTCTAATCGTGCTGTATTTCCTCCCACCATGGCAGTAAGTCTCTGTTAAGAATAATGTATTACTGATTATTAGTAGAGGCATCCATAATTCACTCCTGCAGCAGTAGGTGCTGAACAGAGCTGCCCCTAATGCATGTGTGTACAGGGCAAAAGACCCAGATAAATACTATCAACAAAGCTGAGAAAAGGTTTAGCTATGAGAGCACTCTCTGCACACTTATATGTGCATATGCATATAAAGCATTCCTTGGCAACGTTATCAAAACACAATTGTATTAAAAAAACAAAATGGTAAAGCTTGTTGCATAGAAAATGCTTACTGGCAGGGTGCAGCTATTCCCAAATTGGAGGCGTGCAACTATGACGGAAGTCCCTGATGTGTGATGCTCTTGCTTTAAAGTGAGGAGACTCTCAGCTCTGTGACCATACTCAGTGTGGTACCATTGTCCTTGGGCATGACAAATGCATCCATTTTTATCCTAGACCCGTCCTTTGTCGATTCACAAATCTCTATGTTTCATCTGTATGCCGAACGCTGGCCACCTTGTACATGACTCCTGGAATACTTTATTTCCTGCACAGTTAGTTCCTGATCTTCCTGTTGAGAGGTTCCTGATGGCTGGAGAAGATGCCCATACATGACAGAGTAGAGAACCCAATTAGTAGTCTAGTGGTCCAGCAGACAGCAGTGTGGTCTGGCCTGCACTGCCTATCAGGTTACGTGCTGTTGGACCCACTGACTTTAAGCAGATGTGATCTCTCCAATTGTGATCTTTTACCCTAAGCATACTGTAGCATTAGAGCTTTTCCCTTGTCACAACTGTGATCATTAATTTCAGCCCAAAGTTGTTCTCAGCAATGTAGGCAATCAGGAAACACCTTAAAGCACAGCCAGTCTGTTTCAGGCTGTAAGACGTAGGTTTCTCATAGTGCACTGTAGATTCAGAGCTCTTAAGTCTTTGGGACACAAAGGATGCAGGTAACATTGTGTTTGAATGTGAGAGGCATTCTAAACTTGCATTTACTTCTTGATTTTCAGTCTTCGCTTGACTTCCTCTTCACTGACCCCTGGATAAATGGACAACATATGCATTTATGTTGACATAGAATCATAGAATTGCAGATTACGATTCTGTGACATATGTGTGTGTATTTGTAAAAGTGCATATATATGTATGTGGCTATATCGGCTATCATGCTTCCTTTTCTGTTGACCTCACATGAAAATTTCAAGCCATATCACTTTACTTAAAATCTCTGAAGTTTGTCCAGAATATTGGGCAAAAAGGGGTTACCAAATGTTATCAATTGATCTGACAATCCTGCTCTTGCTAAATTATTATTAAAGTGAAATCAATACAATATTACTTTCTGAGCAGTTTCATCTGGAAAAGAACCTACTACTGAATGACTAAATATGAAAAAAATAATCTTCAGAAAGGCCTATTGTTGTAAATGGATTTACATCTGTGGAAAACATCAAAGTCAACATGTCTTTTCCTTTGAACTATATTCTCTTTTATCCTCAATTTTTCTTGTATATATTTATGTATAAAAATCCAGTATGATTAACGCTCTAACATCTTTCCACCAAAATCATGAGTTAATGCACACTGAAGCAGTAGCTCAATGAAATAGACCTGGGGGGCATTATTGCCAGTAGAAGGTACTTCTTTCCTAATAGCACAAAGGCAACATTTTGAAATGTTTCCAGTAGAGATCTAATTCTGCTAAAATCACTATTGTTACTGATTACTTCTGAAAACTCCAGATCAAAGTTTCAGTTAGTGAAATATATTTTTTTTACATATTTCTAGGACCAAGCAAGGAATAAATACATGCTTCTTAAAATGGAATTTGGAGAATTTTTGCTTGTTTTGGGAATAATTATTTGGGGAAAGGCTGTGTCAAGTACAAACATATTCATTAGCATCCTTAAAATGAAGCTAAATTTATATTCCACATCCATAATTCCACTATTAGTTAAACAATGTTGATAAATTTTTCCTTTTCCAAGATTCTAAGCAAGTTAAATGAATTAATTTTAAGGCAAATTCTTCACAGAAGAATAATGATATAATCTTGAAGTGAAAATAAACAAAAAATTGAAGCAAGAATTGCCTATAGTGATTAAAAAAGAGTGCAACCTATGAAGTCAGCAATACCAAAGGCGGATAGCAATACCAACCTTAGGAAAGGTGTGAATTTTGAACAGATTGTCAGAACTCTGGTCTGCCATTTTTACATACTACTGTCTTTGCAGTGATGCTGCAACAAGCTTACAGTTTTGGGGGTTCTTTTTTTTTAAAAAAAAAAAATTAAAAAAATCCATAAAACTGTTCATGCAGCAGAATTAAGGATAGGAGTCAGGCAGAAAAAGGATTTTGTCTTAAAGTTTTCCTTTGTTCTAATGTTGTGCAAATCTCTTTTCCCTTGTTAAGGAGTATTTTGGACAGGCTAATATGTAACTTGTTCCATTGGGAAGTCCTACTTTTGTTCAACTTTTGGTTATGTACAATTTATCAGTTCAGATCCTGCAGGGAGTAATGAGTGGAAACACAGAGCATGCAGAGCAGTCTGACATAACAAACAGAGATTTTGGCAAAGAGCGTTTGAGATGCTTAAGAAAATGTTATCCTTTTTCACAGGATGCAACATACTTTGTACCTTATTCGTTTCTCTCTGCTAAAGGATGATACGTTGCATGAGCTCTTGCCTGCAATAGACACCTTTTAGTGGTTTTAAACACTTCTTTAGGACAGTCGTACAGTGATAACAGAATGATAACCATGGTGTTTCCATAGGTACAACCGATCCTAGACTGTCTTAAGAGAATGTCTCTTCTGTAATGGCCTGTGAAACTTCTAAGTTTTCTCCATGCTAATAAGTTAAAACAGAGTAGTGAGCACTCCCTATACTGAGCACCTGAGTTGAAGAATTTGGGAACTTGGGAACTTTGAACTTGGGAAGAATATAGTAATGTTGTTAGGGCCTGCAGGGATGCAATGAGGAAGGCTAAAGCCCATCTGGAATTGAATCTGGCAAAGGTGATAAAAGATAATAAAAAAGGCTTTTTTAAGTGTGTTGACAGTAAAAGGAAGACTAGGGAGAATGTAGCTGCCCTACTAAGTGAGGGGGATGTTCTGATAACGGGAGATGCTGAGAAGACAGAGATACTGAATGCCTTCTTTGATTCTGTCTTCAGTGAAAAAGTTCTCCCTCGGGAATCCCAGACCCTGGAGGTTAGGTCTGGGGAATGGAAGACTTCCTTTTAGTCAGGGAAGAGTTGGTCTAGGAGCGCCTAGGCAATATCAATGTCATAAATCCATGGAACCCGATAGGATGCATCCATGGGTGCTGAGGGAGCTGGCAGAGGTGATAGCTGAACCATCCTCTGTCATCTCTGAGAGGTCTTGGAGGACGGGGGAGGTGCCTGAAGACTGGAGGATAGCCAATGTCACTCCAGTCTTCAAAAAGGGCAAGAAGGAAGATCCAGGTAATTACAGGCCAGTCAGCCTCACCTCTGTCCCTGGAAAGGTGATGGAACAGCTTGTGCTGGATGCCATCTCCAGACAACTGAAAGAGAAGGAGGTTATCAGGAGTAGTCAGTATGGGTTCACGAGGGGGAGGTCGTGCTTGACCAACCTGGTAGCCTTCTATGATGTTGTCACTGGCTGAGTGAATGAGGGGAGAGCAGTGGATGTAATCTACCTTGATTTCAGCAAGGCATTTAATACTGTCTCCCACTACATCCTTATAACAAAGCTGAGGAAGTGTGGGATGGATGAGTGGACAGTGAGGTGGGTTGAGAACTGGCTGACTGGCAGAGCACAGAAGATTGTTGCTGGCGGTGCAGAGTCCGGTTGGAGGCCTGTAACTAGCGGTGTTCCTCAGGGGTCTGTGCTCGGTCCGGTCTTGCTCAACATCTTCATCAATGACCTTGATGAGGGGATAGAGGCACCCTCAGTAAGTTTGCTGATGATATGAAGTTGGGAGGATTGGCTGACACACCTGAAGGCTGTGCTGCCATTCAGCGAGACCTGGACAGGGTGAAGAGCTGGGCAGTAAGAAACCAGATGAGGTTTAACAAAAACAAGTGTGGAGTCTTGCATCTAGGGAGGAATAATTTCATGCAACGGTACAGGTTGGGGGATGAGCTGCTGGAGAGGAACTCTGCAGAGGGGGACTAGGGTGGATGACAGGTGGGCCATGAGCCAGCAGTGTGCCCTTGTGGCCAAAAAGGCCAATGGCACTCTGGGATGCATTAAAAAGAGCATGGCCAGCAGGTCGAGGGAGAGGATCCTCCCCCTCTACTCTGGGCTGGTGAGGTTTCATTTGGAATACTGTGTCCAGTTCTGGGCTCCCCAGTACAAAAAAGACAGGGATCTCTTGGAAAGAGTCCAGCGGAGGGCCACGAAGATGGTGAAGGGCCTGGAGCATCTCTCCTATGAAGAAAGGCTGAGTGAACTGGGTCTGTTCAGCCTTGAGAAAAGGAGACTGAGAGGGGACCTGATCCAGGTCTATAAATATCTAAGGTGTGGGGGGCAGAGTGGCGAGGCCAGACTGTTTTCAGCAGTGTGTGGAGACAGGACAAGGGGAAACGGCCAGAAACTGCAGCATAGGAAGTTCTGCACAAATGTGCGCAAGAACTTCTTTATGGTGAGGGTGACGGAGCACTGGAACAGGCTGCCCAGGGAGGCTGTGGAGTCTCCTCCTCTGGCGGTATTCAAGATCGCGTGGACACCTACTTGTGCAACCTGGTGTAGGGAACCTGCTTTGGCAGGAGGGTTGGACTCGATGATCTCTGGAGGTCCCTTCCAACCCCTAGGATTCTGCAATTCTGTGATTCTGTGAAAGTATTAGAAGCATCTTCTTACTCTCACTTTTATTTATTTCTAAATTCCATACCTTCTGACATGTTGTAGACAAAATCTCCCATGAAGACGCAGACCACAAGGGTCTATACCATAATACACCTGTTAAACTTTTCTATGGTCTCTGCTTAAAGAAGATATTAAAACTCCTTGTCTCTAGTGTTACTTGCAATGACTCTTCTTAGCTTTTAGCAGTCTTATCTGTGGTCCTGAGGTGTTTATTATAGATACACCTCTTCACTTGTTCACTGGCAACATTTTCTTCAGTTAAATTAACAAAAGTTTACCAGAAAAGCTTTGTTCTTATAGCAGACTGAATTCTGGTGCCCAATTGGAATGGTTTCATTTGCGGCGCCCTGAAATTATAAGCACAATGTCTCATAATGAGCTATTAGTTTACTTATATTTCCTAAAAGAAGATGAAAGGTATTTATGATATTTGTTGCATGCAGATTTTTGTATATGACTGCAAGTTTTTGTTATCTAGGGGCACTGGTTTCTTCTTTGTTTCTAACTTTTGTAAAATGTATTGCACTGCTGACCTTACCTGCAGACTCGCAGATTAAAATCAATTGTCCTTTTAAGTCTACTGATACGTGTTTATTTCTTTTATGCATAAGTTCTGCTAGTACATATAAACACACACACACAAAGTAAATAAGTACACCTGAAGAGTCCAAATAATATGAATTAGTTTGCATATATAAAAATGAGACAACAGTTCAAAATGAAATTGATATAGAAATCTTTGTAAAATGCATTTTTTTCCTTACAAAGATAGAACAAAAGAAGATATAATTTTATGGGAATGTTCTTTAGCAGGGGTAATAACATAAGAAGGGGACAAAGAGAGATCAGTAATTCATTAGAAATTATTTTTCCTTCATACAAAATATGAAATGAGGAAGTAAAAAACAACACAGTAAAATCTCATTTACTCTGAGGAAGCATGGATTTGTCAGGAATATTATCATCAGGATTTGAATTTTCTTCCACAGTTAACTGGATTTCTTATTTTTCTGAAAAGGAACTCAAAAGCATCATTAAATAAAATACCATCCTAAAAACATAGTAAAAATATTTTTAATTCTCACAGAATAACTGTGATCATTAGAAAACATGTTTTGGGGGCAAGTTCAGCTGCTTCCTTGCCTATTTTGGATAATATAAAGGAGGAAAGAGTACAGTAGATACACATTACTATACTTCATTACTTATGAATTATTATTTCATTTTCTCATACTTCAACAACCTAAACTGCAAGAATATCTTTAAGTAGAAGTAAAAAATATGGAAGAATAAAAGAAAGATACATCCTTGAAGTGCATGCATTTAGCAGGCTTCAAAAATGACATCCTCAGGAACTTTTGTTTCGTGTTCATTTTTGATGTTAATTCCTAAATACCATCACCTGTATCAAGCACTAAAAAACTATCAGTACAGTTGGTGAGAAAGACATTAAAGGAATACATTTTTTGTACTGATTTATACGATTATTTTCTCAGTGAATCCTTCCTTGATGTTCTGGAGAGTGTCACGGTAAGGACAACTGAACAGAACTATGTCTCCCCAACAAGAAAAGTTTCCAAAAGCTGGAAATGTTTTTATATCAGGGCTAAGGAATTTTTTAAAATGATGAACTGGAGGAAAAAACCTGAATGAATGGAGTACCAAATATAATTCTAGGAATTTCTAATTGTTTAGCTTTGATTGTTTATATATAATTCTTATTCAGCACAGTCTCTCACATACGATAATTTTCAACCAGAGCTAAAGCTCAGAAATTTTCTATGCAGACATATAAATGGAATATTTGACCATTTACAAACCCCCTGTGTACAAGTCTTTTGAATGAGAATGCTGAAAGAAAATGTTTATATCTCACATGCAGAATCATTTCGAACAAATAGATATTTTACAATTAAAAAATTATTTTGTTTTGAACACCGAGGTTCTTTTTGTCAAGAAATATGAACTACTTTAGAAACTGCAGAATTGGTTTAAACCATATTTCTTGAAAAGATTGGGATGGTATATCCACATCCAGTACTTATAAGGAAAGCTGTTGAGCTGTGGCAAGATTTATTCATTTTTCGTTCATATCAATGGGCTGTGCTGCTGGCCTGCAAACAGGATTCTCCATTGACATCAATACAGGACACAGATGGCCTCCAGGATTGAAAGCATTGTTTGCTACCGTTGCCTGTGCGTACCCACAAATCAACCTGACATTCTGATTTCACTAATAGCAGGCAGTCTCTAATCTTGAGTTTGGACTCAGAGGTTCGTGAGATGTTAGAGAAGTAGCACAGAATGAAAGCTTTCTTAAAAAATACTTTTTTTCCTGAAGATGGTTGACACTGATGCAAACACTAGGTCACTTGTGTGAGCATCCTAGGGTCTCCAGAAACAGTATCAGAGCATATAAGACTGCACAGATATGTAATTCCTGCACATTTATGCTTTCTATGAGAGATATTCCAAAAGTAATGCCTCCTATTTTATTAGATTGGCCCAGAGGTAGTTGGCATGGCAGTAGAAATGAACTTTCCCATCAGTATTCCATTACATGTTGTTGTGTGCAACCAATGGCGGCAGAGGGGCAGTCTGACACAGTGGAATCTAACATGGAGAGCAGATTAAACAAAAGTGTACCATTTAATTCCTCCATGCAGAAAAAATGACGCTTACTGAGATTCATTGATACTTGCTGAATGTAGGTGAAGATCAAACAGCAGATTTGAGTACAGTGAGGCAATGGATGGTGCATTTCAGCAGTGATGACACTGACAGTGGGTCATCTCTATTGGTGCAGGTAGTTATGAGCACAGCATGAAAGCTCTTGTTCATTGCTTGTGAAAATGTATAGCTAATGCTGGTGATTATGTTGGAAAATTGCATTTTGTAGCCCAGAATTTTCTGAACTCCACTGTGAAGAACTTCCTTCGAGTAAATGCTATTACTTCACACATTAGCAAGTGTTTGAAGTACTGCCTGCTCAAGATAATGTGGACAATGATTTAAAGTTAAATGTATATATGAATGTACACAAATATAGGTACAAGTATGCATGTATTTTTATGTGTGTATATTTTATGTACATATTCACGTATTTTACACAGAATCAGAATTTTTAAATAATTTCTTCACATTTTAACCATATCACCATTATTTACTACTCGATGAAATTAAATTAAGGCAGAATATTCAATTGTTAATATGGAATTTTCTGCTTATACTATCCCACTGTAATAATCAGCTACCGGGACTTTGTTCCTATTGAAGAGAATATGCAGTCAGCCCCTACTTCCCCCACCCCTACCTTACCTGTCATTTCCAGCTATCAGATGCACCACTTCGCCCATGTACACAGAGAAGCTTAGCGTTTTTCACTATCTACCAAATAGCCTGAAGTGAAAGACAAACACAATGCCTGAAGCAATATTGCTTGATTAACACTGAATAGTTCTTTAAAGTGATCACATGAACTTTAATCTGGAAGATTGCTTTGAATTGTTAAGGGTGGAATCTGTTGCTATGAGAGTTGTTAAACAACTGTGGTGAATTTAATGTGTAATAGATGATAACCTTTGTCTGTTTTAATATTGAATTCCATGTTACTGATCCTAGTAAATAATCCCTACTTTCCCCTAGTGAATACCTGCTATATCCCAAAGCCCTGCACAGTACGCAAAGACATTTTAGCTGAGCGTTTTTCATGTAAAGCACACATACTGTATGGATCTGACCTCATCACTGGTTGCCTCAGGCTATCTCTTGTATACCGTCTGTTTTCTCGATTTTCTCCTGAGATTGTCATTACCTAAGGTTTGTAAATATTTCAGAAATTTGAGACTGATATAACAATTGCAAATGCTGCATTACTACTACACTGAACTTTCAGTAGTATTCAGATACAATACTATTTTTGTTTTTCTCTATTTTCTCTCATTTGGATCCAAATTATTCAAATTCTATTAAACATGATATTGCTTTAATTGAAATTATAATCTACTCAATCATTTTAAGCAAGAGACTCCAGATAAGCATAGTTTGATCTCAGTCAACAAATATGTATGTTGTTACTTTATGTTACGTCATTTTCTATTTGTCAAAGTTCTAAATAGATCTTATGGAATTATTATGCAAGTTTATGCATGAAACAATTGTTTGTAGAAGCTGCTGACCTCTCCATTGAAAGAAAAAAGCAGAAGAAAAATGAAAACTCTTCTGTCCTTAAAACAAAATCAAAAAAGCAAAAACAACAGGAATTGATTAAAAGTACATGACTTATTCCTTCCCAGAATCTTAGCCTAAACAACTTTCTTTGGATTAAAGCAGAGATATTTGATAAATTATGTACATATATGTATATGTATCTATAAGCAAAGTATCTTGCATAAAGCTAAAAGATAGAGAAGCCCTTCAAAATCTGCTTTGAAAATCTTGTGTGGCATGAATTTCAGCAGCTGTATCACTGCATTCATTTCAGGAAATAGTCTCCATTTTTTATCAAATCCTGTATTATATCAATAATTTACTCAAATATTACATTATTATCCAGTCTTTCTTATCAGATTTTTCATTTGATTATAATTTGCTCCAATATTAACTTACTCTCCACATCTGCCTATATTATTCCACTTTTGTAGGTGCCTGCAATAAACTCCTTTGTAACATCTATTTTGCTAATATTGTGATAACCAAACGGAAGAGAAGAATGCATGTGTATAGTGTAAAAAAGATATACTGTGATGATACAGTGGCTTAAAAGGGTTGATAGATTTTTTAAATCCTCCTAAATACTATTAGAATTATTTAATTATATAATTTATATTAGGATCATAAAACCTGTTTGTTTTGCACTAATACAAGCTTTACAGATAACAGGGAGAATTCCTTGAAATTTTGCTTAGCATGTTTTTTACATCCAGTCATGTGGATTTATATACTTTACATGAAAAATTCAGAAGCGAAGGCAATAATCTGTAAATGACATGAGAAAAAGAAATCACAGTATATTTTCTTTTCAAAATATTTAGTGTCTACAATTCATCTGTGAACCGAGTAAATCATGGCTTCTTCAAGTGCAAGGATCGAAACCAATTACCATTAGTGACCATCGGGTGCAGCCGATCCTTTCTGTCCTGTTGCCTGAATCTCAATGATCTCCCAAGTGTGCCCATGCAATTTAACAGGAAGATCAATACGCCACAGCAGTTAGCAGCAGCTCTCTTGAAGTGCTTCACAAAACATGCTACATTTCTCTACCGAATAAATGTCAAAACATTCCAACAGCTACAATTCTTGGGAGAAATTGTTCTTGTGAAACATTATTGACATACTTTAACCCACATTTCCCGCTGCTCTCCGGCTTCCAACAGGCCAGTCAATTCTGATTTGGCAAGAGCCACATCTACACATGTCCCCTGCTGGCTTTGTCTGTAGGCATGAAAGGTATCATGATGTGGTGTAGAAGTCCTGGGTGTCAGGGGCCAGTGGTCTAGCTCTGACCCAAGGTCAAGGTGACAACAACCTGTCTCCTGGGACTTGTCTTCATCTCTAATATGGCCTTGGAAGCAATCAATATCATTACAGATTTTGCTTTTTTAACCAGCAGTACCACCTGAACTAAGCATTTCAAGACTGACTTGCATGCCTTGCTACTTGAAAATGTCTTCATTTTCCCATTATATAGCAAAACATCTGAATTAGATCTGGCACTGGCTTTATTTCATTTGTTTAATGTTGTAAATTAAATTGATTCTTTTCGCTTTTTAATGGCTTTCTGCAACCAGGGTGAGCTCCCTGAACTCTCCTGCTCTTTCCTCATATACAATGGTAGTGTAATGCATCGCTCAGTACTTTCTCCTAATACCCAGTCTCTGTTTCAGAAACAGAATTTCTTATTTTGTTTTTTGGCTGTTCTCCTCTTTTTCCTTCAAGTAACCATTTTCTTCTTTATTTCTTCCCAGCTTTCAAGGGACAAAATCTCAACACTCCATCTATAAGATATATATATATACATATATATATGTAAACCTTCAAACATATCTGTAAAAATAAATAAAATGCAACATCCTTCCCAGTTTTGTCAGGCTGTGGAGAGTTACTGCACTATATGAAGTAATTACGCACATGAATAAGTTGATAACCATTGAGATAGACATTTTTATGACCTCTTTACAGGAGCTATTATAATTTCCAATGTAACAAGATATTGTCTTCTTCAAAAAGCTCAACATAGTTGCCTCAGTACAAAATTCTACTTTCTTAGTTTTTGTGCTTGTTTTTGTGTGCTTTCTTTTTTTTCCCCCAATAAAAAGAAATACCAAATCAAAGAAATCTATAGCTGGTCTAAGTATTTTTTAGAAAGCATATGTGTTTGTCGTTGGAAAATGTAACAAAAGGCTAAAAGATTGAGAATCAAATGCAACAAAAACATTGAAGGACGGAGAAGAACCTTCTCTTGTGTCTTCAGAATGACTCAGCTGCTATTTCACTACACCAACTGCAAATTGGTCTTCATATTTCTCCTTGATGAGTAGTTGATGTTTCAGAGAGAAAACAAGATAGACTCAACCAACAAAATGAAGGTCCTTACATTCTTTGGGTATGGTGCTCTCTTCTGTCTTGCTTGTACTGGTGAACAAAAACAAAACAAAACACAAATCCATCAATATTGCTTTAGATGTGATTTACAGACAACTCAAATGTCTGTAAGGTACTCAACACATTTTTTATATCTTTCAATACAACAGCACTTTCCAAAGTAGAGAGCTTTCTCCACATTACCCTTCTCTTCTTGCCATAAGGTGATTTCTGTGGCTCAGCCTCAAAACATAAGCTTGAATCAGTTTTATGCAAAGACAGTCATCCTTCTGAACAAAACTTGGTGTGTAACTCCAGGTTAGAAAATACAACTTCTGCAGAGAGAAGTCCAGGCAGAAGCTGGAAGAATGGGCCTCCTTCTTCCCTCTCTGGTCTCTATCTATTTATCTTTTCATACCTGATTCTCTCCTCTGGTGTTCTAGGCCAATGAGACAGTTGAGACTGTTGAGGGCTGCCTTTACCCTCCTAAATCTTTTTCATTATCTCTCCTGAGACATTCAGCAGCTGTAGAATTCGATGATCAAATTTCTGCTTTCTAAACCTTGTAGTGCTTCAACTGCCTTTTGGAGCTGTGCCTTCAGCCCACTTGACGGCATAATAACTGCTCTTACTTTGCACAAAATTATAGCTGCTAGCTGAGCATTGCTGCTTAACCCTACTTCTAGGCAGCCGTACAAAGATGCATCTTCCTATGGAAAGTTCAACAGTGTGAAAATCCAAGACCTCTTTCTCTCCCTATATACCCTGAACATTCAAAAGGTATCTAGCTTAATTTACTGTCTTTTCTTTCTGGAATAAATGTTTTAAAAGAAACTTCCATTGCACTGTTGCTAAGGTTTGTCCAAGATTTTCCTCTTCTCTGAAGCAAAGCAGCTGTTCTCGCTATACTCATGTCCCTTATACTTCATATTTTACCCAGCTCTGACAGAACAAAGAAAGTTAAACAAGGAATGAAAAATAAAAATGGAAAGAAGGGAGGGAGAAAGAGGGAGAAAATGAAAGGAAGGAAGGAAGGAAGGAAGGAAGGAAGGAAGGAAGGAAGGAAG
>NW_024884364.1:57994953-58022748 GCF_019232065.1 Centrocercus urophasianus | reverse complement strand
AGGAAGGAAGGAAGGAAGGAAGGAAGGAAGGAAGGAAGGAAGGAAGGGACGGAGGGAGGGAAGGGACGGAGGGAGGGAGGGAACAGGATGTGGTGAGGTGTCCTTTGCATTCTCCCTGTAAATTTCTTCACATAACCACCCCAAAAATGCATAATAATAAACATTTATGTTCAGTGTTTTTTTAAAATACATATATCCTTACATCTCAGAGACTATACCAAATGTAAAAAATGTTCTGAGCAGCATTCTCTTTCTCATCTGCCTTGGAGTACTGCCACAATCAACGAATTCAACTGTGGTAAGGAATGGCTATGTCTTCACAGCATTAGCTGGAAGAATGATATCATCTGTTTTAGCATTCTCATCAGATATTTCACTCTCAAGTCTGGGTAGGAAAGTATCTCCTTATTAGGACCATCATCATTTGTATTTTAAAACTAAAGTAGTGTAGTTTTAGAATCTAAGAAGTTACTGAGACATCTAGAGTTAAGGTCCATTAAACACTTTGACCTAAACCCTATGAGCAACCATTAGTTCAGCAGGAAGAACATTATTGTGCCAGCACACAGTGTGAGTACAAATCCTCTTCCCCTTCTGCCTGCTTGCCTGCCTTCCTCCCTCTAAAGTATTATGTTTTATATGAAAAAGCAGAGAACTATGTGAAGCCCTAATGGATTATCAAATGAAATATGATCACCAATTGTTATGTATTAAAGTTAATGTTTCATTAGTTGCAGTAAGATCAGAAAAAAAAGGTTGGATACTTGGTTTTTTTTTTCAACTTCTACTCAGTTCTATAGAAAATCTTTATTACATTGCTTACTTTCTTACATTCAGAGTCCAGTTGTTTTTTTATCTTTCTGGCTTTTCATATTTACTATAGCTGTCCACATCTTCCTTACAGAAACCGAAACTTTTGTTGAAGACAGAGAAGGGAATGGGGGATGGATGGAATAGTTCCTGGGAAGGAGATTGCTGTCTCTCTAATGGTTGGCTTCATATGACCCTGGTGTCATGAAACTTGTGTAGGAAAAAGCATCTACCTCTGATTTCCATATTAGCTATCCGTGAAGAGTTTCTGCAACTGCCTCCTATTGGTGAACCAAGTGTGGAAAATGAATTCAGGAGCTATCATTCTCTTTACAGTTCTATATTGTGGAACCATAGCTCTTGGTTCATTCCATAGCTGAAAACCTAGCTTTATTTTCCTCCTTCGGTTTCATCCCCTTGAACCCACTGTGGTAAAAAGTGGACTTCACCATCCAAACTGAACCTACTTTCATCCCAAGTGATGGGTTTGACAATTTCTTGTCCTTTGTTTCCTTTCAGGAAGAATCAATAGGTACTAAACAATGATCTCTAAAGTAAATATTGTTTTGAATTTATTATCTACACCCTGGAGACTGGACAATTGTCCTATTGTTCCAGTGGCACCAGATGTTTGTGCTCATACAGTCTACTACTCAAACAGTGGATTTCCAAGGAAATTGAACTTTTGTATTATGTCTTTTTCCTGTATTAAAATGACATTATACAATTATTACTACTGTGCTTCTGTGCATCTGTTACTGGTGCAAAACTGATTTCAGTTACAGGACTTTTCTTTTGTGGATCTTAAATGAGGTTTGTGCCATATGTTGATATAATTTTCTCCGACACTGCTACCAGCCGTTTCTTCCTATTCTGTGAAGCAGAGATGCCACAGCGAAGCTCAAGGAAAGCAATCTGCACCCTGCCCTGGAACCCCCTGGCTTTAATCAGGTCCAGAGTATTGGGAACTTTGTTCATTTGTGCTTGGCAGTTTCTTACAAACTTATTTTTGAAGTCAGCAGTTGTGCTTCTCTACAAAATGCAGAATTTCAGAATTTGAGGCTTATCACCTGCTAGCTCAATAATAGCCTGCCCTTTGAAATATCACCTTGTTCTAGATACTAAAATTTAATACTTTACTTCAATCAGAAGGGACATTGGCCTATGACGTTGTCAAGACCCATGATATAACAGATGCAGAAAGGCTGACAACAGAACAGCATGTTACTTCTAAAATCAAACAAAGCACTTTTCTCTTTAAAAAGAACTAAGACAGCATGTATTTTCCCTCCTCTCTTTTAGCAGTTTTCAAAGAATGCTATAGTATTGTTTGATTTAGTCTCATAACTTTGTAAATATATATCTTTCTTTACTGCAGAAGACTGTCTAAAAATGCTTTCCAAGACATTATTCCTAAATAAGCTTCATTGCAATTAGCTGATTACTTTTCAAAGCTGATCAGTAGGAAGAACCATACAACAATTTTTAGCGTATTACTTGAAGTAACTGTCCAGTGTGATGCTCTTTTTGGGATATCCTTTTCTGTAGCATCTGCCTAGGTTATCATAGGTTGAGCATTTTTATAAGCACTTTTCTTAATTCATTCAGTTAGCAATGTTCCACTCCAGTGGTGGTGACAACAGTTGCTTTAGCAAAATGATGAGGTCACAGACATTTGTTACTGACCTTAGTAAAATAATCAGTTAATCAATTGAGAGGCAAAAAAACCAGTTCTATACTCATCACCATAGAATTTAACTGTCACAAACAAAATGGGAGTCACATTAGTTAACTTTGTCTATTTTCTCTCTCTCCTCATCCTAAAGACCGAGTTTCCTCAATGTCCTTCAGATGTACTCTTTCCCAGACGCTAAATCCTTGGTATTCAGTCTGAGGAAGTATTCCACATTGTCCTAAGTAGACACAAACTTATTTTAATGTGTTTACTGTATTTGAAAAAAATAGAATTATTCAAGTACAGTCCTTAACTCCATACCCACAGGCAAATAATGTCTATAATGTCTATAAATAATGTCTTGCCCAAGCAGTGGCAGGAAGGCAGGATGACCTCATTTACTGAGACCTTAAATTTCTAAGAGGGATCCTCTGGGCATCTCCAATTCTGCATTTTATGGATCTTTACTTCAATTCTCAATGAAAAAAAAAGCAGCTTAAAAAAACCATCTCGAGTCAGGGCAACATTAAAACCTGGCTGGCCTGGACCACATCGTCATTTTCCAGTAAATTTTTTTTGTACCCTGACAAAGTAGTTCACAAATGCACCTGTAGTCCAGCCAAATGCTTCTTCTCAGCACAGACACAGCTTCCAGTTTTCAGTGATCTCACATTTAAACTGGATTATACAGCCAGATAAGAAGAGTGAAAAGCAGGTCAAGCAACTTGCCTGCAGTCACTCAGCAAGTGAGTGGCTTAGCTTCTGTCTGATGGCAATTAAACAGCCATTAAAAACAGAGGAAATTCAGAGGGCTGAAAAAAAAATAACATAAATGTTTGAAAGTAAAAAAGAGGACTGTTCAGAAACTCAAACAATCTTTGCTCTTCCCCTGAAGAACTAAGCATTTCTAGTATCAGTTCTTTGTTTTTTCATGCCTAAGTTGCAAGTGGCATTATTTTTGGATCCAGACATCTTCTTTGGTTTTTCAGAAGTCTCTTATTGAAGCCTGAAATCCGAAGGAACCACTATACATGTACAAATTGCAGGTGTAGTACTGAAAATTTGCATGGAGATACTGGATTTATAATTGCTTTAATACCTACTTTCTGTGGTACAATATATAGTGCTTCATCAACATGCTCACCTTTGCTGTTTTCTAGTAAGTGCTATAATTTAATGATCTGGTTTTAGGGGTTAGGAAGTTTGTGTATGTAAGTACACTAACTCTGTGTTTAATGACACTTGTATAAATGGTAGCACCTGGAGACTTTGTCTCAGTTTCAGTAAAGCACTTATGCACATGCCTAGCTTAAAGCAAGCGAGCAGTCCCATTGAAGTTAATTAGACTTCCCTTGTACTTAAAGTTAGGCATGTGCTTAAGTACCTTGCTGCATTAAGACCTTAATGAAGATTGGGGTATAACTGCCTTTGTTGCAGTGTGTGTAATGTGAGTCATTTAGTGTATTCAATGTGGAGATCGGAATACAGTGAAGAAAAGCAGAGTGAGTACAGTCAGATTAGGATACAGCTTTCTAGATGTTGTGGTCACTGCTCATACTCAGCTGCTTATTTTAGGTAACAGTGTCTCCCAGGGGCTTGTTTCCTAATTCTTTTTCTTTTTTTTTTAATTTTCATCTTCCTCTTCTTTTTTCCTGCAGCCGGAAAGACTCAAAGTAAAATGTCTTTGTTGTGGGTTAGGGTTTTAGGTACCAATATTGATTAAGAGATATTGATCAAGAAGTTCTCTCCTGGCTGTTTTAAGGATGTGCATGTGAGTGTTAACATTTTCTCCTTGGAGGACTGGATCTGAGGCCTTCTGAAGTCAATGGGAAGGCTCTCATCAGCTTTAATGGGCTTCAGATCAGGTCCTTGAGAGGTTAGAGAATTTCTTTGAAATGTGTGCTTTGTATCTTGGCCAGAAGTCAGCATCAGCTGCCCCTCTGCACAGGAGGGAGTGCTGGATGGGAAGGGGTTGGGAAGGAGGGTAAGGATACACCTCACTCTGAGCAGTGCCTCAAATTGCCACTACTCACCTCTGCAGCAGCTATCAATAATGCGATCTGCAGAGATTTCTCACTGAGGAACTGACTCAGTCCCAAACTAACTCGTGAGGTCTGTGTGGATCAGAGTGTAAGGTGATACAGCTTCAGGCTGTTTGAACTGGAAAACTTTGTTCCTTGTCCTTTGCTGTAAACACACAGAGATACTGGCTCATGATTTTTGTTATAAAAGGAAAAAAAAGAAGAAAAAAATCTAGAAATTTTAGAGGATATGAGATATAAATAGTGAAAGCAAAGATACAGAGAAACACATTACATCTTTCTGATTCACATTCCCTTCTCTGAAACAATACCATTAGTAATTATTTATAATATCTTTACAAATAATAATCCAGTACAAATCCTACCATGGACACTGGTTGGAGAATGAGTCCCATGCTTTGTATACTCATATTCTTATCTATTGCCTGTTATAAGAAATGTGAAGTAGAAGAAATTCCAAAATGAACAGAGCAAATATACCCAGACATCAGTTTGAAAACAAGCTGTAGAAAATTAGCACCTATACATACATATGCATCACTGTATGCATATGATTGTGGTTATCAGACATATTGCTTGAAGTTAAAACAGTGTGGAAGAAAAACAACACCAATATTTGCTTGAACATGTTTTTTGTTTCCTTTAAACTTTTAATTTTGAAGAGTTTGAGGCTTAAGAATGGCAAGAGAGCGTAATATGTACAGGACATAAATGCACTGATTTGAACAAAGGAAGAGGGGCAGTTTGGAAGCATTAAACTTCATATACAGAGCAGAATACATTAGACCCCATCAGATAGAACCTTTAAGATCCTGAATTTATCAAATGACAACATTCATTTTGTTCTATGTAGAAGACAACAAGAAAGTCAGCAACTTCATGTGCTGACATTGCAGTAAAACATGATTTTAATTAGCTCACACAGAGGACACATTGAGGAAAAAGTGACATTTCATTGAGGAATATACTATTAAACACAACCCTCCTTGACCTGCCATTTATCAGGGTGCAATCCAAAAGTCACATGACTTATCCTGTCTTTCTTGCTGTCCTTTGAACCCTGGAAATACATGGTTCATTTGCAGAGACACGGAATCGTCCTGCTTTCTTGACATACAGTAGCGTCTGCTGCTTTTCTGTACAGGTGCAGTGCACCTCTGATGGAGAGCAGGAGACACCAATCTTTACAGCAGCAACTGATTTGAGCACTGGAATAGCAGTGTGACGGACAGTTTAATTACTGAAGTTACCAACTGAGATGACTTGGGGAAAAATGGAACCAGAATAGCACAGACTGTTCTCAAATTAGAAAAATGAACCACACACAGAAACAAAAGCAAAAAATAGACATAAAACAGCTAATTTAGGACAAATGTCACGGCTTAAACATGTTAGGCTTTGCCTACATAAAAGCCTAAAGCAACTGAGCTGTTTTTATTTAAATGAAAAAGTACAATACGTTAATATCCCAAATATTCAAACCTCTGAGATAAGGGGAAGTGTGAATCGCAGATTTTTCCCTTCTTTTTTCAGTGTGGATTTAGCCCATGTTGGACCCAGCAGTGCAGGGATAAACACAGAAGTCAAGTATGTCCATGTTGTTCTGTTCTCTGCATTTCATCGATCTCCCTGGAAGGAAATTTCTGTGGTTAAAGCTCAGGAGTAGAACTCCTGGGCTGGTTGTCCAGTCCTTAATTCCCCTCCTGAGTCTGAACAAGCTGGTGAGCCTTATTTCTCTATCTATAACACGGGGATAAATAACACTTTCTACCTCAAACTGAAGTTGTGAGGGCAGTTCTGCTAATGCTTCTAAGATGCTTAGATATGAGGGTGACGAGTGCCACAGAAAATCCTATAAATAAATAAAATAAGCTGTGAAAGCCTGAGGCACTGGGAGCTGCTGCCAAGGCTGTGCATTTCCTCACTCCCCTTCCTGCGGGAGACATGGCATGGAGCCAAGGCACAGCCTGAGAGCTGTTCCTGCATGGCTGGAGCCTGCTTGCTGTTTGTTTATTTGCTTTGTACAAAGGGCTCCCACCACATAATCCAGGTAATCAGGGGCTGGGTGAAACGGGCCAACTCTGAAACATTTGTCCAAGAGGGGAAAGGGGATGTGGGGAATTTGCTACAACAAGATCTCTCTGCTGTGCTGTGTTGTTTTTTTTCGTTTTTTTTTTTTTTTTTTTTAAATTATTATTTTTATTTTTATTTTTTTTAATTAATTTTTAATTTTAAAATCCCTGGCACTGGGATCAGAGATCAGATTTGTTTTCCTGACTTTTTTTGGCAGAATGATGCCACAGTACAGAGAGAAAGGAATGCCCACAAAGAAGGCAGCATTTTCTGTAACACAGAGGAGGGGAGCCACCTAACTCCTTCATCTCTTGGCAGCTCTACCCTCCTGAATGAGCCCTGCTAATTGGCGAATGGGCATCACACTGCTCACACTCTAAGCAGCCAAGAGACTATGCATGTTCATGGCATCTGATTTTATTGGTGGCAGGATTCCCAACTCGCAGCATCCAACTGTCTGCGCTGAGCTGACGCCCCACAGTAGCGGGAACTAATTGCTAATACAGTCCCAGAGAGGATTAATTTTTCAGGACCAGTTAAAGCAGTTCCTGGAACCAGCTGGCAACCGAAAGCCCTTGCAGGAGGGGAGAGTGGAGCAGCAGTGCAGTCAGGCCATTCTGATGGAGTCCCTGTGGAGACATCAGAGGAAGGGCTACAAGACCTGGTCCCATATGCTAGCTAAGGAAACACTGGAGGTTTGTAGCCAAGTGTGTGCCCAAAAGGATGCGTGCATGTGTGAGTGTGCTTGTGACATCTGTGAGTTTCTGTATAAACTACTGCACCCCCAGTATCAATTATGAAACAGGAAAAGAAGAAACAAATATGCTAAGATAGTGCTCTGCTGTATGCTTTGTCCCAAGGGAAGAGACCATTGCATGACTGCTGCAACAACACACTATAGATTAAGCCAAGACAAGGAGAAATTCATAAACAGAAGAGGAGAACAAAAATATCCCACCCATTCTCCCAACCCCCCAAAGAAGAAAAGTTCCTCCAAAAAAAAAGCCCTAAAAAGCAAGTGATGAAGTACTCCTTTGAGACTGAAGGGTGAAACTGAGATTTTTGCCCCAGGAAACTAAATGGAATGAAACTCCAGGAGGTTTGAAAATAAGCATAGGCTGAATTGTACTTTAAATAAATAATCCATGGTTAAGCTGCCACCCCCACACTGGGGCATACAGAGACTCTATCAGCAGCAACAGCTGGGGCTCAATGGGCATCTCTGCTCTTCTAGCTTCCTGCAGCAGCAAATTCTGCTGCCCCACTGCTCTTTCCCTCCCACCTTGCTGTACAAGAAGGAAGGAAGAGGTTGCAATTCCCACCCTTCCCTTCAGACTGTGAAATCCCAGAGGAAGAATGGCAGCCTGTGGCAGTACCCAGCTCCAGGCTTTTCCTTTCTCTTCAAAGACAGAAAGGGCAAGAAGGGAGAGGAGGCAGAAAGGAAATAAGAGAGAAAGTGAGAAGATGCACACTGATTGAAAGGAGGCTGGAAGACAAATGAATCTATAGAGAAGAAAATAAGAGAACAAGATAGAAACAAATATTACAGAAAAGAGAAATGAAAAAAAAATAATAATAATAAAAAAGGCTTTAAATAAAAAGAAAAAGGAGTAAAACAGTGACCTGTGAGGAAACACTCAGATGTGAAAGCAAAGGAGAACGGAGTAGGGTCTGTATTCTGTCTAAATGTCATAGAGCTGGGGATGGAAGGTGTTCAAGTCATTGCATTGACCATCCCCTACCCTAAGTCAAGATCAGTTTATCCAGATGTTCAACTCAACTCATTCATAAAGATTAAATTTTGTCCACTGAAGTGTCCCAGTGTCATCCAGTACACCAAATTAACCTGTAGTATTGCTGCACAGTTCTTGCCTATTAAAAATTTTTTCTGGTATTTGAGCAGAATCTTTCATACTGCAGTTTTAGACCATGACTTCCTGTCAGATTGTCCCGGAATATTCCCTTCCCACTTGACAGAATATTCCCTTCTTCTCTGAAAACTGTACCACGCTTTTCTTCTTTAACTTCTATACATAAGCTAAGTATATTTTGCCTTTTTTTGAAGGTAAAAGGCATTTGGTCATTCTAGTTAAAACGATCTGTGACATTTTGGGAACATGGTACTCAGGCACTTCCACTAAGGCTTTCACTGTGTTGAGTAAAGCATTGCTTTGGTTAAAATAGCATAACTATTGCCTCATGCATCCACAACAGAATAAATTTTATCTTTTCGTCAAAAACATGATTCTCCTCATTCATGCCAGCCTGGAGCAACCAGGACAACCAACAGATACTAATTTTCTTGGAATTTTTTTTGCCTGATCTGGTGAACTCCTATCCTGATCACTCTTGTCAGCACATTGCACACATCCTTCT
Organism: Centrocercus urophasianus; assembly: GCF_019232065.1. NCBI lineage: Eukaryota > Metazoa > Chordata > Aves > Galliformes > Phasianidae > Centrocercus > Centrocercus urophasianus. The sequence goes on along the minus strand of NW_024884364.1, from coordinate 58,013,772 downwards.
TGAATTTCATCCTGCCGTTCTAACTGTACTTTTCCAGACAATTTTGCAAATCTGCCAAGGTCATTTTAAATTCTAAGCCTTTCTTGTGATGGGCTTGTGTTTCTTCCCAGCCTCAAACCATCTGCAAGGTGAGTAAGCATATTTCTATCACTCAGTGTGTGTGTGCATGGATCTTCGGGAAAGCAGAAAATGGGAAAAGTGTATCTTTTCTCATCTGATGTTTATTTATGTGGTAGTGACAGGATGAGATGACAGATGTCATTTAAGAGACAGTGATGTTCTTCACCATTTTCTTCACTATGAGTCATTCTTAAGGAAACCAGCACTGATGCTATTTGTTCATGTTTTTAATCTTAAAAGCTATTGAGCCCCTTGAGGTTACCTCAGTAACATGAAATTAAGGTAAAGAATAATACATATATTCATATACGTATATATACACATGCACCTGTAATTAGATACATAGAAAATCTGTATGTGTGTATGTGTATAAATATTTATTTGTTGCTTGTGCTGTTCATTATGCAAACAGTTAGCAAGTAAGACAGAGAAATATAGCAGTAAAATAAAATGCATCATTTGGAGGGACCCTGTTTTTCAGTGGAAAATTCCCTTGATTTCTGACACTTCAGTAAGTCAACATCTTTGAAAACTACACTGTGTCTTTCCGTTCTGAGTAGAGCTGAGACCTGAAAATGAATGTGCTGAGGCCTATTTCTGTTGCTTTTGAGCAGAGGATTTTTCATTTCTTTCTCAGCATAACAGTTGGACTGCACAGAAGCATTGAAGCTTAACAAAAAAGACTCTCAGACAAAAACTGTAATTATCACAGGGGAACAAATTAAACAGAAAACCCTGCTGGAATGAGATTTCCACATATTTAGAGTGTGTTAATACCAATAATATGGCACGTACTAACAATAGAATCTTTTTGTAGCTTTTGTAGTATCAGATATGAATGAAAATATGTATGATTACGCTGTGTCAAAAGAAACAAGGCTCTCAAACACTTTGTTAAACTATTTTTTAAATCTTTAGAAGGTGAAGAATTAATTTGAGAAACATTAGTGCATTTTGTTTGTGTTACCATTTTAATCAGCACTGATCTTTCTAATCTCAGTAGTATTGATTTGGATAATTAAAAATATTTTTCAAAGTATATTATAGGTTCATTTTAGTACACTATACTATATTCAAATGCGTACTCCTTACATTTACCTTTGCACCAGTCATGTCATCTGCCAATCATATATCTTAAATATACCTTCCATTATACTGGGCATCTATGGAGTAAACTCAGTGTATCCATTTGACATTCAGTAGTGCTTTTAATTAAGTTAAAAAAAACACCAACAGCAACAGCAATTAAACATATATATATGTAAGGTCAAGGTGTTAATAATGGAAACTACAGAAGGGAGACTATAAGTAGATTTATTCATGCCATATGTCTTATGTGCAATCATTACTGTATAATTTTGTAGTATTATCACAGTCCAGTTTCTTTCATTAATACAGACCACAATAAGATTTAGATTTGCTTTTCCCTTAACGATTTGTGCTATATACATTTCTTTTTCTATGAATTTGAAGCTATGGCATGTATTAAGCCTGGCTACGTGTATGCACTTATATTTGTGTGTATAAATCTCTCCTGCGTGAATGGAGATGAATTTTAAAGTCTTCATCTTTTTTTTCAGATGTGCTTAGTCCCTAGAACATTAACTTTTAAAAATAATATTAGGCAACACCACTCACTTTTAAAATTAGTCATGACATGTTTATCATTTTCCTTTTTCTCCTTCCCCTAAAAATTATCTTACACAAACTATAATGAATTTTATGTTTGTTTTCATTGAGAGAAATAAATTGTAAAGCCCTGTACACTACAAAAAATTTTATGGTGAAAGTATCCCGTTTGAATCCGCAGACAGTATCTCTGCTATTTTCTTTTTCAAGGACTTTTCTCTGTAACATTATTGGCACATTCCAATCAATACATTTAAAGGGTTGTTTTTTTTTTTTTTGTTTTTTTTTTTTAAGTCAAATGCAGGAGTGATTTGTATGTTTACCTTGACAATATACACTTGTCTCTTTAAGGTGACAGCAGATGGTCCAATAAGAAGTGGCAGAACTAAGTGCTGAAAATATAGCAGCCCATCTCAGGCTCCCTTAACCATAAAATCTATGAATTTATGCTCAGCTGAGCTATAAGAAATAGTCATGAAATGTCCAAGGGTGAATCAGGGTGGATGAAGTGTACCTATTTCCCCCACACAATGAGAAGCCCTTCCACGCACAGTCTAAAAGTCTAAAAGTATAGAGAGTATTTAATTTGTAGTATTTAATTTATTTTTCAATTAATTATTGCTTCCATTCTCAAATGACATACATCAGGGTGTGCTGCTGAGAGCTGCCTCACTACTTTGCTTTCTCAGTTTTCTGTGGACTGCTTTGTTAATGCACATTTTGTAGCTCTCCAAGGTTAGTTTAGTACTGCCATTCCAGCATGAATATTTTGATAACCAGCGGATTAAATCCTCAGAGAATATGTCAGCCAACTCCACTGAAATCCTCATGGCATCACTATTTGCATCACAGCACCATCAGTCCCATTACTTAAAAATAATTTCAAGTCATAAATGATTTCCCTCACACAATTTTATTCTTCCTTGTGTCTGTATGTCTCTGTGCAATACTCAATGTCCTGCACTGTAGCTTATAGTCTGCTTACTCTACAGCACAGGCTTGAACAGAATACGTTAATCAGAGGAAGCAACTACAGCAGAAAAAATATCCTAAATTGTGTAGGCATTGTGTCAGAACTGTGCTTAGGCATCTCCATGGCCTTGTCCTCAAATGCCTTCAGATATTGTAGCCATGCGGGTTTCTTCTATTTAGAGTGGTAGCAGTATCTCATTTCCTGATGCCTGGACTTTTTCATTACGTTTACCAGAAGGCAAAATCATTGCCAACATCATTTATTGTCCCTTGGATACACAAACCAATGAATGATGAGTTTTGAAAAGAACAAGTCAGGAAGCTCAGTGAAAGCGCATGTGCCATTTGGTGTAAGCATAGCACGCAGATAGACACAGCAGATTAGTGTACAAAGAAAGATGCCATCGGGGAAAAGGGAATTCTTCATCATCTTTTTCTGTCAAGACATTATGGGCCTGGCTATCATGTAGCATGGCCATTTTCTGCATTAAGTTAATTTAAGCAGCCCAGGAAAGATTATTCCCCTGCAAGAAATAATTCCAACTTATTCATGCCAGTGTAACAGGAGAAAAGAGTAGAAGCAGAGGAAGAAGGCTGGGACTGACATACCTATTCACCATGTCATCCTTCATTCCAGGAATGTAAACTAACCACATGACTAAGATTGCCACAGTTATTTTAGAGGTAGATATTTCGAGAAACAAAAAAGTTTAGCACCTTGAGTGAGCTAAAATAAAATTCACAGATGCTAGAGAACACTGGGTCTCTTCATTCCCTGCTTTCTGGAGGTAGGAACTGGAGAGAGAATATGTATTATGTACTTTATATGCAAAACACAGTACAGTATAAAAACAAAGATCACTCAGTTTCTCTCTCTCTCTCTCTCTCTGTATATATAGCATAGCATGAAAGAAATTACTCATCAAAAAAGTGCAGTCATTACACAATAAAACATTTTGAGCAACAGAGAAACAGCCTGAGCCATTCTCCAATGAAGAATTTTAAATTAATTAATGCAATTATTTTGACAACTGTAATACCAGTAAAATTAAAGTTCTTGATGTTGTACTCCACCATTAACACATGGTTACAAGAGCTGTATATGTCTCCCTTTTTATTTGTAAATGAAATATTTCAGGATGATTTGAAAATATCCCCATTTCCTGTAGCTGCAATTCACTCTGTGGTTTATTTGTCAGACTGTTTTTGAGCCTGCCTTTGTGATTTAGACTAATGTGTAGTGATGTGTTGAGTACGAGAGCTACCAGGTCTGTTCTTTGGTGATTATGCTAGTCAAAAACACCTCTGGGAAAAGTTGCAACTCTATGTGTGTCCTTTTCTAAAGGAATATTGGGCATTACCCCATTCTATCTCTCTGTAAATGACCAACCTTAAATGTGTGTCCCATTGCTGACCATGGAAGGACTGCCACATCGATGTTGTGCTGTTGATGCATGCCCACTATGAAGCTAAATTACTGAGGCTGGAAGGCATGCTCTTATGCCGTTTTCTCTTGGAATTAGTCCAGCAGCTGTTGATGTGGAGAATGAAGGAAGGAGAAAATGTCAGTCTGGGTCCCCCTCGAGGACTCTTTTACAAGTTTTGCATTTCCAAATTTCAAAGGCAGAATTCAGGATGGGAATTAATTGGAAAATTGCCAGAGCTTCGGTGAAAAGCCTATGTGTAAACAAGGAGGAAAAAAATCTGCCCTATACTTAAGCAGAGAAATATATTTTCCTTTCAAATATCTGAGTCAGCAACAAACATCCTGTAAAAAAATCCTGTAAGTCCTGGACCTTCTCCTGTGGAGCTTCGGGCAGAGGTTGGGAAATCCACTCACACTGGGCCACAATTTTAAAATGCTATTCCAGTAAAAACACGTGTGATCCCAGCAGAACCAATATTTCTGCTTGTGTCCTGATGATTCTACTTTACATGTATTTAAATCACTGAAGGTGTGATTCTTCCACAGGAGGTGTATATCTTTGCTCCTGGAGTCAGCCTCCTTATTAATTGCATCTCCATTCTATGCAACAGCTGACAGCAGAGACTGCTAGAATACTTAACTGCTGCTGCCTGGTTTATTACAGTGCCATGTTTTCAGATCTGACTAATGAATGAGAAACTGGAAACTAATTGATTAATTCAGTATCTTTGCAGAATATCTGAAAGTCATATTTGCAATAGGTATTTTTAAAAGATTATATCTTCCCATTGGGAAGAATGAAATCATGTGACTATTCAAGACATCCCTCTCTAACATTCTGGAACACAATCTCTGTGGGTTTTTTTTGTTGTTGTTGTTGTTTTGGTTTGTTTTTTTTTTTCATGGAAGAAAACGAATGGACATGGGAGGAAAGAGAAGAAGATGCAAGCCATCCATTCACTTAAATTCAAATGTCACATAATATGAAGAGTGGAAAACTGTAGGACTGCCTGTCTTTTATAGAATAATGATGTATTCTACACATTTACAGAACAAATAAAATGAGGAAAAGAAATTTAAAAACTTTTGCTTCTTTTGATTTAGTTTGCCTTTTTTTTTGCATCCTTTCAACAGTTGTATTGCCATTTAAGGCATGTAAGGGTACAACTGTGATGATATAGGTGTACGAGAAGCTTTAGATTCTTATCCAATACATCTCTTTATCTACTTCAGAGATCCAGAGGACAATTGCTTGTTATTTGAGTTGAATTGTGATGATCAATTTATCAACAAATTAATCATAGCACATTATACAGCTGGAATTCCACTCTTCCACGCTTTCCTTCGTTTCTTCATTTTAAGAGTCTGGAGCTCATCAATCCTCAGGCCCTGTTTTCAGCTCTTTCTCAAACTAAATATTTTCCGTCAGTATTTGAACTACTTGCAAGGAAAGTTTTCTGTGCCATTCAGTTATTGCCACTGTATAAAATGGTCACTCAGTTCTTCAATTTTTTCTCCAGTTCCCATGATGCATGACAGAACTGATACCCTGCTCCTCAGCACTTGCAGTATTGAACAATGCTATGTCCCTCAGTTCACAACTCTGGTCAATGTAAGTGATGCATGCACCTGTCAAAGTTTCACATAATTTGGGGCATAATCACAGAATCTTTAAACAGCTATTTTTAGTTCTTGTACATCAGAAAGAGTAAATCTCAACTGACTTTACACTTGGGGGTTTCCTAAGCATTATTTTCATCCCTATCTCTTTCTTACCAACTGGTTCCTTTCCATCTCTGGCAGACAAGAGCAACTTTTATTTCAACAGTTTTGCTGTGTGCAGACTGGACTTGCAAACCACTGCAATGCAGACTGCAGGGAGCCTCCAGGCACTCCATCACCCCTTTCTCAGCATCTAGCACACTTTTGAGTTTAGAGATCCAAGTTCTGAGTACAATTTCAGCATTATGAGCAGTGAGCTGAGTAAAGATGAAACATATTTTTCTAATTTCTGGTCTCTCTTCCATAAATCCAACTTGCTCCCCCTGCTGCACTTGGGTCGGAGCAATCCCAGGTATTTATACAAACTGAGGACAGATCTCCTTGAGAGCAGCCCTGTGGAGAAGGACTTGGGTGTTCTGGTGGATGAGAAGCTGGACATGAGCCAACAGTGTGTGCTTGCAGCCCAGAAGGCCAACTGTGTTCTGGGCTGCATTAAAAAAGGAATGGTCAGCAGGGAGAGGGAGATGATTGTCCCCCTCCACTCTGCTCTTGTAAGGCCCCATTTGGAGTACTTTGTTCAGGCCTGGGGCCCCCAGTATTGGAAGGACATGGAGCTCTTGGACCAAGTCTAGGGGAGGACCACTAAGATGATCAGAGGGCTGGAGCACCTCTCCTATTAGGAAAGATTGAGGGAACTGGGATTGTTTAGCTTGGAGAAGAGAAGGCTCTGGAGAGACTTCATTGTGGCCTTCCAGTATTTGAAGGGAGCACATGAACAGGAGGGGAATGGCTGTTTACGAGGGTGGCTAGTGATAGGATAAGGGGGAATAGTCTTAAACTGAGACACTGGGGATTTAGGTTAGATATTAGGGGGAAGTTCTTCACGCAAAGGCTGGTGACGCACTGGAACAGGTTTCCCAAGGAGGTTGTGGATGCCCCATCCCTGGAGTCATTCAAGGCCAGGTTGGATGTGACTTTGAGTAGCCTGGTCTGGTGGTTGGTGACCCTGCACATAGCAGGAGGGTTGAAACTCGATGATCATTGAGGTCCTTTTCAACCCAGCCCATTCTATGATTCCATGAATATTCCCATCCTTTCTGTTTCTGGTTTCTTTAGGGAACTCTACATGTGCTTTTTTTTTCATTCATCATGTCATGCAGCTTATTACAGGGTTTGTTTGTCAGTCAAACCATTAGCCAAATGGCTGAACCTTTCCCTTCTTAGAACAGGCATGCAATTTCAACAGATTCTTTTCAAGGAGTGGATGATTTTCAATATTGATGACCTTTAGCAATTTGTAGCCCCATGTTCTTGCATAAAAGCATGTATTAGCCTTTTCCGCACAGTCAGCAGACTTCAGGATCCTAATAAAAAGATATCCTTCCTCCCCGGTTTCATGCAGCCTCTGATAATACAGACACTTCAGTCCTTCATTGTCATAGAACTCTTGAATTCAGGACCAATACATGCCCCAGGTCTCACTGCCTGCAGCAGTGAGACAGACATTACAAAGACCAGATTGACTTTGTTCTGGTGACAGTTTGGCCCAGTAGGAATTTGTCCCAGGGACAGCTGTGCATTATGGGGACAGAAGAAAATCTGTGGCTTCTGTCCAGGATAGCCCCAGAGTGAAACCTGAGCTTAGACTCCATTGAAGTCAGGAGTTCAAATGTGCTCCTTAATATGGATGAATTTCTGCGTATGTTTAAGAACTTCCCTCTATCGAGTGTAAGAGCATAATTCTCCTTTTTATTTTCATTTCTCTAATTAACAAGCTGATTTTATCCTGTCCATTTTTTTTTGCCTGCTTATTATCTGCTTTATTGGTGCTTTCATCGCAGGCATTGTTCACATAGTTTCCTATTATTAATATTTTCTTGCACTTTATTGCATAACTGTTAGAAGTGAGTGAATGAGTGGATGCTGAACTTACCTGGTACTTGGTTTCAGAATAGGTCATAAACCAATTTAATGCTATGTGGAGATTCAGGGCATGCTTTCAATGCAAGGTAAAGGTTTTTTACATCTATCAGTCCAAGAAAATTAATGTAGCCTCTACTTGCCTCTCTCCACCTTAGTATCCCTTATTAAACTTAGAGCAGTTAGGATCTGAACATTTTTAGTACGACAAACATCAGGGAGCATCTGGGGTTAATGTCAATTAATAGGTTGTGGCGGTCATGGAGCAACTGGCAATTTAGCTGTAAAAATGAAAGAAACAAGGAAGCAGATAAAAGGGGAAGGTGATAATGTAGTCTCACTTAGAAATCAAAGATAAAAGTGGAATAAATACTGATACTGACACAGGAATCTTGGAAAGTTGAGTTCCAGAGCATCTATCAGTCTCTACTGTTATGTCATGCTGATCACTGCAGTATAAGAGCTGTAGCATATCTGCACCCTATATTTTGACAAGAACAACTGGGGGTTGTCAGAGCCTGGAAAGGTGGGGGGAAAAAAAAGAAAAAAAGAAATTTATAGTAAAATAAATTAATGCTATTTTAATAATACCTGAAATAATTATACTGTAACTCCTGTACATATTTGCACAAAACACATACTTGTGTAATATTTTAGAAAACTTCTTGCTTTTTAACCCAGTCACGCCAGGTATTCTGCAAATGTATTTGCCAGGGTTCCTTTGACTCTGCTGGGACTGTGCCATTTTAACCAGCTGAAGATGAGACTTTAGAGATTTTATGTCCTCTGGGTACCATATATCCTGGAGAAACAGATTTATGTAGGAGATGATTTTCACCTGATATAGCACAGGTGAGAGAAAGGAAAACAGGCTATCAGCTTTCTCAAGTTAGGCCTCTCTCCACTCTAGACAGGAATATAGTGTAAATAGTAAACGCTATATAGGGAATTTCTGTCCTTTATTGAGACAGAACTGAGGTAAATTTTAAATAAAACTAGAATACGCATTTTATTTGTTTTTGTACACGGGGTACATAAAAAAGATACATATCTCTAACTTTTCAATTAGAAATGCATATGAGCTTGAAAATAATAGGAGCACTATATGTCAAATTTATGTGTATATACTATGATTTCATACATAATGGGAGATCATGAGCTGTTTCCAAATCCTACTGGGCTACAGAGATAAAAAATGATTTCATGAAAAAACGTGTTATCACTTGTTTCATAGTAACGGTACCCATAAATCAGGTACACTACTGAGCATACAATACATGCTAGTAATAAATTTGAATTTCAAGCAATTAGTTCCTTCATTTAACTGTTTGTTCCTTTACACATGATTTTTGTCTGCTGTTGAAGGCTGTGAGATATTTTGAAGCTGTCAAATGTCATTGCTAAATTCCTCATACACCCATGTTTGGATCCATGAAACAGAAGACAGGTTGTGGGAAAAAAAGAAAGAAAAAGAAAGAAAGGAAGAAAGGAAATCTAAAGTAACACATAATTATGTGTATACAAGAAATGCCAACCCCTTCTGAATTTTACCATGTGTGTTCCAAAGGATTTTTCTTTCTTTTTTTTAAATTCACTTATTTCAGACATTGTCAGGCACTGCCTAACAACACTTATTCAGTCATCCCCATACTCTCCTATGCCTCTGGTGAGTTTACTGTTGCTGTTGTTATTCTCTTGCTATTATTATTGTAATGTATGTTGGACTTTAAACTTATTTATACAGGCTTGAAATAAGAGTACAAATGTTTCTCTCTTTGAGCTGGGTCTAAAAATGAGTTTTTGTAAAGCATTTTCCATGTTTAGATTTCAAGGGAAAATTAACTGATTTGGTTTCTGTGTTCACAGTGTTTAAGAAATATAGGGATCTTCTGCCTCTAATAAGCTTGAATGGTGGTGAACTTCAAGCCAGAACAATGATTTTAAATAGAAACAGGGAATCTTATTGCACTTAAATGGTTACATAGTAGAATATTCTGCAGCTATTCGCATTTTGAGAAGTTTTAATTATAACGCTATGATTACGCTGTGGAATGTTGTGAATGCCAGAAAAAGAAAACATCCCAGCAGAGTTTCTTTGTATCCACATATGTTTCTACAACCTGAAGCATAATGGAATATGTCCATTATTTTTATTTGAAATCATTATTTTAAAAGAGAAAAATAAAATAAAAGTGAACACACAAATTGTGTGACAACAACTCTATTTCACCTTACCCATGACGTAACACTTATTAACAGCCTCTTGGCAGCACTTGGGAGATAGTATGTGTATTATTTTGAATTACTACATATCTTCTTACTTAGAATATAAGCAATTACGTTATTACAGTTGACTACAAAAACAAGCAATAAATCCACATTATTTTGTTGAATCTGTGTTAGCAGACATCCTTGGTGTGTAATTCAGATTAATATTTATAGCTCTGCATGAATTTCTTGTACTTGGCTCTGTAAATTTAGCTTGGAGGACACCAACAACTGTGCTTAGTTTTGTGATGAAATGAAAAAGTCCATATAGATTGAAGTCCAAAATTATTTTCAAATATAAATGCATATTTCTCTTTCTGCCTTTCCAAGTGACTGAGTGAAAAAAAAAATTGTCCTCTATCTCCCAGAGTTTTGTGTAATAATAGTCACTATACATAGCTAGAGCTTAGGAAGCATATCCTTCAAAAAAAAAAGCTATAGATATTATAATAAATATTATAGATTAAGCTAAGTCAATGTTTGCACCTAATTTAAGCAGATCTCCAGAAATTTTTTGAAAGTGCCTCGTCCTCCCAATGCTCAACTCACTTTAAAGCAAATGTTTCCTGTTAAATTAATTTCCTGTTAAATTAATGGAAAGTTGTAGGTATGCGCAAGCAATTATAGCCTAAGAGTCCTCCTAAAGAACACACGTCGAAAAGTGAATAAATTACAGGAATTATAGATAATACATCTGCACTGGCACAGTGATAGACCAGATAGACGTAGTGCTCATAAATGTAGGCCCCAGAAGCAAAAGATGGTAGCGAAGTTGGGAAAGTGTGTAGGGATGAACTTATCCTTAAAATAAAAACATGAGAAGGAAAGGGGGAATACAGACAGCTAAAATGTTTTAAAATGACTCTAAATTAATCTTAATTTAGTACCTCTCTCTCACTAATATATAAGTTGTGGTAAAATATTTCCCAATTCAGTTTATTGTCATCACTCTTCATAGTCCAATGCATATTTTGAAATTGTTATAGAACTTCGAAATAATCAGAAAGCAAATCACGAAAGATTCTAATAGTAGATTTCTCAATATTTGAATCAACTGAATACTCCACATTCAAGATTTTTTAAGACCCAAAAGGAAGTCAGACATCTGGCTATGTCCTAGGCTTGGCTGCATTATTATTAGCAACCCACAGGTTGCTGTTGAGTCTTTGCAGTGTGCGCTTTACACCTTTAGTGAAAGTAAAATATCACCTCACGCCTTTATTACTTCACTTAATCATGTTGGTTTGTTTTATTGTTGTTTTTGTTGTTTGTTTGTCTGTGTAGCAAATTCCAGACAAATTATTCTGACAGCACATTAGCAGTAATTCCTGACTTTACATTTCTGAATTGTACAGAGATGTTTTCTGATTTTCTGCAGGTACACTGTGCTATTTTTGCATCATTAATTTGAGATGACATAGATAAGAGAAGAAACTTCATTCATGAAATCAAATTCTGCTTGCGTGTACCTCTTTCAAGAGAAAGATCTGTATGCTTTTTGTCAAAGTGGTTGCAGGTAATGTGTCTATGTTAACTCGAATAATGAAAGTCGGGACTGATTATGAGCTGATTCAGTGTAGCTCTTGCCAACAATTTTCAGAGATTAGGAGGCTGTTGGAAAGATATCAGTGCAGGTTTAGGGATCACTGTCTGAAGTATTCTAAATTAACAGCTAATGGATGTGTTTAATAGCTCTTTTACAGATGAATACAGCTGAATGAAAACCAACAAGAAAGCTAAGCTTTGCCTAGTATCGGCTTTGACTTTCACAGATGATGACCTGTCACCACACTGGTTTTCTCACTATGTTTCTCCATAGGGAAAAAATGCATTTATTTTCAAGTTGATGGTCATATTCATACACATGTTAATCCTTTTAATAATTATTTTAAGGTGCCAGAGATCACTTTCTTTCTCAGATACTGCGTATGTGCAGTGCTGCACTATTCTTTTCCAAAGATTTGTTCATCCATCCTGCTGTTTCTGGCAAAGTTCAGGTCTTGCAGAAATGGTGAGCAGATATGAAAAAAATGAGCACTCTTTGATTATAGCTGGTGTAATCAAGTTGTCTGACCTTCCTGGTGCACAGAGAGACCTGACTTGGGTATTCAATATTCAATTTCAATGGCCCAAAGAGATGAATAAATATAAGTGAGGCAGAGTTCATATAAAAGCACACCAGTGGGAGAGAAAATAAATGTCTTCAGGTTGCATTTTTCAGCTGAGCTCCCACACTTCCTATCCTCTTTTCCACTGATGTCAATTGGCTGTCAAAAGATAGGGTTTTTTTGTTGTTATTGTAGAATAGGCAGAGATGTGACATCATTGCTTCTCCCTAATTCACAGATGTTTCAAATTATTTAAGCATTTTGACTGTCAAAATTAGACAACAGAGATTCGTTGGCTACTTATTTGAAAAAATAACTCTATTTATGTTTTTACATGTGGCCTCTCTTAATTCTTCATTATTGACACACCAGATTAGTAAAGAATGTAAATTTAAATTTTGAATTTAAAACACAGATTGTACTAGACATTGCAAGAAAAATATTCATGTGACTAAACATACACTTCTTTGAAATGAACTTGACTTTCAAGAGATGCCAGCTTAAGCTCTTTTGAAAATTAATTGTTACATTGGAAAAAATCTATTTTCATTCACAAACCGAGTAGTTCAAAAGCAGTGGTACTAGATGTGCATGTGTGCACAGCTAAGTCAAACTATATATTAACACATGTAATGTAGTAGGAATATAGACATCTAGGTCTGATATGGAAGTTACATTTAGACAGCTCATTTTGGTATCTGAATCTGGAGTGAAAAACCATCATAGTCAGCTGCAGAGAATGCATTCATAAAATAATTAATATTTTATCTTGTTTTTAATCTTGTGTCAACCTGGCATATTCTGTAATGGTGCAATCCAAGAATTAGCTAATAGTGATTGACAGTGTCCCACAAGAGCATAAACTTACCATCTTTGTACATAAATGTTACTATGAAAAACAGTAACTTCCTTGGCACTACCTCTTACAAGATTTCTAGGTTAAACAGATTGATGTGAATCTGAGTAAAGTCAGCTTGGATCAGCAACACAGAAACAGTGTATAAGGAAGCTTTACAAAAGATATGACCTTTATTATCAAACTTAATTTGTCTGTTATAAGAAGCTTTTTTTATAAGAAGCCATTAACTTCTTACTGCATTGTGGGCAATAAGATTCTCCTCAACAGATTCTGCAGCATTTTTAAATCTTTCTGATTTAAGCAATGAAAAAAAAAAAAAAGGTAGAAATGGCCCATACTGAAAAGAAAATATAAATTGATTTTTCTTCACACTACCACAATAAATAAAAATTGAAAAATGAGATCTTATTGAGAAATTATTTTTCTCTTTTTCTTTTTCTTTTTTTTCCAATGAAAAAAATTTTGTAGTTTCATACTACATCAACAAGGACATCGCAGTAGACTGTGCAAGATACTCCTGCCCATAGAAATCACCACATAGACACAGTGAAAGAAATACCACTAGCAAAATTTGCATCTTCTTCAGCTTTAATTGTCTATATATTTATTTCATTTTGACATGTAACATTTTTACATTTGTTGTCAAGGCTGAATAGCATGATGCTGTTTTTTAAAGCAAAAATAAAAAGCTTTATTGTTAGAGTTTTCTGGTTCAAAATGCTATTCAGCCTTCCATATTCAATGAAACCTAGTTACCTGTCAGACAACTGTTTTGACTACTCAAGTTCAGAAAGTGGAAAATGGTAATGGGGTTCTTCCCTATCCAAAGGCAGGATATGCCTACATTTTATTTTCCACAAGCATTTTCACATGGAAAACACTGTATCACCTTGGAACCTTTGTAAATCTGTGCTTGAATATCTTAAATTGAACATATACTGGAGGATGAACTGCACAGCAGAAGACCTGCAGTTCATTTCAATAAGTTTACCATTCCGTATGTTTTTCAGTGATAGTGAAAGTCAAAACTGCGCATACAGTTCTGATACAGTGGTTCTGTTTGTTCTTCTTCATTTGAAGAAGACATATGACACTTGACATATTATTTAATAATATGTCCCATATCAGACAGGCACCCACACTGCTTAAGGTTCTGAAACCTCGTGACAAAGCACTGCACTGGAGGCTGAAGTCACACATGACCACAGAGTCCTAAGGATGAAGTGATGAAGTGGAAGCAACATCTTTACTGCTTGAGCAAGACTGCCATATTTCTCTGGAGCTTAATATCAAACATATACTCTTCTGGACCATTGGAAACATCTGCAACAATTAGCAAGATCCTAGATGATTAAATAACATCTCTTACAAGTTCTTGCTTTCTTGAAGGAACAACTAATGGGAATAGGTAACCTGTATGCAGCCACAATTCAGCTGACATTTCTCTTTCAGTGTGAAGCAGTATAAAAATGTAGCAGTGAATACCAAGGGTGATGTTCTGGTATCCACAGATCATGGGTGGCAAATAGATTTGTGGGGCAGATGTGACACTGAGCAGAAGTGTCCTGGAACCGAAACAATGCATATCCTGCATATCCTAGCCTCTTTTCTCAACTTCATTGAACTCTGGTTGCTGCAGAACTTTGGACTGAAGACTAGCACACAGGTTCTGGGGTATCACTCACTTCAGGCTCTGTGGTGGAGTAAAGTGATGTGTAGGCATGCTTTGGGAAGGGATTATGTGATTGTATGACAATACACTCAGTTCAACAAGAAATGTAGCTTTAGTGAGGCAGCCCAGATGTCTGTAAAGCCTACAAAAGTGCCATCAGATGAGGCACACTGACTGGGTCAATCTAGCAAAGCATTGTAGGCCTGGTCATTCCTATCACTGGAAATCATAAGCATGGTACAAAGACATTTGTATTATCCAATTTGTATCATCAAATTAAAATACTGCGGTGCATAGAACTGGAAAATGGTATCCAGGAGTCATTAATAAATAGCTGGGACAGAATAAGGCAAGGTTATCACCTTTTTGTCAAAGTAATAGAGATACTTCTCTTAATGAATGGCCTGAAACACAGTTAGGTACTAAATATAAAAGCATACAGACTAAAAGGTTTTTCAGACTGTAGGACAATAACGAGATATTACTAGTTGGTTTCACAGAGACAGACAAAGAATTATCAGTAAGGATTCCTTAACTCATAAGAAATGAAGAATGAAAAAAGATATACCTGTGAAAGCATTACAATTTCTCACACTCTCTTTCCAGAAATGGTGAAAATATGTGGCACAGAGTCTTCATTTCCTGACCTTGGTGGATCAAAATGCAAAAGGTTTTGCCCTCAAATGTCACCAGTGATTTAAAGTGAAGAACTTTATATTAACATTTTTAGAGTTTCTGGGTATATTCTCTTTAAGAACTTCCTTTCTAAAATCTACATGCTAAATTATTCTGCTGCCCCACCAGGTCACTTACATTCCATTGAAGCAGAACCCTCTTTTTACTTAAGTTATGCAGAAGAACAAATTCTCACTTTCCAGTCTTCAAATGGATTCTGAAGAACTTGGGGTGAGAGAAAGAACTTTTCTGTGATGCTCAACAAAAACAAAATAAAATAAATATCTTTTTACATTGAATTTAACAAGCAAAGCAAAGCAAACACAGCAGTACACCTCTGCTTGGCAAAACATACCCTACATAAGTATACATAAAATATAAATGCATTTTAACACTTCTCAAGAGACTGTGATTATCTAAAGGAAGTTTAATCTTTTATACTCTTTTATCATTAGAGTTGAAAAATTCCTAAAATGCTGAGACACTTTTTTCTAGCTAAAAGCAACATGATGTTGATTTTATGTGAGTATTGTTTTGGATTGTTACATTAAAATATTATACACAGATATTTTACTGGATGTGCTGTACATTCACATTATACAGTGAGAAGTCCAAGTACTTGAAATGGTAATCTCAGTATACTCAGTTTGTATCTGTATCCTTCAGTCTCTATGTTTTTATTTTTTTAGTTCAACTGTAATTTGGGTCAGCCTAGTTTTAGCTGACTAAATTATGTTTAATTTTTAAATGCTTTACCTTCAATTTTTCTTATATATATGTACATGTGTGTGTTTGATAGGTGTGTTTAAGTATGCTGATATTTTGATTTTTTTTTCCATTTATTTTTAACCCTTTCATCATCCTAGCTAGTATTTTAGAGAAACAAATGCTAGCTTAAATATATTCAACAGACTTGTCCTTTTGGTCTGAGAAATATTGAAGCATTTTCTACTGATAAAAAAAATCACTTCTTACAATTCCTTAAAAGAGATATTATTTCTATTAAAACAGAGCATGCACATGAGACAGAGTTATGTATTTTATCTTGCTATAGTGTTTTGAATAAGGAAAAAAAAAAAAAAAAAAAAAAAGAGTTCCCTTAAATAGTCCTATAGTTGCCTATGTTATTTGTTAATCTTACAATTAATGTCTAAAATATATGCTTTGCACAAGTGTTTCATCTTTAGCTATAAAAAAGTTCCAAGAAGCACCTGACATCATCATGCAAGATAGCAAAACTACATCAATGTAAGGAAAAGGCAGAAATTGTTTCATTATGAGCAAAAGACTTTCACCGAATTTAGAAAAGCCATCTAAATTTCTGAATGTGTAGCTATCTGTATCTCAGAGATGCCTACATTTCTTTTTTGATAGAAAATATCTTTGCACTTCAAATCTTTAACAAGAATGATTCATCCTTGTGGAACTGCGTCAGCCAAGGTAAATATGTACAACCAGTATTTAGTGGTAATCTATATAAATAGTATAACAGCAATTCACTTTAGGAAAAAAACTTTATATGGGAAGAAGGTAAAAACAGCTGAAATACAAAATTAAATACATTACTGGTATTAAACACTTGGATTTTAAGTGAGTGCAGAGTCTTGTTTTAAATAGATGTGTTTGCAAGTGCTGTTCTACATGTTGATAACTTGAGGTGGCCTTTTGAGTGTGCTGGTGCACACATTTTTATTTATCTGTTTAAAAATAATCTACCTTTACGAAATGTCATTTCTGTAAGAACTAATAATGTCAGTTCTATTCATATTAAGTGATTATTATTGTATGCATAAAATGTAGGAAAAAAAATCATGCACTGACTTTATTGTACTGATCAGTTTTTCCTCTGAGTTTTAGCTTCAGTTAGAATAAATAAATTACTTAATTAAAATAAGCAAGAAAGCAGTACTTGCATTTTATTATCTACAGAGAGGTAATGCAGAGTTTGGAAACATTTCTGTTTAATGATTAAATTTTCTTAACTGCTTATACAGCTTGCATTCTGGTGGTATGATTGTACATCGTTTTGCAAATGTCTTGTATTTAGCCGAGAATTTTCTTGAAATTAATTTTTTTCTAAGGGAGTAGTCTTTAATCTTGGTTACAAGTTATAATACCAGCATCAAAATAGAATACCATACATTGAGAGATCCTTGCTACTCCTTTCCCTTCCCTTTCTTCTTTTCCTTTTGTTTCTTTTTCCCTTTTTCCTCTTTCCTCTTCTCTCTTTTCCCTTTCACCCTTCCTCTCCTTTTTTCTTCTCAAGGATTTTAAGAACAAATTATTGACTTACCTTCAAAACATATTAAACCGATGTTATGACAGAATTTTATGCAATTAGTCCCTTTGGAAAAGCAGAAATCAAAATTCCTCTAAGGAAATTGTAGATTTACTGGTAAGGAAAGTCTCAGAAGTCTCCATCTCATCTGCTATTAAATGCAAGGAACCACTTTAGGTCCACCTCCCTTCTGCAATCATTTTCATTGCTGCACTCAGAAGGAAGAAAAAAGGTATAGATGTTTGGAAAAAGTCCATGAGTAGCAAAATAAGGATTGTAATTTTTTGTGGTCTCATCTGACTGATCAAAGTAAAAGAAAGAGCCACTGAAGTTTCCTTCTGAGGCTTAAAAGGATGTTTGACGTCAGTGCAATAAGACTATCTGGCTGTGTAAAGCCAAAATGGTAGAAAATCATTCCAGCAATAGTTATAGAACTGCTTAAGAAGTGCATTTAAAAATGTCATTGAGCAGAATAGAATCTGTGATGAGAACAGGGTTAATTAATAGCATTGGTCCAAACTCAGAAATTACAGCACTAATAATAATGTCTCCTATGTGGTAAGGGGTATTTTCTCTGATACAGCTTTTGGGGAAGCATCACTATGGAGATGATGTTCAACTCTATTCAGATGGTGAATAAATAAATAAACAAATAAATAGATAGATAGATAAATAAAACTTCCTTTTTTAGACCCAGAAATAGTGTACATTTCAAAGTACTTAAATTATATTTTTACATATAGAAAAATGTCATGCAAACTACTCAATTTTATTAAACCTTTTTTTTTTTTTTTTCTCTTAATAATCATGAAATCCTTACTGAAAACATGCAGAAGATCCATAGAATTAAAATAAATCTTAAAAATGCCCTTTTAGTTAACGGAGTATTTTACTCAATTAAACAAAACACTTTTTACTTCCTAATGTTAGGTCTAAAACCAATTTGTTGATTGATTTTTAGAGACAGAATCGATCTAACCAGAACAACTCTAATAAAATCCCATGATAATCCTTTTAAGTATAGGCAAGGTGGGAAGGGGAGGGGATAGAGGAGGGAGTAGGGGAGGGGATAGGAGATGGGGTAGGGAAGGGGATAGCAGAGGGGACGGGAAGAGTGGAGAGGAGAGGAGAGGAGAGGGAGGAGAGGAGAGGAGAGGAGAGGAGAGGAGA
>NW_024884364.1:57920468-57994853 GCF_019232065.1 Centrocercus urophasianus | reverse complement strand
AGTCTGACTCATTCACTTGCCTGAACTCTTCACCCATCTGCTCCAGTTCTACACCAGCACCCATGATTATAAGGGACATCCTATATCAGCTATATTGCACCAGGGAAACAAACCCTGAAATGCGCTAAGTGAGTCTGTATCTGTCACCAAATTTAACAGAGATTTTTAGATGAATTTCAGTAGGATTATGTTAAATTATTATCGAATTCCAATGGAATTTTGTATTATATGCACCTGAATACCAAAAGAATTCATCATTATTAAAATTACTGCAAGAAATTCCAAAGGAAGTAAGAATGATTTCCCACTTATTATAAAGTGTTGCCCGTTTTGCAATAAGTGGCCAATCATTATTAATTCATTTGATATTCTTTATAGCATTAATCATGACTAATTCATGTGATATTATTAATGCAGATGTAACATGAAATTCAATTGCAATTTAGCTATTTACTTAAATGTTTCATTAATTTAAAGAGCTACCAATCCAGAATGTCAGTAGTTTTATTCAAAGACTGTCAGGCATATTCTTGCATTTGAAGCTGAGGAATTCTTTTCAAGCAAAACAAATATAAACCGGTTTATATTTGCACTTTCTTTCTCTTAATGATACGAAGTAGAACAGCATGTATAACATTTCTTTCTGCGTAAATGAAAAAGGAAGGAGCAGACCTTTCTACAGACCAGAACTCCAGTCTTTCATTAGAGTTATATGTGAGAAGTCCTACTTCAAATGACCTATTAATGTTTAAGCTCTGTGTATGTTTAAGGACTTTGCTTGCATACAACTCTTATTTTGACTACATTCAGAAAATAAATTTAATCATTAGTCTGCCCAAGTGTCTTCCATTTTCAGGAAAATAATAGGAAAGAGGCCTTTATGATGGCTTGAAGACTATATGAATCCTATAGGAACTTCTCACAATTTGGAAATTTAGGCAAATGCCAAAATTCCACCTGGACAAATACATTTTGTCTATCAATAAAATGTCACTTCGTGTTTCAAATGGATAAAATGTTCACTGTATTCTTCATTTGTCGTGCAGTGTTTCTTTTCTCTGCCTAACATTAAACTAGCTTCTACGTTTTTGTAGTAAAGAAAATTTTCATCTTGTGTGTATATATAGGATAAAGTTTAGGGTGAACAAGAAGTCAGAGAACATCCATAGCACAGTTCAAATTGACCTTAAAAAGTTCTGTGTGCTGGCTGATTTTTAGCTATGTATGCAGCATCATAGTCCCCAGCACTACAGAGAACCTGAGGAACAGGTTACTCATTACCACACAGCAATGACCTCTTCCTACACACGGCAAAATACAAGACCACAAGAGAAAAAAGAAAGACAGAAGTACAAATAAATGGAAGAGAAATAGAAGGACAGCCTAACAGTGCAAAGAAGACCATTGAAAATTAATAAGTATTTCTTATGCTTCGTTTGGGAAAACAGTAAGGACTTCTATCTTTTTGGTAGCAGTAGTCCAACAAACATTTCTCTCTTTTATGAGATTTTGCTATACCACTGTCATCAGTATGCTTGTAATACTGGAGATCTTGTAAGAGACCAAAAAAGCCTTTTGTAAGTTCAAATAATAATTTCTGGCCATTTCAATGCCATTAATGCCAGCACCGAAAGTCAGATACTCTTGGATAACCAGCCTTTCTAAGGACCTTAAATGTTATTGAATGAAGTTGAATGTTATTGAATAAAGGATTAGATAAAACTTGCAGGTGTATTAAAAAATCTCATTCTCACAATCTCTGTCTTTTTGTGTTTGTATTTTTTATTTTCAGGCTCTGAAACCTTTATCTAGAACATAGAATCGCAGCCATATAATGCACTGGTGATGCACCTCTTATTCTCACAGTGTACTTCATGAGTTTTCCTTAAACATTTTAGAATTGAAAAAGAAACCCGTTGTTCTCATATTAGCAAGAGGTATTTTCTCCATAATCAACAACCATAGAATGTAAAGATAGTACAGGTGGGCCCACAGACTCTCTCCTGTAAACCCATTTTGATGAGTCTTCCAGTAACTCTTGTCAGCAGACAGCACCGCATGAAGATGTAGCTTTAAGGAAAGCCTTAATGCTTTCCTTACTTTTATCAGAAGAAATGATACAAGAAGGGATATTTTTGTAATGATAACAATATTTATCATTGCCATTTTAATTCCAAAATAAATAGGTTCCAATATTTAGAAAATCCAAAATAGACTTTAAAAATAATTTTAAAAATTATTTTTTGCAGCACATCTTCTGTGAGGAATAAATCTTTCTGCAGTTCCTACTTATCGCAAGGTAAAAAAAAAAACTGACATCAAATTCAACTTTACTATAGAATATAGAATATTCAACACCTTCCACCTTCATTTGTACATTTAACGATAACATTTAAAATTACTGTGGTCACCCCAGAGGATGTTAATTACAATGTGACTCAGCAGTCTGTATGCAACATAATTGTAGGTTACTAATGTTCATGGTATCCATTGGGGTTGTAATGGAGAGCAGAATTTAGCTCGTGGATTTTGTGATGAAGGTCTTGAAGCCATTTTCTTGTTATTAATTCTCTTTATCATTTTCCATGCATCATCCTTTGTATGTTCCCTTAATTTAGAGTAAGTTTTATTTTTTGTACATAGAGAATATTGTTCTTATAGACCTAAATGCCAGGTTCAGATTTATATATTGTAGATTTAATTGCTTCAATTTTCATTTTTTGATAAGGTTCTCAGATGTTAGGCTATATTAAGAAGGGGATGGAGACTAGTACAGGAATTATTATAATGTCATTCCATAAAAGCAGGTTACATCCTCATGTTGAATACTCCACTGCGTTTCAGTCACTTTTCAGAAAGAAACAGTTGAAGAAAAAAAGGTCTGAAGAAGGGCAGAAAACATATGTTAGTTGGATAGAGAGTATTCATATGAAAAGAAACTGAAAAGATTAAGATTATTTAGTGTGAAGCAAAAAGAATAAGAGATGACATATGTAATAATGAGTGGTACAGAGAAAAGCAGTGGGTAGTTCTCACTAGTCTATTCCTTAGTAAGGCACACAGGGCATTCAGGGAGAGGAAAAGGCAACAAATTCAGAAGTGATAAATGAAATACTTTTTTAAGGTGTTGTACCATATAATTGTCCTGTTGAACTGACCACCATATGTTATTATTGAATAATAACTGAGGGCTGCTTGGAAAGTTTCAAGGAAGATAAAGCAATTATGTTAATAAAAATAACATTTGCAGTGGAACTAGATAGAAAGTATTGGTAAAGGGACATCAGCTCTTACCCACTAAAGAACAATGCAACCATGACCAGAGATTGTTCCTGCTAGATCCTCTCACTGTGCTAGGAACTGTGTAACCATACCAGGTCTTACCATGAGGACTTCCATTTACAGCCCTGATCAAAAACAGCAATACGAGATTCTATATTTCATTCTGGTTCCATTTAACTCAGTAAAGCTTTGCATTACTGGATGTATCACTGGACAGGTAACACAATGAATAAATTAACAAGTTGCTCAAGGTGGCAAAAGAAAGAATATTTAGTGTTTTACATGTATCCATGCCTGGGTCATTGTATACAAGCTGCTAATACAGTTGCTGACTTGAGAGATCTCTGTGCCACAAGTTGCTGTATGTTGGGAGATCAACAAGCAGAAGTAACATTTACGTGATTTCCCTCCTAATAGCTACTGTTGAGGAGATTAAATAAATCTTTCTACTTCTGTATTTCTAACTCAGATCAGTGCCGTTCTTTGCACTTTTGAATTACTGTTGCTTTGGGTAAGCTGATTGTCATCAATGGTAGAAGTAAAAGAAGTGCAATTGCTTTATGTACCTAACGTCCATGGCATTGTATGCCAGTGTTCGAACTGCTGCTGGCAACCAACAGCTACATGTGTTTCATACAGAAGATGTCCTTGCCATGGTTTATCTTTCACTGATGAGAGAGGTGAAATCTGTAGAGCCAGTGAATGGATCTCCTCTCCCCTTCCTCTTCACTATTGTCTCTTCTCTCTCTCCTCTCTCTTTCAGCTCTTTTCTCTCCTTCTCTCTTCCCTCTTCTCTCTCCTTTCTCTTCTCACACTCCTCTTAATTCTCTCACTTCACTCTCCTCCTTCTACTATCTCTACTGTCTCTGTGAGAACCCTTCTTTGTTTTCTGGCTCAAAGCTTGCTTCCTGAGGTATTTCTTGTGATAAGACTCTAACTGATTTATTGAGAAGGCAAGTGATGGGTGCTACCATGTGACAATAAACATCATTTCATGGACATTTGAAAACACCTTCCTTCAGAGCTGTTTGCCCCCAGAAGAGAGTGCTCAGGAGTGTTTACTGGTGGAAGATCTGGCCTGTGACTAAATTGCTCCAGCTTGGTATGGGAAAACTGGGGAATGATACCATCACGTCCTGTGAAAAACAAGATGCAGGTGGGCATCCCTGCTCCCTCTTATCTGCTGGCAAGGCGCAGAAGATGGGAACAAAGGAGTTTCTGCTGAGATCCCAGAGCCAAAAGCTGCTACTTCAAGGAGAGCTGACTCAACAACTTTGCATTTGAGCTGTCACTCCAAAGAGAGTTGACTCAACCACGTTGGACTTATAAATAAGTTGGAACTACCATTGAAAAGTCATTGTCATCATCAATGGAACAACAATGCCTGATGACCCACCACTACTGAAGATCAGTGACTGAACTACGAACCACATTGGATCCATGGTGGTGACTATTCTAAGGTGTTCTAAATATCTAAGGTATTTCTAAATATCTAAGGTGTGGGGGGCAGAATGGCGAGGCCAGACTGTTTTCAGTGGTGAGTGGAGACTGGACAAGGGGAAACGGCTGGAAACTGCAGCATAGGAAGTTCCGCACAAATGTGCGCAAGAACTTCTTTACAGTGAGGTGACGGAGCACTGGAACAGGCTGCCCAGGGAGGCTGTGGAGTCTCCTTCTCTGGAGATGTTCAAGACCTGCCTGGATGCCTACATGTGCGACCTGCTGTAGGGAACCTGCTTTGGCAGGGGGGTTGGACTCGATGATCTCTGGAGGTCCCTTTCAACCCCTACAATTCTGTGATTCTGTGATTCTGTGATTCTGTGATTCTGTGATTCCCCTCTTGCTTCCTATAAAGTCTCCTTGCTTCTATATCCTATCTTTTCTATCACCCTTCTCCCGTTCCCCAACTTCCTGATTAAGATTTGTAATAAACTGGTCAGAACAACATAGGAACCGTTGTTTCTTAATCTCACATCAGGTATACATATATCAAAGAACCTCCTCTCCCTCCTATAAACTGGAGCAAGACAATCTCCTCTCTGCACTTTCAGGGAGATAATCCGTAGAACAGGCACCTATGATGAAGCACAGCAGACTATTCCATTGCCTTAAATTTAGGTGGATTCTGTGTTTTCGCTAAATAAAAAGAACAGTGAAGATAATTATATAGCTTACTTATAAAATATTATCTGTTTTGTGTTGGCTTCCATTTGATACCCAGTCATATTGATGAAATCTTTCTAATTTATGTAATTCCTTCACTGTTTTGTAATTTGTTTTAGGACTTTCGCATTTCATATTCAGTGTAGTGGTAAATACAGCTGTTGCTTCAAAAAGGTTGTTTGTGTGTGTTTTCTTCTGTAAAATTACAGAACTCTGAGCAGGTAACAAAGTATTAATTGAGAGACGTGCATTTTTATTTGTTAAAAATACATTTTCCTTGCTGTGCATGATGAGTGGCATAAAGCTGTGTTATTATACTAATTTGATTTTCATTGTCAACTGTAAAATCTTTCCAACATTATTGGTGACATATGAGAAGTTTGATAACCAAATGTTTTGCTTTGTTTTGTTTTGTTTCTCTTTAAATAGCACCACTAGCAACCTGCAGTTCTAACAACAGAAATTTTTCCATGGCAAAGCAGCTGTTAAAGCTTTGGACTTGATGAACTTATATCACATGTAAACTTATTTTATTTTTAATGCATACTTCCTGTTGTGTGGGATGATCTCTACTCTTCCATTTCAGGATGAAAAAAAGATGAATCAAGCATGTGGGAACACAAAGGAAGATACAAGGTTATGTGCCTTTCAGCACCTTTCTGTTTTTTCTCTTCAATTTTTTTCCACCAGAAGGAGAGGACAATATTTATGTATATATATATAATTAGAAGTGGATGCATGTGAAAATGTCCTAAGTACTGAGATACAATCACAAAGTTTTATGGCAAAATATTTTTCAGAATTTTCATGGTATTCATCTTTTTCCTCAAGAAGTTCTACTGGTTTGAGAAACATTTTTTTCTTCCTCATGACTGTTCCCCATACAGATTTCCAACAGCCCACACCCAACAATCGTGCCAAACCCTACCACCTGCCCTCCACCCCTTCAACAGGCTCTATGTACTTTCCTAGCTACAGTCTTCATCCACACACACCTGCTTCAGCTACTCAGTCTGTGATGCTTTTTTTTTTGTTAGGGGATTGAACTTCCTTGCATATTAAGTTCTGTTTTCATCATAAGAGGAAATGTCCTTCATATAATGTCCCTGCGTCATTCCCTACAGAGTTTGCTTTATGGAGGTTTGTGTAAGATGACTGATTTTGATACATGACACCTTAGGTATATATTGGGAAAAACACTGAAATAGGAGATATTTACAGAACACTGCAAAGAAAATAGCAACAAACTAATTTTTATTTTGGATTATGACTGTGTTTTCCATTTTTAAACTGATGTGTTTGAAGGAATCTTTATGTTAGCTCTCATTTATTATATTTTCTTCTTTGCCTAGACTGGAAAAAAGAGAAAAAATTATTTTGGTCCAAACTACAAATGTAGTCTGGGAGAACATCCCCGTCACCTGAGAAAATGAGATAGGTGCAGGTCCTGCTCGGAGAATAGAAAAAAAAAAGTATCCATCACCCTCTAGCAAATTTTGCAAAATCAGGTTGTCATGGACCAAGTAATAAAACATAAAACCCTGTTGTGTTTACGCAATACTATCAATTCAAAAATTGACAGTTTTCTTCACTGCCACTCAAGATTAATGTGCATATTCATTACTTATTTCTTAACATAATCTGTTCTTTATAATACCAAGAACAGCCACAGCCACAATGGCAGTCTTGAAAAGAGAGGAGCCATATCACATACCACTATTTTTGTATCACATACCACACTTTTCGTATCACATAACTTGTCAGGAGGCACACAGTTTTACTAAGGAGTGTGATAATGTTGGGCAGAAAATACATGCTTTTCATCGCAGCCAGGTTTTCTCTCAGAAAGCAGTAATAAAAAGGTAGAGCCCTATTTTATGGAAAAACACTTCAAATCCTAATAGCCCAGTTCTGACAAGTGTGCAAGGCACTTACCTCTAAGTCACCAGTCCCACAGTAAAGCCAATGAAGAATCAGGAGTATAAAGCTTTTGACTCATCTCCCACAATATTCGTTTAGAGAAGAAGATTGACCATGGCTTGGACAGGTATACTCTTTGGTGGGTAAAAAAACTGGCTGGATGGTCAGGCACAGAAAGTGGTGGTGAATAGAGTTAAATCCAGCTGGTGATCCGTCACTGATGGTATTTCTCAGGGGTTCGTAATGCAGCTGGTCCTGTTTAATATCTTTATTGATGATCTGGATGAGAGGATTGAGTTTGCAGATGATACCAAGTTGGGAAGCAGTGTTGATCTGCCTGAGGGTAGGAAGGTATTACAGAGGGATCTGGACAGGCTGTATTGCTGGGCTGAGGCCAATGAGATAAGCTTTAATAAAAAGAGGTGCTGGGTCCTGCACTTTGGTCTCAACAATTTTATACAACACTACAGGCTTGGGGCAGAGTGGCTGGAAGGCTGTGCAGTTGATAGCCAGAAAAACATAAGCTAGTAGTGTGCCCAGGTGACCAAGAAGGCCAATGGCATCCTGGCTTGTATCAGGAATAGTGCAGCAGGGAGGTGATTGTCCCTCTGCACTCAGCCCTGGTGAGATCACACCTTCAGTGCTGTGTTCAGTTTTGGGTCCCTCGTTAGAAGAAAGATGTGGAATATCGTGTCCACAGAAGGGCAGCAAAGCTGTGAAGGGTCTGGAGCTTACGGGGAGAAGCTGAAGGAGTTGGGATTATTCAGTCTGAAGAAGAGGATGCTCTGAGGAGACATTATTGCTCTCTACAACAACCGGAAAGTAGGTTGTATTGAGGTGGGAGTCAGCCTCTTCTCCCAGGTAACTGACAGAATGAGAGGGAATGGGTGGGCTCAAGTGGTAACAAGGAAGATTCACGTCGACATTAGGAAAAACTGCTTCTCCAAAAGAGTCTTCAGGCATAATGGCGCAGGCTGCCAAAGAAGGTGGTGAAGTCATTGTCCCTGGAGGAGTTGAAGAACTGTGTGGATGTGGCATTGAGGAACATGGTCAGTGAGCATGGTGAGGTTGGACTGACAGCTGGAAAAAATGATCTGGGAAGTCTTTTCCAACCTCAATGATTCCATGATTCTATGATTCTATATCAGTTTAGACATTTTATGGTATGTATCCTAAGAATATAAACATTTTAAGAGTATGCACTGCAGAAGAGTGAAGAAAAAAATATTATCTCTTTTAATTGCAGACTTTTTGCAGCTGGAAGTATGATTGATTCCCTTAAACACACTGAGCAATATTTTACTCTACAATTGTTTTCATAGACCCCACTGGAAATGCTCAGAGAAGGACTACCATTCCTTGGGGAGATTTAAGGTGAAATAGGAATATTATTGAAGAGACAGGGGCATTTTCAGAGATACTCTCAAATAGTCTACATTATTCATTTTTTTTCCTACCACAGTCCTCTGTATTGACAAGGAAAGGGAGTCACAGATTCTCAAGCAGCTTCTGTATGGAAAAAAAAAAAAAAAAAAAAAGTGTTCACAGTGTTCACTTGTGTTATACCAGCAGAGAGAAAGCAAAATCTCTTGTTGCCCTTGAAATGAGGTCATTTTCAGATTCACTAATCAACAATAAAGGAATGCCCAAATTGTCTCATTGATCTAGGAGAATGTGCACCTCCTCTGTCTAAGTTATTAACTGAGGAATTAAAATGAGCTTCCCTGCATATTTATTCCTCCTGCTATGCTTTATGGATGCAATATTATGTTGGTTATATTTTTAAAATATATATATATCTGCTTCATTGCACTAATGGTTGTTTTAATTCTTTTTTTTTTTTTTTTTTTTTAATTAATTTATTTATTTAGTACCTGCTGTTGGGGAGATTTTGTGAGTTTCTTTAAAGTCTAAATGTATTGCAATAAACAGCTTTGGAAAAAAAGATGGTCTCTAGCCTGCTGAGTAAACATAAATTGCACAGTTAAATACATAAAATAATGATTACATCCAATGGTCATGAGGGACATGTTTTTAGGAGTATACTAATTAAACTACATCCTTCAGACAACATGTTTCTACACTTACTAGCAATGAACCATATCTGATTTGTCATTAAGTAATTATGAATGCTAATGCAAATAAAGCACCTTTCAAACAAGGCTTCAGAATAGAAATTAATCATATATTATTCTTTCTTATCCTACCACATGAGGGTCATTTAAACAAAAGCAGCCAAGGATATGAAGTATACATAACAAGAGAAGTTATTATTTCTGTTCAGGTTTCAGTTCATATCTCTCTCTTTGCTGTGTTGTTTATATATGCATGTATATACCCCATATAATCTGAAAGAGTGGAAAAGAATTTTCAGTAACTCAAGCTTTGATCCAACCACTGCTGAAGCTTATTACAGTCTTTCATCAATTCCATAGTAACAATAAAAATTAAAAGTTCTTATTCCTTTCCAGATATCAAAGCTCACTTAAAAGGCCAGAGAGGAAGATCCTGTAAACAAACAGGAGGGGGATGTGGTGGGGATGTGGGATGAAATGAATAAACTTACACAGTGTTAAACACTGAACACAGAAATGTACCCTGCAATTCCTTGTATTTATTTTTTTAAGCTGGGAGCTCTCAGAAATGTTTTGATGGCAGAACTAACACAATTTTTTACCAGGTAGGTCAAAATCCTTCTCTTTACATCTCACTCACCATCTTAGATACACCCACAGATCAATAAATTTATTTGCAGTGGTGTTACACACAAATCCACCTACCTTGACAGAGGGCCTAAGTAATTTTTCAACAGCACGTCTCTAGAGAAAAGCCCCAACACAGGTCTAGATAGAGCTCATGAAGTCTACTCCCTCCCCTGTGTTACTTTTCTGAACTTCTAATACTTGCCTAAAGATCTGAAATTTGGCATTAAATGTTTGGGTTCTTTAACCTTATGGTACTGTACCATAACTGAACAAGGACTGGTAGAAGCACTTCATGTTCACAGATAAAAGGGAACATTAATGATATTTTTCATGAAACCTATTTGCAGCAAATGCAAGCTGACTTACTTTCTCATTGTGTTATAAATGTTTTCCTTCCTCTTGACTTGTCTTTGTCCTCATCTTTGTACAGCCGGTAAAGACATAATTCCTCTGAAGCAACTATCTGCAAATTATAATGCTTCACTGCAGAAGCAAGTAAAAGGATGAGTTATGAAGAGCAAAGTTCTCCTTGCACAAGCTTCAATATTCCTTAATTCTGGAAAAGAAAGTGGCCAATAACTTGTGAGAGGTACTGTGAATAAATGTGTTTAAGGCAGAATAATATGTCTTTAAATTGTGTTTGGCTGTGCAGGACTCTTTTCAAGGCAAGGGACCATGAATAACTGATAACCTATGTGAGGTCAATTATTGTGTAAGGTACACTGAAAAACCATGTAGCACACCTCATTCATATAACTTATATTAAAAAGCTCTATTCAAAACCACAGGTGTCAGCTTGTAAATGAGAAACTTCTCCATTGCACAGGAGAAAATGCAAACAAGAAAATGTCTGTAAACAAAGAAGTAAAATGTGAAAATGGTATAAATGAGGAATGCATGAAAATTGAGGATTTAGAGAAGAAAGAAATGACCAATTGATCTTTTTGAAACTTGAGATTGTTGGGTTAGGCTAATTTTTTCAACGACTACTAAGATGTGTTACAAAGGATATTCATAACCTTCTATTTAGGAAATTTATGAAAGCAAGGAGGTTTAGGAACAGTAAGATAAAAAATGGATTTTGATAGCCCATGATATTTAATTTTCAGTGAAGAAATATCTACAGGGAAAAAAATTAAAATTTGGGAGGGGAATCCCCTAAAATCAAATCAAGCACTGAAAATCTCCCTCTTCCACTAAAAGGTGGGAAAGCTCAGTTGCTAGACACAAATGCTGCATGCTAGATGTAAGAGCATATGAATTCTGCTTGAAGTGCTTTAAGTATGTTTGCCCATAGTAGGGAGATTTATTTTGCTCTGATTGAATAATGACATTGTTAAATATTTTCCAGCTGTAAACACAGAAAATGGACACTCATTAAACAGAAACTGATGTTTTAAACACTGAGATCACCACTAGCAAGTCGGAAGCTTTCAGGAGTGTTGCCAATGCTACCAGTTATTTCCTAGCCTGTGGGGGCAAGAACAGCAATGAAAGGCACACTGGTAACCTAAAACTTTCTACTAACAATTTCTCCCAAAGTAACAGACCTTGTTCTTCCCCAAACATGCTCTTTACACTTTATAATCTGCTTGCTGGAAGTTACCACCTGTGTTCCCAACCTGAGATCTTTCTGATAATTGCACTGAAGATGTTTGTCTACAAGCAATCACGAGATATTTGAGGTGCAGGGGAATGGAATTTTCAGGGGAATGAAAGAAGAAATATTTAGAGATTATGACCTGTACTGTAGGCTGAATTACTCTGCAGTGAGGAAAGCCCCCGTAGGCATGGCAGTTCTCATCCTCATGTATACCGAGGTTGGCTCTGGCACAGAGGCACAGAAGATGGTCTCACCAATATTGTTCATTTAGGACATGCATTCCCATTTACTTGATTTGGCTATTCGGAATATAGGTGGGTTTAGTGAATCATCTGATTTATTTCAGGAATCTACTTTGCGATTAGATTAATTACACCTTTTATGGCCCTAATGCTTTTTGTTGTGCCTGATCTAAGTCATTATGTAAGAATAAACACCTGTAGGATAAAACTTATCAAATAATCTTTTCAGAAAATCACTTAAAAAAAAAAATCTATTTGCAAGAATTATTTCAAGCTTTAGCAGCCAAGCATTGTGGAATAGCTTTGTAATCCTCCATACCTTGTGTACGATTTGATAAATGGCTTGAACAGTCACCAGAAATTTTTCTTCTTTCACCCTCGCAGTAATCATGAAATTTATTCCTGTGTTAAGCCATAAGAGTGAACATGATACTTTACTGTAATTCACTCTGAAACATTTATTAAGTATTTATTATTCAGACACTATTTTTTCTGGTTTTCTTGTAACTTCTTTTGACTCAAAAGCAGTGTATCACTTTCAGAACTAATATGTTGCTGTGAACAGCAAGACAGTTACCAAACAGAGCATACAAACTAATGATCAGAACAGGTCTATTGCAGTTACTGAATCAGAGTTGTCTATACAAAGCAAACAATTTGCTTTTCGTTAGAGTTTAAGAACAAACCACCTGTTTCTATTCCCCTCAAGTGAAACATGGGTGATTCAATTATGGATACAGTTGTGCGGAATGTTTTTGGGGAGAATTAATAAAACATCTAAAGATACTCAATTTAACTAAATTGCTTTACCTTAGAATAATAACAGCAGCATAAACAAAGTAAGGAATATGTGCTGAGAGATGCTCTTCATGCATCTGTGAAGAAGCAGTCAACAGGTGTGGCACTTGAAAAGACACAGCTTTCCTGCCAAGAAACAGATTTTTCTGGTTGCAGCAGTGGTTCCTGGTTCGTCATGCAGACACACAGTACTCACATGAAGCCTTGGGCTCCGCTTTAGATTCCGTTAACAACTGGAGTCACATTAGTTTGTGTCATTTTTTATTTATCTGTATTTTTCAGATGTGAGAGCTACACAACAGATAACGTTTTGTTTCATAAATAGACTAAAATACAGTGTATGTGCTGTTTGCAACAGCTTGTCGAAAACCGTAGAAAATAAAACGCTTAGACAAAATTTGAGGGAAGATGAGTCATTTGAAACATGTAGATTGTTCTTCCACTCCTCCCAGTAAAACACGAAGCATGTCATGCATTATCTTTTTGGACGTGGCATGCCTTTCACTTCACTGACAGCTATCTTATTTGTAAAAAAAACCCAATAACTCTCCATCTCTTGTACAACTCATCCAATTCATGACAGT
The DNA here is from genome assembly GCF_019232065.1 of Centrocercus urophasianus. Classification (NCBI taxonomy): domain Eukaryota; kingdom Metazoa; phylum Chordata; class Aves; order Galliformes; family Phasianidae; genus Centrocercus; species Centrocercus urophasianus. The sequence continues at coordinate 57,981,556 of NW_024884364.1, read as the reverse complement.
AATCATGGTTCAGTAGCAAGTCCAACACAGGAGAATCTGTATACATTTGGGCCTTGCGGTGATCTCTGACAGTTTCAGAGTATGATTGCTAGGATGATCTAACATGGAACATGTCAGATTAGCTGAAGGGACTCTTGCATGCCTGTAGAAACACTTATATTTCACTTTATGTTGTTTCTGGCTACTGAGATGAACAAGATGGCTGCAGCAGCAGATGAGGAAGGAATTTAGGGTTTCTGCATAGAGTGGAATAAAACTTAAAGTAAACAAGATATATAATATGTGAGAGAGACACTCTTGGGAACTGTACAAACCAAAAAGTTGTTAATATCGGGGAAAAATTTCTGAGGAAAGAGTCAGCTTGAAAGCACCCAGACTGTTAAAAAATCAAATGCTGTTATTCTGCGGCACAGTAAGTTGTTTATATGAAACTTGCATGAGGTTTCACTCCAGTTAACAGCTACGTAATAGGCCAGATGTTCACATTAAATAGGGCCGTTAGTGTCAGCATTAACTGTGTTGGCAGTGTTTGCAAAGATACCAATATTTATTTAACTTAGACCACCTTCAAATTGTCAGACTTATGTGCAGAGATGCTTTCAGAGATTCAGATTTTTTTTTTTTTTTTTTTTTTTTTTTTTTGTCTTTATGGAGAAAACTAGAGGACCTACCCACAAGGTATGAAGAGGAAATATTAAGAGCTGACCTCTAGGTGAATGCAGCTCTCATCCAAATGCCATGGAGCTCTGGATCGGTGCTTCTTTCTACTCCTTTCCAGGCTAAAAGATCTTTCTAGTAGAAGCCATAATATAACAAATAAGTAAACTCCTCTGGACAAAGAGCCTAGCTTGAGACCTGTGATTTGGTTAACTGGGTGTTACTATGCATGCTAGATGTGTCTGTGAATTCATAGATGAATTGTGGCAGCAATTCATCTGTGAATTCACATAGCAACAGTGCACCCTTAGCCTGCTCACAGGCCCAGAGAGCAAGAACACTGCTTTATTTCTTGCCAGCTTGCACAATATTACAAAATGCATGCGCACACAATCTAAATGTTTTATTTTCTTTTCCCCTGACAGACCTTCGTTTTAGAGCTACAGCTTGTTCCTGTCTATTTCTGAGAGATACTGGTTGGTCTGTAACACTAGCCTGTTTCCTCATAGCTTTTTCAGGCAGACTCCTGACTTGCTGCTTACACAGATAAGTTCTCAAAGGCCATGAAAAGGTCTCAGGTCACACTGGTCTGACATAAACAAGATTTTTTATGCACTTTCTTATTTTAGCACTGTCATCAGTTATAGAGGTTCAGACATTAGGTTAATGTTTGTTAGTCACCTGCTGTTTCGGATCAAGAAAATCTGTATGTATATCTATGGGCCCGGATACTGGGAGAATATTGTCTATTTTCATTTTAGTTTGTGTTCTATATTTTTAAGTTAAGCTTACTTTTATTATTATTTCTTTTAAATATCTTTTCACAACACTTCTGATGATATAAATACTATAAAATTGTAGCATGATTGGTTTCAAAAGACTCATGCCAATTTTTGACTGTTAAATAAATGGCTAAAGTTACTGCTAATCTGCAATCTCATTATAATATTTTTAGTGTTCATCAATTTGGATTACTAAAAATATTTCATTTAGTCAAAAACCTTCTGATGTCCATGCTAAAACATATTAAAAACAACAACAACAATAATAATATTTAATTAAAAAGCTATTGAGGATTGAATCAGACTTTGGATCAGGCTTAAGTGTAGCTCCTTAAGTAAGATAAATGAAGAAAAGGCATTATGTACATTGCAGCATTTCAGTAGTGTTTCTGAAGCACTATGACATGACATCTGATGTTCTAAAATGGTTTTTAACTCTTTCAGTGTAACTTTGCCTCAGGATAAAACATCCTTTTAACAGCGTATGTGAGGAAAATGGGAATGGCCTGTAGACGTGCCTGTGGGCTATGTGCTCTCTGTCACCTGCTGTATTGCCCTGACTTTGAGAAACCTTTACGTACTCACATTTTTAAGATCAGAACATTACCTTCTCACTTTGTCCACTGAGGAAAGCTGACTAGACTGATGTCCTCAGTTTAAAAAAGCCTTTTTTGGATTGTTTCCTTTTTCTAAGATTACCGTGAGTAGATAAAAATAAAAGGCAGTATCAATAAAAGAATAATAATTACAAAAAATCTTTGTGTTGTTCTTTGATCAGATTAAACTGTACTATCTTTTTCATTTGCATTGTCCTGGGTTTGAAATCAAACTCAATAAAACTATTTTCCCTCACATCTGTCAGCATTTTGTCATACCCCTACCCAGCTCTCTAAACATTGATGTTTATCACTTCTAGGAGTGATTTCTCAGATGCTGATCTCTTCTAGAAGTTTTCATGTATTTTAACCCCTAGCTAAGCTGATAAAATTACCATGACTTATTCATCTCTATGTTTCTGTCCTATGTTTCTATGTTTCTGACTGCTTTGTCATAATATTTCACTTATTCATTATTTAAGATGTTTTAAAAATATTTAAAACTGGCATCACTGTGATCCTAAAGAAGTTAGGAGAGTTTTGTCAACTGTTTCCAAAAAAAACCCACCTTGCTTCTAAAGGCTTATTCTCATTTAACATTTGTAATGAGGTAATAAATACAGTCTGTGACCTAAATGTAGATGGATATACAAATACACATATATACATGCATACATATACATGCACACATACACTCATACATTTAGAAGGTCATTTAGATACATGATTTAGATACGCATACATACATTCACACACACATATATATAAATCCATCCTCCTATTATCTGTATATAGCTATATATAAATAAAATTACTTTCTGACCTTAAAATTATCACAATTAGCCTGTCAAGTTTACAGATAACCAAATACCAGGAAGAAATATACAGGAATAAACCCTACTCTCTCTCTCAGGGATTCCATATATAAATCACCTCTCTAGAGAATAAAGTTGAAAAACTCTAGAAAATACTTCTTGATTTTGTAGCATCCAACGTATCAAAGCATAAGTTCCTACAGCAGCCTTTAGTACTACTGTAGTGCATATAATCTAATTTATCTGTATACTAACTAGACAGTTTCTAACTTTTTGAATCTTTTTTCCATTGCAATTTTATTTTCTCATACCAGTGTAATTGTAGAAAAGAAACCTCAGCTAAACTAAAAAAATTGCTCAGGATTTGAGATGCTTGCTTTTTACTGTCATTTAGTGTGTTAAAAAAAAAGAATTGCCTCCAAAAAATTTGTGAAATTTCTGCTTTTAGACAGAAAAAACATAGCTAATTCCAGCCAGATCTATTTTACTCAAACAAGAGAGAATTAACATAGAGAAAAGATTGTTATGAATGTAGTGTTGGAAAGATTATACAGTCTCCCATCTCTTGAGGTAAATTTTCTCTCAAAAGAAACCAGATTTAAAGTGTACTTGGAAATTTCTTTTGAGCAGAGAAAATCTACCAGATCTTAGTTCCAATTCATGCAATGTGAATGATTTGTGAATGTGAATAACCCCTTGCAATTTCTCTAAAATCTTGTGAAAACTCATGTTGATATATTTACTCCTCCACAGAGCCCTGCTCCCTGAAGTAATGTCATTTGCTAGACATTTCCTCCAAACCATTAACACAGTAGCGTGCAAATGAGCAAAGAAGAAATGGAAGAGTGAAACTGAAGAAAAGAAAAAGAGAGAAACCTGAAGAGGACTGAGTGATAATTTATTTTTAATTTCACATCTTCATTACAGAGGAATGACCTCCTTAGCCAGAAAAAATCAAAGGAGTAAATTCCTGCAATGTCAATTTAGAAATCATCTGCACAACCAATTATTATTCAAGCTGTAGTACTATACCTGTAATGTAACATAGACATTTAATCTCCAGATGCCATTGTGCTACCAGAAATGTGAGTCACACAACTGAGCCTTGCAAACCATAGCTTTACCTGGTGAATTCCCTTCTGTATAATAATTAAAATAGAAAAGTATTTAAAGTCATAAAGGAAGAATAAAGGAGTCGCATTGAGGTTGGCACAACTTTTAAAATCCGTCTCTAACTGCTCTCATTCTGGAATGGTAGACTTTCAACAGTACACTGAGGTTTGAAAATGCATAGGAAACACCCTGAATAGCCCAATAATTCAAAGGTTCAACTTTTTATTTGTAATATTCAGTGTGCTCCCCCCTGTCAGCCAAAAATACCTCCGCTATAAACATGGGTCATAGTATCACTGAAATCAGCAGGACTCAAGCATATCCAAAAGTGCTATAACTGTACATTAGTTCTATTTAATCTCATCGATCTCAGTGATCGATAAGATGTACTTTCTGATTCTCCCATTAACTTATCAGAGAAATAGAAAAAGAAATGGAATTTGTGTATAGAAATGATCATTTTCAATGTTTGGAGAATCTGAGTTCTGATTTAAGCTGAAATACTGATCGTCTTCCAATTTTACTAATAAAGCTTCAAGAGTCCCGCACTCCATGCACCATGGTTTTGTTCATAAAAATTATTCATATCTGCATAAGTATTTCACATACTGAAAGCACTTTACAAACACTTACTGAGTAAGAATCATAGACTGAGCCTTGTAAGGCTTATCATCCTCATTGTACAGCAGTAGAGGTGAAATGACTTGCTCAAGGCCATGACATAATTTGGTGGGCAGAACTGGGATTAGAGCACAGACTTTCACGCCTCACACCTCATTACTGCACATCGCTCTGTCTCTCAGGTTGAGAAACTGGAAAAGATTTGGTAATAGATTTCCCTTTTACTTCTTCATGTTGCTGTGTCTTAGATGAGGTGTCAAAATGAAAGGTGGTCCACACTGTGTGAGCATTATTGATCCCAATTCACTCTTCAGCAGAGTTGGAACCCAGCTCCAAATTTGTCCCTTCTGAGGTCTGTCTTCTCTGTCTCAGAGACAGCTGTATTCGTACCGGTGTAACTCTGCAAGCAGTTGAGGAAAATCTTTGGGATTTTATGGTTGAGAGATACTATGTAACTGCAAAAATAATATTCATTTTTTATGATGATCCCTGTTCATTTGGGACTCTTTGTTATTACTAGTATTGTTATGATTATTATTGTTAGTGTTTCCCTGAACATCCCCCTTTGTTGCAAATTTTGTTCTCTGTCAAATAAATTGCTTGTTAAATGGACCTATCCATAGAGAAAGACAAAACAGAAGTAAATTTGTCCTGCTGCTGTCATTAATATGCTATTAAAAGATCTATTTGAAGGAATGTTACCTATTTGCTGCAAATCCCCACAAAGAAACAAAAAATGTTTGCAGAATCTCAAGGCTTGCACCTGTGTTGTTAATTCCCAACATGTCAAATTGCTCAGAAATAAAGTGTTTCTGTAATGTATCTTTTTTTTTTTTTTTAGGAAAAAAAGGTGATCTCCAACAAATGCATTTTCATTATGTCTGAATTTCATTGAATGTGTTTTTACAATACGTGTTTGTGGTGCATCATTCCAGAAAGAAAGAAAGAAAGCTCCATCTGAAATCACATTTGATTATGAGTGCACTCTCATACATATCTAATAAACAAATAAACAAATCAGTTTGATCTGTTATGCAGATAACACTGATATGTAAAATATGTTTAGGAACTAAAAATGCATTTTCTGTGCAGAAGTTTTCCTTGTAGAATGTGCAGTGAATTTATGTGAACTGTATACAGCACTGAGACTCTTTTATGTAGCCTGTTTCCCTGGCTGATAGCTAAAAGAGGTTAGGCTGAATCTCAGTGGATCAATTAACAGAGGGACCTGTCCTTCAACAGAAGAAGATCTATTTCAGGATTTGCATATCACTGAAAAAAATTACAAAGCTGAGATAAATACAAGCCCAATAATAACTCACTGCAGGCTTGGCTTCATTCCTAGATTTCCTTGGCTGTTTGTCCTAATAAAGTGTCTCCATGGCACTTAGGGCAGGAAGGTTATTAGTAGCTGTCAATCAAAAGAAGGAGTATGCATCGGCAGGAGGAGGAAGAGAAGAGAGGTGACATTCATCCTCTTTTCTCACTTATATTGGGTATAAAAGTCATTCAGAGCAAGCAGTTAAAAAGGGACAGGTCCCTCTTCATCCCCCATGGAAAAGAAGAAGGAAAAAAAAAACAAAACCTGCCGTGGTTACCAACAATTTAATAATAAAATGGAATACATCAATCATTTTGCTATACCTTATTATTGCTGGGATGTTTATTAACACCAAAGAATATGAAGGACATGTATGAAAAGAGTAGGATAAAGACTCCTGACAAAACACCTTTGGTTGATATTTTGGTAATAATAAATGATAACTTTAAACAGCTCCAACTTGAGATAAAACTTTAGAGCCATATAGAGAATAAATGCATTTCATCTGTAAGTCAACGTGGTTCTGGCAGTGAACACCTTTAAAAAGGTATGAACAACATAGAATATGCATTTCTTAACTCATTTTAATCAGATACAGTGGTTTTAACTTTACCAAGTTGATACTTGGAACTGATCTATACACCAATTAATTAATACTTTAAAGGTCTTTAATTTACTGTACCACTTTCTTAATTAAAGTATATCTGCTGCTAGAGCACATCATCTCTATATATGCATATTTTCATAAGAAACAGAGTCCATAGAGTGCTAATTGATATCCTGGTCTCCAGACAATACTTTACTAAATGAAATGACAATTATAACCAATTAAAATTCACTTTACATACCACTTCACCTATTTTGTATGTATTATGCATGAAGACAGAGAGTACATTGCCTCGCTGCTCAGGATTTTTGTGTGTCTGTGCAACTGATGGACAGCTCCGAGGTATTTCTTTTAGCAAGCATTTTACCAAGGGTCATCTTCTGGGCTCATCTAAAACCTATACTTTGCTGTAACATAGGTACATCGGTTAATAAAAGCTATTAATTGCTTTGTGAGGATTTTATTATTATTATTATTTCCTTTGACAATTGAGCGTCAAGTTCGCCGTTACACCTTCATCTTGCTCTTAAAAAAAAAAAAAAAAAAAAAAAAGGTTTTAAAATAACGCAATGCCTAATTAAAAAAAGCTAAACTTCTCCTCTCAGACACATTGTATGCAGCTTATAAATGGCACAGTGCTGCACACCTCCTGAGCAGAGTGTGGGAGTAACACAGGAGAGAAGTCAGTACAAGAAGAGAACTTCTGGAACAGGCAGTGAATGCTCAGGGGTGCTCAGCTAAAAAGAGACAACACACATTTCTAGTGAGTAGGGGAGCTGCTCCCCCTTCTCCACTTTCAGGCTATGGTTATGCAACCCCTCACTACAAAGCAGGGACTGTCCTAGCTGGGGCTGCCGCTCTTTGGTCTCACCTTCCCGTGGAGGGCAACAGGTATTGCTTCTCTGCGATGCAACCTGCCCTTGGGTGTGCACCTTTTGCAGCAGGGTTAGGAACCAGTAGTGCTATGGTGTAACTTTACTGAACAGGAAGGTGTGAACAGGGCAACTACACTGTGGGAAAGCTGGCTCTGCAGTAGGACAGTAGTGTTCCTTCCTCTGAGTCCACCATCGTGAAGCCTTGGCAATTCTGGAAGCAAAAGTGAATTTACCCTTTGGGGCTAACATAGCTAAATTTAAATAAATACATAGATAAATAAATAAATAAATTGAAATTGCTATCAAAAATGAAAGGATTTACTTTAAAAAGTTTTAGAAAAAATGAGTTTTCAGGTTTCTTATTTCTCCTTCCTTTCACTTCATTTCTTCTGTTGGAAGGGTACACACAGGAAAACATTGATTCTTGGTATTATAAGAGGAAAAAAAATGAAGAGGCAGTCTCTAAAATAAATTCATGCTAAACAGAATAACTGTACTTTTCTTGAATTTATTTTTTTCCAAAAAATTCTCTTCTCAGTATCTCCAGACCAGTCTTGTAAGTCCATAGAGACTTCCAGGTTGACTTGCATTATCATCTCTTCATTCAACTGGCTATGACGAAACTGAAATTTTCATGCAAGGTATGCCACCAAGTAAAAAGCCTTTAGCCTATCTTGTAAAGCTTTCCATATTCACTCAATGAATTATTCTGATGAGTTAAAAACTGCAGTCAGATCATCTCTTCCTGATATCATAAGCAGTGGGAAAGTCTTAAAGATTGAATACATTCATTCCTGCACATTCTTTTGAAGATGTATCTGATTACTAACCACAGGGATGAGATTTTTTTTTTTTTTTTTCTCCAAGGCAGAAGCCATGAAGGCTGTTAAGCATGTTGACTATTCATGTAAAGAGGCCTCTATCCTGTGACTACGGTTTCAACCACAGACAACAATAACATGGATCCAAAGATATATGCTAGGGTAAATCCCTCTGGACCAAAGAAGAGATTACATACCCTTCTACATCTTTCTCAGCTCTCTTTATCAAACCCACTTCACTTCTCACTGACCTGCCAAAACATCACATCAATTTGTCCCTTGGAAAACACCTCCAGACTCAAGACAAGTGCAGAGGCAGTGATGCAGGTTTTGCTGAGATAATGCCCTTTGACAGCTGGGGCAAATACAGGAATGGAAAAGGATCCTTCTGGATGCAAGTTTTGAGACCAAAGCTTGAATCCAAATGTCTGCATATCAATCTTGCACTAAGTTATTTTTCTCTGACTTTGAGACATGACAATAACCGCATGGTCTCAAGTCAGCCTCATATTAGTAACAGATTATATACTGGGAAGGGTAAAGTCAGAAAAAGTACAAAATATGTATATAAGAACTTTTCATAAGAACAGTTTTGTGGCAGTAGGACAAATACAAATGTGTATATAATAGATGACATTTAAGAGTTCAGACGCATTGTCTTGGTACTGAACATTTGATAAATTCCCTGTCAGCATTTGTTTTCATTCTCGTGACATTAAAATCAAGTTGCAAGCAATAAGTAACTGCTTCTCATTTGTACCGATTTATAACACTTTTAAGTTATAGTTGTACACAACGGGGAGGAGTGAGTGCAGCTGTTGCTGTTTTTGCTTTGATTTAGTATTTTATAAAATGCAGTCAGTTTTTTAGATGAACAAAGCATTAGTGATTTTACTGGAAATTAAAACAAAATATGAAGTTCATTGGTGTCGTATGAAGCAGACTGGTATCTTTCCATTATGTTATGCCAACTGTGGAGGTAACCTATTGACTGCAGAGATAGCAAGATCAAATCTCAGTTTATTTTTTTCCATTGTTAAGGCCACTTTAGGTATATTATAAATAAATAAAATTTTTCATGTGCTTAGAATCAGACTTAAAATCAGGATCTAAAAAGATTTGGATTATGGATCTGTATAGTTCCAAACATGTGATTCAGTACGGACTACTGAAACATGTGAAAGGTGCATTCAATTCACTGCATTGCTAGTATGATTGTATGAAAACTGAAAGTGCCTTTGATTTTCTCATTCTAAGTAGAAAGAAATTATTCATGTAAAATATATGAACTGTTAAGGGATAGTCAAATGACAAGCATTCTTGGCAAACTTTTTTTTTCTCATCCATTTAAACACAGCTTAAGTGAGAAAAAATTTTTAAAATTTCTTTAAAGTGATTCAGTCAAAGACAGGAATCCTTCATTTATAGAAAGGAGGAGGGGAAGACAGAAATGACAGCCAACAGCTCAGGTTCTCTTTTTAACAGTAGCAAAAATGTGAATAACATTAATGTCAGAATTATTCTCAAATTTACACTCAGATATTTTCTTTCGGATCATCTCTTACTATGTTTCGCTATGAAACAATGGAAACTTTATCATTGTTCTGTTAATAATGAAAGTAATCCTGAGATAGACTGAAACATTGAAGAAAGAATGAAGTTTGTTTCTCCTCATGGAAGTATTTTAAATTCCAATTTCTGAATTTCAAGAGTCTCTTTCTAAAAATTTTTTTCACATGAAATACACTAACAATTTATCAGATGCAAAAATAATTATTCTATAACTTTATTCTACAATTACCAAGTACTTTACAATAATTTTACAAAGACTGATTTTTTATTAAGTGCTGTTTTTTGTAGGTTTCTTTTTTTTCGTTTACAGAACTTGTTTTGTGCAGTAAATGAAGTGCCAACACAGACAAATGTAACCAACATTAAGCTAGCCAATAGAATTCAACAAACTGCTCAGGTCATTAATATAATTTGTTTTGGCACTGTTACATTTCCTAGTGCTACTCTGAGTAGTTTGCTGGGCACATCAATTTGTTTTCAGCTATTGTGAAATTGGATATCCTGGCTTTCATCCAAAGCACCCTCTCAATTTGCATATCTTTGTTATCATTTCAGGTTCTCAGAACATACTGTGGACTATCACACCATCTGCACCAAGATCCTCACATCCAAACACAAATTAAAAATGAAACTGTAAAATTTGCAAGGAAACAATACAGACCTTTTATCTCATTCTCCCTCTGTTCATTTTCAAAAGAGAAACTTGCTTGTAGCCAAGCATAGCAAAAAAGGCTTTTATTAATTGGACTGGCATCAAGCATGCATACATAAAATTGTTTATTTTTTCCCTATAAAGGGGTTGCCTGACATAAAAGGGTCTTTGAAGATGACATTCAGATTTTGACATTTGCATGATATTGAATAAATATCAGAGGTAGGAGACTTTTTGACAAACCAGATGGGTCAAAAAAAAAGCACTTCCAGAGATAGATATTAGTCTTTTACTTAAAGGATATTAGCTTCTCCTCAAAGCTGTGAATTATTAGCCAGCAAAAACAAACACATTTTTCTCAAACCATGGCTTATTTAATTCTTTTCAATCCAAGTAAGCTGGGCTTGGGGAAAATATAAAATAATGTCATTACTTTTCAGGGGGGTTTTGTAATTCAATTAAGATCACAGAATATAATTGAATCTTGTCTTTTGAGTGCCATAGAGATTAAATCTTATTGCTGAATTTACTGCTTCTTGATGGAGCTAATCTCGATTTTAAGCATGGACTCTGAATGTTGTTTGAAATATAAAAAGGCATTTTAGGCCTTAATTCATCAATATTGGAATTATGCAGAGAAAGATTCTTCCTTTTAGCTTAATTCCTGGGTGCGTTTGATAGGAACCAACAGTTTCATTTTTTATCTGGGGTGGCAGAGGAGAAGGGGGTAGTAAAAAAATCTGCAAACCTCTAACAATTGCAAAGGCGCTTAGCAGAGAGGTTTGCTGACTGTGTACTTCAGCAAAGATTTCAAATGAGAGAACAGGGAACCTCCTCCTTTTGATCATGGGAAGGAATTGTACAAATCTGATTCTATATTTTGACCCTTCTTTATCAACAGAGAATCAGCTGCCATCAGCAAGCAGTGCACAGGAACTACTTGCTTTTACTGAGCAGGTTGGGAGAATTGACCTGAGCACCTTTTCTGAGCTTGCTGCTTTTGATATGTTGCCATGCTGCTCAAAAAGGAAAAAAACAAAACACTCTGCACTGTGAGCTTATTGTGAAAAAAAAAAGAATGGAAAAAAGAGCGAGGGGAAGGCAGAAAGCATGAGGAACATAGGAAGGGGGAGGAAAGGAAGAAAGAAAGAACAACTTTAAACTCAGCTTCCACTTGATGTCTTCAGAAGGTCATATTTGTGGCAAATGACTGGTAAAAAATAATAATAAAAAAAGAGATCCAGAGAAGTTCATTTTTTCTTATAGTTGCAATACCTGCATTGCTTTAACACTTTCTCTGCAATGAATGAATTGCCTTCCTTGATATGTTTCACTTGACACAAGATAGGTACACACATTGCGAGGGAGGTTGTGAATGTTTCTTCCTTGGAAGCATTCAAGGCCAGACTGGATGGGGCTTTAAGTAACATGATCTAGAGAGAGGTGTCCCTGCCTGGGGCGGGGGGGGGGGAGGGGTGTTGGAACTAGGTGATCTTAAAGGTCCCTTTCAAGCCCAAACTATCCTGTGATTCCATGATTCTATGAAAGCAGGTTCTTTAGAAGCCTAGAGAAGTCAATTCAGTCAAACTTTGTGTTTCCAATCAAGGTATAATATTTTACACATTCTCATGTCACTTGCCAGTGACACATTCAGAAAAAGTAGGCTGGAACACTTAGACCTAACCTCAATAAGATGATACTCACCATCAGTATGTTGATGGAAGATCTACAGCACAAAAGTAAGGCAAGACTTAAACCTGAGTGTCTGAATGCACCATGAGACTAAGCACTGTACAACCATTCCCTGAGAGCAGAAAGTTCACTGCCACTCAATACATCTGAAGAAGTCTGTAATAATGGCTTATCCTAATGAAAACATGAGACTGGTTGGCGTCAACTCATGTTATTTGTCTTTTAAGTACCAGTTCCACGAATTAAAACAGCCTGGGATTAATCGAAGCACTGCATAATACTGTTTCAATACACTTCTAGGTGTTTCATTCCTGATTAGAATTCTTTATTGGTGCTCCCTGATTTTACTTCCTCACCTCCTACTCTGAAAACACACTTGGTCTTTGATTGTGCCCTGCTACTTTAAATAAACAAATCTCTATTAGTAGGAGGTCAAATCACATATGCTGGACAAATGCCAATTCAGGAAATTACATTCTGCCTACCTAAATAACACTTACAGATTCAACTTAGGACTAGAGACAGTGAGAGAGAGAGAGAGAAAAGAAAGAGAAGAAAATGTATTCTTCAATTTTGATCCTGAACTCTGAAGTAGAATTAATAAGCCACAAGTGAGCTAAATGGCTCACAATTTGAATCCCAGTTATCACTACTCACAACAAACTGTCTGAATTGTTTTCAGACCAAGAATTGCAGTGAATAATTTAGAATAGTGCATACACAATATTCAAATATAAAAGAGAAAGGCTTTCCAAAATGTTTTGTGATACAACTTATTCTCTCAGGACTAAGTCATCAACTTTCCAACCCCTTCAGCTTAGGAAATGCTAAAAGAAAACACAAGATTTATTCCATTCAGTTTATATGGAGAACTTAATAGAATGACATCAAATATAGTATTGAAGTCTGAGATTAAAATGCAGCAAATATCATAGATGTATATATATGCACATATATTCAAATTGAAAAATACTTTCCCTTATGTGTATTTTTTTCTGCTTCCAAAGACATTTGTAGCTCTTCCATTATATGTTGTGGAAAGTTTGTCCTATAGTTACTTATTAGAATACCTTTTTCTGTGCATGGAGCGATCTACTCAGATTTGGCCAGCTGAAAGTTACTAACAATAATTTTCTCCTGAATAAGACCTGGTTACTCCCTCCTGAAAAAAAAAAAAAAGGAAAACATAACATAGTGATCTTCAAGGAAAAATATACTGTCTGGATAAGATAGAAGCTGAATAGGGCTTTGATTACCATTAAAATATTTTTTATTTTCCCTATAATATTCCTTCATCTAAGGGAAAGCTCAATGGGCTGGGAATCAGAGGATTATTAATTTTATAGTTCTTCTTACTGCTGCTAAAGATTAAGCAATTTTTTAAGGTAACGGTTAAGTAATAATCTCTCATAAATTTTGATTTTGTGCTGCATTGGGAAATTATGCATTATGAGTATGTTTAGGTCTCCAGTCCAAAAACTCAAAATGGGAGACAAATGGACTATCTTTCAGAAAATAGTTGCAAATATAAATATTCGGATCTTTTGCCCACAAAACTGAGTCATTCATTATTTCAGGAGCTTCATCAGCCTCCACAACGTTTAGACATATGACATAAAAATCTACTACTATTGTAAATGCTATTGTTGATAATTCACACATCCAGAGGCTTGAACACACTCTAAACTTTCTTGAAAATCAATTCATACGCAATATTTTTTTCTAAAAACAAACAAACAAACAAAAACCAAACAGAATCTCCCCCCCACACGCAAAAAAAACCCCACAACCCTGCAGTATAGTTTCTTATGTCCACATATTTTTTCAAAACATTTACTTATAGACAATTCTGATGGCAGAATTCAATTAACAGTTGTAAATTTTTTTCAGGCAAAGTATTTCCTCCAAGTATTGCATGTTAAGAACCTTGAGTACTATAACCAATTTTAGCTGCTTGTAATAATGAGGGACTGGTCTATAAGCCTGTGAAGTGGCATACACACCTATGGTGCTATATAAGTACATAAAAAATAATTGTAATTAATGTGTCTAAACTTCCTGATCTGGAAAGGATTAATTAGTTGAGGAGGATTAATTAGATATTGTTAGCACAGTACTTTGAAGAAGTAAAGTGCTATATATATAAGTGCTAAGTACTACTGCATCGTGATTTTCATGTTCTTTGTGCTATACTTAGTAGCTTACAAGTTCTAAAATTTCTTTTGCTGGAATATTTCTGAAACTGAAGGTCTCTGTCCTGTGAGTCCACATAGTTATGTTTGCATACAGTTTCACATTAAAGCCTTGTGTAAACAGACCTGCTTTCAGTTTATAATAGTTGAAACCACCAGGGTCACATTGGCAACAAAATAATTTATAAGCTTCATGGTTGCAGACATCTGGTGTATAGTTTTATACAAATAAATACTACTTTGATGGAACTTGAACTTATACAAACTAAACAAAATGGTGCTAAAGAGAATTCCCACTGGGAGGAAAAAATAGGCTTGAGTTGCAGGAGGTTTCAGACTTCCAGGTGTTGTTCCAGTAAGCACTAGATCCCAATTTCCAGTCACCTGAATAAAATGCCCATTTTATTTTACTGACAGTAAAATATATGACAATAATAAAGTTAATATAGAAGTGAAGAGACACTTGAAGCACTAGAAGTAAAACTAAGTTTGGCTAAAGATTCTGAGAAAATATGAATTAAATTTTGCAGCATGCTGTGGAACTTTGGGAGTCATTTTAGTCCTGCATTGTAAGTGTAGGATAAAGGACATAGGGACACTTTGTGACTTAGTATTCCCTTAAGTTTAACTAAAGACACTGAATCAGATATTCAACTGTAAAACGTGAACTGCTGAATGCTTCAGCTGCACATAGAAAAGCATATACCTCCACAGTCTAAATCAGGAAATTCACATTTCCCCTGTCATTCTACTTTTGTTGTTCTAGAAAGACAACTTGCATAAGAGTTGCTGAGTGATTCACTAAATCGGTAGGAAACAATGGTGTCAAACTAATTGTAACAGATGAAAGGGTTTCCTTTATACCATTGAAGTAGGGAAGAGTATAGTAAAACTCTATGCATGGTGTGTAGATAACATCAGTGAATGCTGAAGGTAAGACTATTGGAAAATACCATTTTACTTTCATTTGACAACCTAGAAATGCCATGTAACAATTAATGAATATCTTGAATCAAGGCTATTAACACCCTGCATTACCAGCCTGGGTAAAACATTTCCAAGAACAGGTGTAATGAGGTGTCTGGTCTCAAACAACTATCAAATCCTTTGTGACCTGAATTTCACCTAATCTGATGTGAAAGGCTATATTTTTACACCACTTCTCCTATCTCAATGTTAGTTGCTAGGTTTTATCACATAATGGAAAGTTTGAGGAAACTTGATGAGTGTTAGTATTATAATATCTAAAGGGTGTGTTTGACAGTGTTCACCACAATTTTTTTTTACTTTTTTCCTGTATTTCTCTCTCCCTCACATGGGCAAGAGCCTTCTCACAACTATATTTGTCAGTCTTGCTACTAAACTTTTGTTCTCAGCTACCTACATCACACAGGACACAGATGTCAGCTATCTCAAGAAATTCAGCCAGGTCATAGAAAGAATCATAAAACGGTTTGGGTTGAAGGGACCTTTAAGATAATTTAGTTCCAACTCCACACAGAATCACCTGGGTTGGAAGGGACCTCAAGGATCATGTAGTTCCAACCCCCCTGCCTAGCAGGGCCACCAAACACACACATTCAGATCAGGTTGCCCAGGACCCCGTCCAACCTGGCCTTAAACTCATCCAAGGACGGGGCATCCACAACCTCCCTGGGCAGCCCGTTCCAGGGCCTAACCACTCTCCTTGTATAGAACTTCCCCCTAACATCCAACCTAAATCTTCCCTCCTTCAACTTGGATCCATTTCCCCTAGTCCTGCTGTTGTCAGCCCTTTTGAAGAGTTTACTCCCCTCCTGGGTGTAGGTTCCCTTCAGGTATTGATAGGCTGCAATGAGGTCACCCCGCAGCCTTCTCTTCTCCAGGCTGAACAAGCCCAACTTCCTCAGCCTGTCCTCATAGGGGAGGTGCTCCAGCCCCCTGATCATCTTAGTCGCCCTCCTCTGGACCCTTTCCAAAATCTCAATGTCTTTCTTGTACTGAGGGCTCCACACCTGGACACAGTACTCCAGATGGGGCCCCACAAGAGCCGAGTAGAGAGGGACGATCACCTCCCTGTCCCCGCTGACCACCCCTCTCCCAATGTAGACAGGGGTACAGATAAACTACATTAAAAAATAATAAATAACGAAGTATTAAATGCAATTTCTGATTTTAACCTTCCTTAACTGAGGAACATTCATTTAAATAATGAGTTTTTTTACAAACATGATTTCATCACATCCATTTAAATAATTACCTTTTTACAAACATTATTTTTTTCACATCTATTATCTACACAATTATTTCAGTGGTTTGCCTTTATTTTCCTTTAGACATTTTCTGGACCTCTGTCAATAGCACAGTATGAGAAATGACATCTCCGCACTTAAATTAAGTAGCCTTTCTTTAGTCTCTTTCTGGAGCTTTTCAGCTTCCACTTCAATTTATTTGTTAATATTTTATATTTCTCCCAACTGCTCATGCATGCATATCCTTCGTTCAGCTGTGTTGACATGCTCTTTGCTTTGAAACATCGGTAAGTTAATTAGGGTGATGGAACCACTGTTTAGACTGGTCTCAGTATGACACACTTGTGTTTCAAAGAGTCATGAGAAAATTATCTTAGCTTTCACAACACAATCGTTGTGGCTTATTTCTAGTTTTCCTCAGTGGAGGAGGTATTTGTTGGTGGCAATACGGCTTAGACTAACTTCTCGTCTGAGAAATTTTTAGGCATACATTGCTTATTCAGGCGCTTGTAGTAAGAAACACAGGACTCTAAGAGTCAGGAAAATGTTCACTTCCTACATGGGAATGCCAGTGTCTCCATTACACAGACCAGTTCACACAGGCACCTTCACTGATTGCTAGTATTTATAATAACAATAATTATCTAGCTGATAAGACTGTCATCTTCTTCTCTTCAATGATTTGCATATCTTTTAAGTTTGCATGTGGGCTGTATTTAAAAATCAGTTATGAAATATGCAAATTCACAGGACATTTTCTTCAGGATGTCTTGAAATGAATTGCAACTTCTAAAAATCCAACCTCGAACAAATGCATGGAAACAATAAAAGCCATCCTTCACTGAAACAATGCTTGATATCTTTTTGCCAACACATCCTTCTGTAGAACAACTGCCCACTTGAAGACCAAGTCAGATTGAATACCTGTCTGAGAGTGCAGCCGTTTCATCAGTACCAATTTGTAACAAAATGTTGCTTGTGCAGTGAAGGACAAAAATACTTCTCATCTTTTATCAGTTCTTTCTTATAAACAGTGGCCACCATACTCAAATCATGCCTTCAACATGATGTACAATCAGCTTTGAACCGCTAATGAAAATCAAACAGCTTTGAAAGATAGATAAGGTCTAATGTTAACTAATGTCACGAAAATAGGCAGCTGATTAGAAAATAAAACCTTGTACATACTCTCGCTGAAGAACAGATTTCACCGTAAGCTCAATCTTTATGAAAACAAAAGATTGTTTGTAGGGGAAAGGAATTGCTAATGTTTTATGTGTAAAGAATTTTTTTCTAGAGGAGCACAAGATACAAATGCCTGGGAAAACAAGCTTTATTTGTGCCACTGCATACGGAACTACTTTTCACTCCTCTCATTTAAGCAACAAATCACTGATGCAACAGACTAGTGTATTCTGGGGAAAGCAATAGCTGTTTCTCCTGCTTAAGAGGAAAATATATGAAAGCAGAGAAATGATGTTACATAGATTGCTCTAAAAGTAATGTCTCCTATTTAATTCCATGGAAACTACAGCAGATACAAAAAGCACAATAACACTGTTTGGTAGAGCAAATTCTCAGCTACAAAACACTATTTTTCAACATTGTCACCACTGTTAGCTATGCATTTTCACCAGCCATGAACAAGAGCCTGCATGCAACACTGGTAACAATCTGCACCTGTGGAGGTGATCCACTGTTTCAGAGCTGCTATGACAGAGTAATTGCTTGGAAAATATTGTCCATGCAATCCATCTCTCATCAGCACATACATATGGAAATGTGAAGGTACCAAATCTGGACTACACTGTGGATGTGGTAGGGCAGTTCAATCAAGACTGGCAATGTGCTCCACAGTCTTCAAAGTGGTATGGAGCCTGGCACTATCAAGGTGCAAGAGAAAGGTTGTTTTCTTCTCATTGGCCTGACTAGGATTTTGATCTTTCAGCTTAGTCGGAGTTAATTGCTTGCCCATCTTCCAGCAAATCCAGAAGGATCACCCCTTTCCTATCCCAAAAGACAGTGCACATCACTTTGCTCACTGAAGGCTGAATCTTGAACTTTCTCTTCAGTGGAGTAATTCATGTGTTGCCACTCCAGGGGCTGCTGTTTTAGTCTGGCTCACAGTGGTAACACCAGGTTTCATTATTAGTAATGAGGTGATCTAGGAAACTGTCACCTACAGCCTCATGTTTGTTCAGTAGGTACTGACCAACTCGTATATGGTGTTCCTTCTGTTCCTTTTGGAGAATCTCTGGGGCACACCTGGTGAAAACTTAGCAGTATTCTTTGCCACTATGGCCCAGTGTGGGTCACCATACAGTACACTCAAACTGATTTGTGAGGATGAACTGATTGAGACAATTCACTTTGTGGCATGACAGCTGTGCATGGTGTCATGGTTTTGTGATTTTTGGTTTTCGGTATTCTACACCATGTAGTGCACTGGGAGTTAAAGTTTTAATGCTGCAATTCTGGGTACTTGTCCTTGTACGTCACAGAAGTCATGGGATCTGGCCCTTCCTGGTTGGGCGTTCTCCTACTGCCTTGCAGTTGGTGTTGAAGGATGCTTTCCTAGCTTTTTTTTGCTCCCACGTTAAAGAAAGTGAAGAATTTGGAATTTATTCACTGGTATCCAGAAAGAAAAAGGAGAAAACACTAATCTCCTTGTGTGCCTGGAGGTCCACAAATATTTGTAAAATCTACCTGCAGGACAATGGGACAGCTGAACTTATTACATATGTGGTAGTGATTGAACAAGGCTATGGCATCACTGAAAGACAGGTCACAGTTATATGAGTCCTTATGGTGAGGTTCCCCTGCTTTAAACCCAGGTACTAAAATGTAGGCTCTAGTCTGAGCCAGTCATATCTGCTCCCCTTATCACCAATGCAAAGTGACAGATAACTCTAAAAGGTAGTTCAATCTCATCATCTTAGGATGGGACAAATCATACTATCAAAGATGTTTCCATCTCTTTTTGCTGAGTGGAATAAATCAAGCAGATTAGTTTAGTCTAGCACCTAAACCTTTTTTTGATTATTAAATGTTCATAAACTTTTTTGATTATTAAATGTATATATAATTAAATGAGCAATATTTTTGTTGTTTTTCCCAGCAGTTCCACAGGTAAAGCAACATTAAGCATCCCGGTCCCTAGAAATCAGATTGAGTGAAGTAGCTTTCTTTAGAGATAACCTCTGCTTGTGACATAGCAGAAGAGTAGTCTGAATGTCCCAGTCTGAACTTCCCAGCAAGATATAAAGAAGATGCAGAAATAGAGTTACTCTATCTTTAGAAAGCAAAAGTAGAAACCAATGCCTCCCCTTCGCTAAGTATGGAAGCCATTCTCATTTTTTGTCAGTTTAATAACATAAGGTTTTACCAAACACAAATATTTTCCCCGGAAATAATAAGGTCTCAAGAGACAACAAAAGAATATGCTGCTCTGCTCCTTGTTTACTTTGCTATGTAGGTTCCAGAATGAGTACATGAATTTCAGTGGTTTCCTGTACAATAAAACATTTTGTGTGCCTGTATCCCCTTAAGATTTAGGACCCTATTTCAAATTGTTAAATTGCCCAGGAAGGTGATACCACATACAGAGACTTTAATTCTTTCTGTAATGAAGAAAGGGAACTAGTGTATTTAATTTTGGAATCATATTTTAGTAGGAGCAACAAGGTTTCTATTGACCAAGTAGATTCTCGTCATATTTAATTTACCGATCCAGAGTTTTATAAAAGCAAACATATATAAATGTATAAGCTTCATCTATAACTGGGAAGCATAGATAAAAATAATGTGACATTGAAATTTACACTTAAGAAGTAGTGCACTTCATTGCAATCAATTTTTCATTATGTTGTTGAGATCAATAGCTACAAATAAGATATAAAAAGTGTATTATTGATGTGGCACATGTCAGTATAAAATGTGCAATTTTCTGTAGCATTTCAGTGGATGAAAATTGTATTATACAATTTCCAACATTATACATATTGGTCTGTAGAGAATGCTTATTAAAATCAATGTACAGTAAACTACACTCAGAGATATTTTACAAAATAGAGAAAGGTCAGAGCAGTTATGAAGGCAAAAAAACAACAACACTTGGTGTGTAAGCATTGTTTTAAATGTCTTTTTGGTAAGGGGATTGTCTAACTCAGGATTAGGAAAGGGACATATAGCTTCTTTTTTTCTTTTTTCTTTTTTCTTTTTTTTTTTCTGTTCAGAGTATCAACCTAGACTAAGCTGCAGATGATTTAGGCTTGACTTAAGGGTAACGGTTCTGCCTGAAAGCAGCGATTCAGATCAGATGGAGTATGATAAACTGACATCTCTGGATACCAAGACACATTGCTTAAATAGTACAGCAGAGTATAGCTAATATAGCTACAACAAACTGCAGCTCTGTTGGACTAAACTGTGGCCCTTGAAAATAGCCATAGGATATCTAGGGAAAGTGCGGGCTCAGGATATATGCTGTCCTGTAACACTGCAGATGAAATCTGAACCAAGGACCGCATGTAGAACCAGTGTCTCTTTTTACAACAAACTTCGATTAAGCTAGTACAAAATACTGCCTTCCTGATTCAGAGGTCATTGCAGACTCTGATGTCTTCCCACCACAAAATAGATCCACAGTGAGGTGGAGTTGATAGCATCAAGTGAAAGACAAGATGACTAAAATTAATTTTTCTTTTTCCTTGGGGATTTATAAAACAATTTGGAAAGAAAATGGTTTAATTTGGAGAACAAACTGGTGAACATTTTTAGGTAAAAAGAATACAGAAGAGGCGCAAAGAAATTTATAATTATATTTGGTAAAGAGCAGTAGAGATTGTGAAGATTGTAGAAGGTGAGGCATAGAAGTAATAATGAAATATATATTAAGAAGAAAAAAAGTCAAATTAATATATAACTATGATAAATCATTTCTACCTAGTGGATCAAACTACATCAAAGAAAAACTGTGTAAAAAAATCAAACCTTTCACATAGGCTTAGAAATCAATGTATTTGGTAATTCTTTAAATTAAAATAATTCTTCTGAATTAAAATGTTATGGAGAAGAAGTTGTGTTTAGTTTTGTTATTTCCTTCCTCTCTTTCACCCTTTATCCAACCTCTCAGGCATATTTCATACTACATAATAAATATGCTGAGCAATTAAGGAACAGCTTTAGCATTCACTGAATCAACAAATTTAGTAGTAAATAAGTAGACTGCTCCTCTCTGGCAGTTCACCATGTCATAATCATAATTATGTTGACATAACTGATATAATACTTGATGACAATTTAAATGCTATTTTGTTTTTTTTCCTAACGGACTGCATGTCAAAGACACTGGAAGGTGGGATACTACAAAAATAGAACAACTGAGAAGAAATAGAAATTCTATTGAAATTGATAGTTCCTTAGAACCTCATTCATTTTCCCAAAATACATTTCAAGAGAAAGTAAATTAAGCACAAAAACAAGAAGCATGATTGTGGAGCTGTTTATGGAGATGAAAATGCTTATGTGTATATATTAGTTATCTATAGGTAACTTCCTTTCAGTTTTAGTATCTTTTGGCCAATACTTAAAATTTCTCTCACCTTCAATTCATTGACAATATATAGGTAAAATTAACTCTTGAGGTGGTTGGAATGATCTGTTGTGCTGATGTCAAAATTAAGTAGTACATGCTCTGTGAAACTTGAATTTCATGCTTTTTATAGAAACAAATCTGTCTCCTTGTGAAATTCTCAGGAAGAGCAGTGAGGTAGTGGCACAGGTTACTCAGGAATGTAACACATACACCGTGCCTGGAGGTGTTTAAGAACCATGTGGATGTGAGACTGAGGGATGCAGTCAATGAACATGGTGCAGATGGGTGATCTTTCTTTTTTCCAACCCTAATTACTCTGTAGTTCTATGACTTTTTAACACAGACAATACATCCAGTGGCAATACAGGCCAATAACCATACTGAAAAGCATAACTCAGTTCAGTGTGGAGAGTAGTTTGGTCCCAGTTTAGGCTTAGAGAAAAAAACTGAGGGAGTTGGCACACAATATGGGGCTCTACAGCACCCATTATTAAAATTGTTACAAATGGTTTTAGAAACGTCTCTGTGTTGACCAATTTAGACAAACTGGATAAATATTTGTTAAACATCACAGAACCATCATTATCATAACAGTGGTAAATAGCCTCATTTTAATGCACTTGAAATTGTTGCCTTGTACATTGATTGAGGAACTAACAAGAACATTTGAAACAAAGCACAGATCGACATCACAGTGATTTCCATTAAAAGTGAGATGATTTGTTAAGATGTGCTACTGTGAATGTTAAAAAGCAGCTCAGAACAACGGAACATAAACTTTACTATCGTGCAGTAGCTTTACCTGCAAAAGCATTAGGATTTTTTAAATGTTCAGACTACATGCAGCATGAGAACTGAATGTTGAACTACCTCCATCCCTCTAATTGTATTTGCTTTCAACAATCATTTACAGTTTCCTCCTTCTATCTACCTTTTTCATTTTCAATCTTCTTTCTATTTTCCTGTCTTTTAGTATTTTTCTCCAAAGATCTTGGATTCTGTGTTCAACATCCCTTTCTTTTAACACCTTTACACAAAATCTTTCCCTTTCTTTTTAATCTTCAGTCATTTCATGGTTGTTCAGAGTGTTTATTCACAGCATAAGGACTCCAAACCTAGGAAAACAAGGAACATGATTAATGGTGGAGGTGGCATCATCACCGTTCCCACAGTTAAACAGCATAGATGAACACTGTAGGCGCACTAGAATTGCTGGGATCTCTGCCATAGCTTTCAGTGAGACAATAATCAGTTGGTACAATAATTAGTTTGACTTAAGTCAAGATCCTTGTAGTCCAGATCACAACTAATCATTTGTTGTCAGATGGTAATCTCTGTTCATCTGAATTTCCCAGCACAAACAAATCTCTAGGAGGAAAGTATGAGATTAATCTTAAGATTCTCTTTTTACTTCTTTTGGGATAGTGATGATAGTAATGACCACTGACACAAGTGGTATGGGGAAAATGATTCAAGTAATAGTTAATGAGATAAGTGTTTCATTATTTAATTTAGGTAAGTCTAGGAAGTTGACTTTTACATTTAGCTAGACATCTTTACACCTTGTTTTTTTCTTGCAAGATAATTAGATCTGAAGTTCCTTGGATTTGCTTAAGAGTGTTTCGAGAGATTTTTTGCTTTTTAAATTTAGGTTGCTAATTAAGAGACCATACCATCGATACTCAATATTTAAAGCATAAACTGACATAAAAAATCCTGTACTCGAGTAATAGTTTCATTTTCTATTCTAGAAGGCTCCTCGTATTTAAACGTTTCCAAGAACTTACACAAATCTTAGTATTGAGCATAGCGTAAACCCTAACTGTTTTATTTAAGGCTACTTTACAACTCTTAGTTTTTAGGGATTTCAAAGTCTTTTCTGTCAAGATGAGACAAAAAAGAAGCAGCAGGACAGAAAACATCATGTACAAATTGGGCTACATAAAAACTTCTCAATACTTGCTGAATCCCTTCCTTTCCTCAGAGTAAACATCTTTCCTCACAGTTGTGACAAACACAACCATTGCAGATGACCCGAAATTGCAATTTTCAGTATCTTATTTGTATTTGTACAAAGAGCTTCCACCAAATCCACTTACTGATGAACGTACACATGTAGTGATGACTATATTTTTATCAAACAACACGAATGATATGTTTGCAAATTATATTATACATAGAATATCACATATGTTTTTCCCTAAGTCATTATTCACGTGGTTTAGCAAATAGGAATTTCCTTTACAGTATGGATATGCCCTGCAACTAGAACTAAATTTATAAATCTATTTTTTTCAGTAGGAATGCTTTCTGCCTGAATCAAAAGAAAGGGTTGTTTTTTCTCCTGAGTTACATAGAATCATAGAATCATAGAATCACCAAGGTTGGAAAAGACCTAAAAGATCACCCAGTCCAACCGTTCACCTATTCCCAATAGCTCCTACTAAACCATGTCCCTCAACACAACACATAACACAACACATAAAATAACTTGGACTAATACTAAAAAGCTATATGCAAATGCAAGAAATAAAACCAAAGATGTTTACAGTAATGTTAAGTTCCAGGAAAAAAATTGCATTTCATTGTGATTGATAATGGAAAACTAGCACATATAGATTGGAACAATCAATAGATCACACACTATCTTTTAAAATAAGACACATGATAAAAACGTGTAAAATGTCATTGAGTTATTTTCCTTTGCCACTTTGACATGATTAGCTATAATGCATTTTTAGATTGCCACTGAACGGCAGAAATTTGCTGACCCTTGGCATAAACAGAACAGCCATTACTCTGAGATGTAATGATCCAAACCTAACTGGTTTATTCTACGATTTCTACTAGAGCAGACTCAGTGTATTTCATTCTTTCTAAACACACTATAACTGCACCTTTTTAATTAAGTTGTTGTAGAACTGGATGTCATTTCAGTGGTTGAAACTTTCCTCCACACATCATGGAGTCTGTTTGAGACACAGAGACCTTGCAATCCAGACTGACAATTGTGGGTTTGGATCTGATCTAAGGATGTTGCCACAGAGATCATGAATGAATTTTACTGAAATAGTTTTAAACCAGCATAAATGTAACATTTTCCCATTCATGTGCAGACAAAACAGATACATAAGTATATTCCTTTCCTTTCTTTTTCTCCTGTAAAGCTGTCTGAGAACAGATACGCAAATGCACACATTGCTCAGGTTCTGATTTATGCTTTTGAAAGTCATTCCGTTCATTTCTTACCAAAAAAGCTTGCACTTCATTCTGATCTTTAATGCACAGACGTAAAGCAAAAGTAATTCCATTGAAGCAAGTGCATTTTAATTAAAAGAGCATATTACTTCAAATCTTCAGAACTTCATCAAGCTGTGCCTGATACTTCATGACAGGAGCTGAGAGCATAGGTTCAATACTAATATTACTCATTCCTGATTATCCGAAGTTGATTCAACTCTCCAGCACAAGTAAGGCTGCTTTAATTGCATGGATATTAATGGACTCTGGTACTGGAGTACTGCAGTTGTCACTACACAGACAAATTAGTCTTTAGTATTACTTTGACAACGAACTACAGGCTTTTTCATGACCGCAAGAAAATTCAGGGTATAGGATCTGTGCCATGATCTTAGCACAGGGAGATGCATGCAGATGCACAGCAAGTATAAATCCACTTAGTCATACTGGATGAAACATAACATCACTAGCAAGACAAGCTAAGAATACTCACTGTGTTGGAGACCTATGCCGAAGCTTTACACCTCAGTGCTTGAGTTCTGTATCCATCAAAGACAGGCTCAGAATGATTCCAAAGTTCCATTTTAAATACCGGGGACCAAACACTGTTTTCATTTACACTAGTGTAAATGTGAATACTTTGGTGCTGGACAACTTCAGAATCAGTGCTGGTAAGCAAGCATGTCTCAGAATGGAGCCACTTCTCCCAGCAATTCAGAGGAGGTTATTTTAAAATCTGCAGTTATGAACTAGTCTGAAGCCCACAGAAGGAAAAGCATAATCAGCTCCTTATTGCCTATAATAATTTTCAAGTGCATTCCTAAACTATGTATAGGGTCTCTCAATGCCAGTATAGCTTGTCAACAACGTTTTGGGGCATATGTGACAACAAATGTTTAAACAGGTCTTTCCGTATAACAAAGGCAGTAAAAAACAGTACATCCTTGCAGAAATTCTCCCCTGTTTTTTAAATCCAAGAATCTTAATCCTCCTTTCACAGCAGGGTAAATCAGAACAACTCAGCTGATGTCAAAGGGGTTACGCTAGGGTAAATCTTGTGTAATCTATCAAACAAATCAAACTCAGAGGGTCTAAGATCTTTCCATGTATTCTGCACTATTATTTGATATGTCTATTTTGGAAAGAAAATGAAAATCCTTATAAACCCCAAGATAGAGTGCATTATCAATTTCAAAATGCAGTTCCAAAAAGATATCTAACCACTTTCTTTGGAAAGTAATTAAAATATCTGGTGGAATATTTATGACTCAATTAAACATCTAAAATATTGAAAAGGCTTAGTAATTACATCTTTGGTTTAAACACTAAATATGGCTATGTCAGAAATTACCTGCCGTCTTTATAGATTCCTGACAGGATTTGTTTTTCACTTTTGGTGAAAAAGCTATTCTTTGAAAAATATTCCCACACATGCCTAAGTTTATTTCTCAAAGCAATACCACAAAGGATATGACCTCTTTACTCCTAGTAACCTTTCATGGTGTTGAATTGACTTGGACATTGGTGCCAGTCAACACAGCTTGATTTGCTATGGTAAGAATAAGATTATATCTAACAGACTATGTCATTTCCAGGTTCAATAGGCACAGATTTAAAACTAGTCCTCTCTTTGACCCTCTGGATTCTCTTGAACTATTGCACCTTCTTTGACAATGTTTGTGAATGAATGAATTCATGACGATTCAAGGTTATTTTAATGATAATGGCAATGCACTCACAAAGGAAAAAGGAAAAGGCTAGTAGTACTGGCACTAGTGCTTCTTCACCACAGCCGACTTCCTTTTTGACAGACTGACTGTGGAGTGAATTCCTGTTTATGGTCAAAGGCTGAAAGCTGTTGTGTGTCTGCAGCAGTGCTGCTGCTACTGATCTGTGAACATGACATGCCTGATAATATTGCATTGCCATGGCAACAACAAACATGGGGCAAAATTCTATTAGCTGGAGTGACTCAGTGAGTCAAACAGATAATGTGATGGGCCTGGCCAACTGCCCAACAAAGGCTTATGTGAAAGTTGTGACGAATTAACTTCGCCTTGTTATGTCTGTTTTTTGTATAAATTCTCTTCTTGTTACTTATTAAGTCCTCATATTTCTGGTGGCTGCTCAATATACATTGCTAGGAAATATTTCTGTAATAATTAGCCAGTCTGATGTCTAATATTCGGCTTATGCTGCTTTGTTTTAGAGGTGGTTTTTGTTTTTTGTTTTTTGTTTTTTAATTTTTCTTTCTTTTTCTTCACTTCTCTGCAGGTGATATATTTGGAAAGACAAGAGCATTGTTTCCACAAAAAAAGAGATCCCAGACCCCTCTAAAACATTTGACAGTGTATGAGAGGTAGGTGTGGCTTGGCACAGTGTTACATCTGCTTATATATTCATATGAGCCTCTCTTTTAAATAGATGTTCCACAGAGCTGCTCTCTAATCAGTATGAGGGAGTAAAAAACCTACACCAGACATCATCTGGATCACACTTGCAGTATTTTAGATTACCACAACTTCATTAAGTGCAAATTAAACAAGGAGGGCAGATTACGTTCATTTTCATCACCATGTAAGTTAAAAATGGTATCACTGATTCCCTGTCATTTCAGAGGAGGAAATAATAACCATCAGTAATCCAGGCATCTGCCCATGGACTGTCACCATCACTTCTATGCACAAATATCAAAAGGGTGTGAGTCAAGCCACAGGTGCCAGCTGACAAGAAGGAAGGTCTACCCAGGAAATAGTCACTGTTGCATGCATCCCTGGAAGAAATCCTTCTGCAGAGAATTTCCCATAGAAAGGGCAAAAGGTCAAAGCAGAGACTAAGGTCAGAAAGAGAAGAAAATCAATATAAAAGACCAAAAGACAGCAGGGGGCACTAAGTACTTGCAGGCCTTCAACCCTGGATGGGAAATGCCAGATAAGGAACTCCAAAATATGAAGCTTCAGTACATCAACACCAGTGTTGAGGCAGAGAGCTTGCAGTTGTGATACTTACAGAACAAGCTACTAACTTGAAATAAGAAGCGTGGTCCAAGACAAGCTCAACCAATAATATACTAGCTTATGTGCTACAAAGCCATATTTTCTTTTACTATGGCAGAAGATGTACCACAGAAAAGTACAAAAGAGAAGAAAAGCAACCTTCTTAAGGCATTTTCTTAAGTTCATTAGGAGTTTGAAGTCATCTCCTGTCATATCTGTGCTCACATCCATATACCATGAGGTTAGATCTTGAGACTCATGCATTTAGAGGGCATAAACATAGAAGATACTATTTCTGCCAAAATTTCCCATTCTCCTTCTTTTTTCTTTTTCTTTCCTACCTCTCCTCTCCTCTTCTCTCCTCTGCTCTCCTCATACTGATAGGAATTTTCTGTGGCACAACTCAGTTTGCCACCTGATCTCCCATGCAGAGAGATTCCAAGTTCATACAGAGAGCAGTGAAAAAGCCAATGCAGATTTAGACATAATTAAACCCACTGTGAACATTCTGGAATAAAGTTTGGCCTACGGATTTACTCATTTCCTGCTGCCTTCCTCCTGACAAGAGTTTTTCACAGTACAGAAAAAGAAATGACGTGACCTTGGAAAACACCCTTAATGACAAGATGGTGAAACCTACGTATCCAAGTTTCCTTTCAGTATGCAGGTGGTATGATATTTTCTGGTTTTTAAGATTACAAAATGACCTGAAAGGCACCTAGGGTACTTTACTGAATGTTTCAGCTTTAGTCATTATTGTCTCCTGATCTGCAAATTTTAAGGGCAAAAAGCAGACTAGCCTACGTAATTCTCTCACTGTTCTTATCAGCAGTCCCTAGAACCAAGTTTAAAATTTCTGTTAGACCTATCACCAACATTCAAGAAAAATTTTCAACTCATAATTTGAAAACAGAATACACGACTTTCCTAAGCAAACTCTTTAATTATTCTCTGTTAGAAATAAGCACTTCCCAGGACTATAAAGTTCTTTTCAAAACTCTGACACTTTCTAAGCAGTGTCATTTTAAAAAGCCAGTAGATATCTGACCTGTTGAATAATTTGTTTGAAGGTGTCCTTTCTGCCTTACGGCTCAGAGCCTGAGAAATATATCACAGCTATTTCACAAACAAAGATTACATTAAATTATAACTATTTTTTCCTATTAAAAACAACTATATAAATTCAACTTTACTCCAAGCTGTTGGATAATGATATTAAGTAGGTCGCAAATGTGTTGAAATAAAGTAACCAGAAAAGAGTTTGTTTGAACTGCTCCTTCTTCCTCTAAGCTTAGAGATAAATGCATAAAAAGGCAAGTTCCAGCCATTCTAATAGGGAGTCTCTCCCTTCCATCCTCATCTGCAGGCTTTCAAAGGAATTTGCAAGTGATCTTTAAAAAAGTGTGTCTTCCTTGGCTAAAAGCACCCCAACAAGGGAGGGTTAGTTACTGACACCTTGATCAGCCTATTCTGAGACCTGCAACAGCATTAGGTAGTGTTCTAAACTGTTTTGTGATGTTTTTTCTCACAACTGCATGCAGTTTGACCATCAGTAGGCAAGAAGGATCAAAGAATAATTCAAAGTATAATTGAGAAACAAAAAGTTTCTGTTAATCATTTTTCCTCTCCCTTGCCCCAGCTTATATTTTCACAAATTGTAATTAAGCTCTGCTTAATCTTGATCAACTTTGGTAGCAGGGAAGCATAAGGTTACCCTTTGTCATATATACTGTATGAATGTGCTCAGACACATTCCTTCTGGTCCTGTTCTGCTTCTTGTTTGGATGCGCACACATCTCTGTGTTTAATTAATTATGCTGGGAGACAGCAAAACATTGGGCTGAAGTACATTGGTTTGGTGTGTTATATAGGATGTCAACAAATCAGATTTGCATGCAGCAAAACATGCCTAGAGCAATGTTTTAATATACTCCTTTTTTTCTGAATTTTCACAAATCATATGTTTTCCATTTTTTAATTAATAAATTATCAGGGATGCTCATGAAAGTCAGAGAGTAATAGCATTGCCTAAAACTAGGCACAGTGTTGATTAGACATAGCTCCTACTTCTTATGCAAGGCTGTCAGACAATGTACCTGCTTCTGAATGGAGACTGCCCCTGTTAACCCACTTGGAAGTTGTACTGGGGCAGATACACTGCTGAGCTGAACTGCAACAGATTATGCAGTCCTTCAGCATATCTTAAACAGCTAGTATGGGACAGAAGCTGTCTTTTCTTTGCTGATTCAGTCCCCCATCTTTAGCATCCTGATTTGTGGCTGGGACTCCTATGTGACACAAGAACAAGATCAACAAAGCAGCAGCCTAAAAAGCAATCAAACTTGTATAATTCAAGCTCTGTTCTGACCCAGTTCTCTGAGATAAGCTGTTATCACACTAAACCCTGGTGCCAGCCCAATTTCAGAAAATTTCCATCTTTTCTATATTTAGCTTAAACATAGTTAGAAAAATGAAGTTATTTCAAATTACATGCATTTGCAACATATAAATAGAGCAAAGAAGGCACGGCGCCCAGAATAGCTTTACCATACTTGCAAAGTTACATTTTCATTTTAATGAAAAAATATCATTAAATAGATGGTAATATTTGCCCATGCAGATGAGAACAATATATCCACAACACTGTATTATTCTGCAGTACTTAAAGGAGATTGCCTTCTTGGCTGTCAAGTGTCGTGTCTATTCTGATGTCTTCAACAAATAAGAGAGGCCACTGTAGAAGATTTTGAGATGTTTTCAGGTATAGCAGTCAGGCACAACAAGCCACTGCCATCTGTCCTATGTTAGATTTGTCCTCAACACAAAAGATAAAAAGAGGATTCTGTATTCTAATTAGGCAACAAATAAGGTCGATTTTTCGTATTCCTGGGAGACCTGGGATGCTACTGAGGTTAGAGACAGTCTTCCTGTGTGATACTCAACTGTAATCCAATCTAGTAAAACAATCTTTAAGTTACAAAGTGGCAAAAAAGAGATGCCTACATTTTTTATGCCTTTAAATGAATCTGATTTACAGAAAAGACTGAAAAATCCCTCTTGAAATCATCATCATCATTTAAGATGACTTTAAATCAAAGTATCCAAAAGATTACTTAATTTCTCAGTGTGTTGACAAAAATATTTTGGGTATTACTTCTGTGAACAGATGAGATTGATTGTACTGAAACTTGTTGCATCTTTAATGAGGTTCATGTACATTCATAGAATCATAGAATCGTAGAATCACAAGGTTGGAAACAACCTATAAGATCATCTAGTCCAACCGTCTCCTCATCACCATTGCCACCACAAGCACTAAACCATATCTTGCAGCACGTCATCCAGACGCTTCTTGAACACTGCCAGGGACGGCAACTTCACCACCTCCCTGGGCAGCCATTCCAGTGCCTGACCACTCTCTGAGAGAAAAAACTTCTTCCTTATGTCTAATCTAAACCTCCTCTGATACAACTTGCGGCCATTACCCTGTGTCCTGCTTGTTGCCTGGGAGAAGAGGCCAAATTCTTGCACAGGGTTCAAAGTGCTTTTTTTTCTTTCATTAATGACAGATGGTAATGTTCTGGGACGTGACCTGCAGTGTCTAATGGATATTCTTTTGGAACCTGATGCTTTATTTCTCTACATGATGCTGGATTTTTTATCATTCATTCTTGAGTTTTTTTCTTACTATAGAGCTTCATTTCCTGAAAGACTTTGACTCTTACCAATCACATGAATATCACTGATTACAAGTAGAT
Organism: Centrocercus urophasianus; assembly: GCF_019232065.1. Classification (NCBI taxonomy): domain Eukaryota; kingdom Metazoa; phylum Chordata; class Aves; order Galliformes; family Phasianidae; genus Centrocercus; species Centrocercus urophasianus. The sequence continues at coordinate 57,949,419 of NW_024884364.1, read as the reverse complement.
ACTTGGTAGTCGGTAGCAGACCTGAAACTAAAATTAGCAATCCTGAAATTAGATGATGGAATTTGAAAGACAATTGACGAGGTCTGGTCTCTGCTGATGCTGTATTAACAGAAAACACAGCAGTGACACATGAAGGAGGATCATTATGTAGTATATGAACACCAAAACCAGAGCAGTATTCCAAGGAATGCACAAACTATTACATATATATATATATATTATATATATATATATAAATATTTTGCTCAATAGAGATCTGAAAATCCAGACCTTGTGAGCCTCACAAGCACAATTTATTTTTTGTAGTACTAGTAATATTAATTATGTATCCAACTGCATTGAGAAAAATATAAATTTTAATATAGATTAGAAAGGTTGTTGATTTATCTTAAAAATAAACAAAATGAAAATTTTGATCAAGATGTTGAATACATTAAGTCAAGATGCATCTTTTTGTAACAGCTGATGATATTTTATGTACCCACTCATAAAAAATGTTACAGATATCTAAAAAATAAATATATTAAATACAAATAGAATTTACTATTGAAGGTAATTTTAAATATTTGATGATATAATTAAGGATTGTTAATGTTCTTTATTTTCAGATTAAAAATTCATAGGGGTTTTCATCCTTTTCATCTTTATTAGACAATGTGTTAGTCATAATTATTTGTTTCATATATTATAAACATTCCATTAATAACAACTATTTAAAATGGAAAAAAATGTATTTTAGTTGTAATGACAACAGTGTATGGAGATACTACATTGTGTGAAGTTGCAATGTACATTATGCCATTAATTTTTATGCATTTTCTTTGAATGAGAATCAAAGAGACTTTCCGTTTTAGTAAGCTAAGTAATTTCTTAAAATCACAAAGAAAAAAGAAACTTTCCTGAGTTCATGTTTGAAAATAATAACAATAATAATAAATTAATAAAATATATATCTATTCTCTATTGGGCACATTTGACTTTTTGGGTATTGAAAGTACTCTGGAAAAGTGTTCAAATACACTTAGAAAAAATTACATGAGAAGATAACTTACTATACAAAGAACATAGCAATCAAGAAGATCCCTTTTGCCCAGATGAGCTTTTGCTGTTAAAGGCTTGCAGAGCTGGGTGTACATTATCAATGTCATTTGTGTCCCAGAATCTCTAAGGAAATGGCTGGGAGCATCTTGGTTAAACTGAAAAGAAAGTGGATCAGAAATAAAGAAAACTTCTGGCAGATCCAGTACCTCCTTGGTATTGGACTCTCTTCCAGTGATATAAATTAAAGTACATCAATAAACAGGGCAGGAGATGGCTCGCATGTGTTCTTCCTTGCCAATGAATTGCAGTATATAATTTTAAAATGCTCACTGAGGAATATTGAGTAAATTTTTAAAATATAAATTCTATATTATAATTATCTATAGTATATATACTAAATTGATTCTGATGTGATTGGAAGCTACAACATACCTATTCAGCCTAATGGCTGAACTCTGCCATTTTGCTTCATGTAAGAGCTGATGGGCAATAGAAATTCTTATGTCCCTACACCAAGCACTTCCACAGTTTCCCCTCCCATACATACATGCTACAGCAGGTATCAACCTCTCTCATTTCACATTTGGTACCTGTCTGAAGTATAACTTCTTGATTTATACTTAAGATTGCTTGCTAGTTCTAAAGGCTGCCTTATCAGCTCTGGTCAATGCTGAGGAAAAACAAATGGAAAAGCCCCAGTGCATTGTGGAATTTAATGATGATTTTTATGCTTTCAGTGAAGAAGGAGGCACTTCCCTCTTTGGATGACCCTAAAAGATGCTGTACTCAGGATGATCATCCTGCCAGAAGTGGGAGGAGGTTGCACAAACTTTTAGTGTACAGAAGAGACAAACACAAGTGCTGTGGGCTTCCTTCCAGAGACGTCCTAACAAGGCTCCATTGAATGGAAAGAATGGAGGAGATTTTGAAGGAAAGATCTGTTTAGGGTAAATGTCTCCAAGGGAATCTAAAGTAGGGTCAGAAATAAAACAATAAAGAACACTACATGCATTTTAATTTCAAAGGAACTCTTAGAAATATTTATATTGTTTTTGAAACTCTTTTTGTACATCTTCAGATCTTCCCGTTCTTTTTTCTATTCATATTTTCATTTTCCTACCATGTGCCTTTGGAAGGAAGTCAGAATTAGGGGAAAGAAAAAAAAAAACAAAACAACCAGAAAAAAATCCAAAATAAAATGTGTTATAATATTTTCAAGTGAAAATGTAATAACTATTTTGTATCTTTTTTTCATCTCAGAAGACTTTCACTAACTGTAAAGATTTATTTATTTTTCCCCTAGGAGAATGAAAGAGCTCTAACTGAGCATTTGTATTTTTTCAGAATGACAAAGCATACAGTTGTTCAGATTTTCCTTGTTAGAGTAGAAAGGCCAGGGCCTTAACCACAAAAGCATCCCTTCTAATCCTTCTGTGTTCTCAATTTGCCAAAAGCAAAGCTGAGGCATTGTTTTCTCTGGGTTCAGTATGATTTCAACTGTAATCTGTGCCTGACTTTGGCAAGTTATGTTGGATAGGGATCATTTTCTGCATCTTTGATTTTAAGTCTAAGGTAATCATCTAGGTTCTTCCATGGTCAGAAACAAAAACTTCTTATGCTAAAATCAGTGCCTAAAAGAAGGCAGATGAATTATGTCTTTTAAATTATAAGGGAACCCAAGGTGATTTTCTGAAGCCTAAATGTCTAACTTTTATTCAGCCTAAGTTAGGGAAGATTACATTTTTTTCTTAATTTCTCGGTCTCAGTTTCCTTTTCTGTACAAAAAGAGATCATATTTCCCTGCTTCCCTGAGATGCTAGATGCCTAAGTTAATTAAAGTTTGTAAAGCAGGTTGCATTGTTGGATAAAGGCATTATATAAATGCAAAGTATGACAGACAGACTGATTGATTGGGTTAGATAAGATAGATATTGTTTGGCATGCTAAAATACTATGGATGCCAGATGATATTATCTGAAAAATTCAGAATACAGAAGTCAATGAGGTCTGGGCTGAGTTGAGCCACATAACACACTTCCACCAAAGAGAGAGCAGGTTTAGTTATACCATCATCTGAACTCCGAGGAATTCAAAACTTTGCCCATTTTTATTAACACACGTAATTTGCCAGAGTTACAGAGAGAAACATTATGAAAAATTGGTGAGTTATACTGCTTATGCATCCCTTAACTCATCATTATGCAGAGTTTCAGAAAATGTACAGTATTTCTTATTCCACGGACAGAGTATATCATTGTTCTTTTGATGTTTTATCATACTGGTTGTAAGAAGAGAATGGCAATTTCAGGTGCGAAATGTAAATTTCACTTAAGGTATCAATGATGCCTATAACATAATTAAATGTGCATTTTATAATGCATATAATTCACAATTGTGTATACAAAGCAATTGATGTAGTAAAAGACAAGAGTGTACAGAAACATCACATGATACGTAAAGGACTGTTAAAGGGAGTAAAAAGAGAATCCATGGATTAAAAAAAAAAAAAAAAAAAAAAAAAAGGAAAAGAAAATCAGGGAAACGAGGCTATAAATAAAGACAGAATTAAAAGACAAGACTTAAATATTATGTAGCATGCACATATATCTCTGGAGACAACAATATTCACGCAGTCTTTACCAATAGTCAGATCATTTTGATACGGCAGAGGAACACAATGGAAGCAGACAAGCGTTTGCACCGCTTCTTGTTTCTGTTTCATGGTGCTTTCCATCACAAGACTGTGAGGTTTCTCCTGAGTGATCTCAGTAGCAAATCATAAATTGATCTGTGCATTTGACAAACAAAATCAACTGACAGGAGCAATATAGTCATAAACACAGAATGTTTCTTACGTATTTTGGGCACAAAGAAACATAAATAATGCACTCAAATTGAGGAATAAAAAGGAGAACTTTTAATTAAAGCTGTAAATTCATTTTTCTTGTTCTTTCTTTTTGGTTTGTTTGTTTGTTTTATTGCCTTTCTCTTGTGTTTGGTGGTTGTTTTTTTGTTTGTTTGTTTGTTTTTTAATTTGGGTTTCTCTTAATATATTTGCATGTATTTATACAAGGGGTGAGGACAAATATTAACTTAAATATTTCCAAGCATAATCCAAAAATGCACCACTCGACCTGTGTTATGTGGCTTAAAGTTAGAAAGGTAGCACACCAGCCTTGCAGCAGCTACAATCACAGGATGGACTGCATCCTCCACCAACACCTAGGAGGGATTCACAAATCGTCCTTTTCACACAACTCTGTATCTGTTACCAAGTTTTGTTTCTGATCTCTGATTGGAGAACTTTTGAAAATAGTGAAAGATGAATGATGAGCATCAAATAGCCTCTGGCAAGCAATGAGTGATGCACTTCTGGTCAATTTGCTTACGAGAGCAGCAGAGGAATCTTGAGATTGGTAAAATTTTTCATAAATTAACTTTCTGTTGCCTGGATACTAATGTAAAATAGCATGAAACAGCAAGTAAAGCAGAATCATTTCATGCATTTGCAAGTGCATTTGTAAGCTATTTTTAATTATTATTTTCTGTTCTGCTCTGCTGCAGATCCCTTGCTATTTCCTATTATTAAACAAAGACAACTATGCACTACTGCTAGATTAAAGAGATGAAAGAAATTTTTTTTTCGTTTTTTCGTAGCTCAAAACCTAAAGGTTAGATCAGACACCAACAGTGAAAACCTGAATGCATTGTAATGAAGAAAAAGAACATTATTTATCCTCCACATGATAAAGTACACCCTGACTGTACAAGGAGAGCTGTTGAGGAATACATAAGCATAGGGACAGTTACAATAAATTGTTCAGCTTCCTTCAAAGATGTTATCAGAAGATTCTTAGTCCGTCAATTCCAATCAGAAAGCTGAACGTGGGAGACTTCTGTGTATTTCAGGTGAGTACAGATGGGCTGATAGCAAACAACACCGCTCTCTACAATTTGAACAGTTGAATATAACTATTACCAGTCAATAGCTAACAATAACCTCACAGGAGAAATTGTACACAGCTTTCCATTCCATCCTGTGGAAAATAACCACCATCCTCCCACAGATTCTTAAAAAGTACACACACATACACAAAAGCAGCCATGAAATGAATTGACTCCAGAGACAATGTCAGGACGATTTTACCAGCGTTTTGCAAACATAAAAAATCCTCTGCAACAAGAAACATTCTTCTCTCCTTCATGTTTTGAACATAAAGAAGACCACCTCTATGTAAATTTCTATGGCTCATCACCACTATGAAACAATACACAATATAGTATACTGTATACTGTATATTCAACTGCTTCTGTATGAACTAGTTTGGTTAGAAGATTTTGCTAAGCTCTTGAGATAAAACTTAAGAACCTTATGGTTACTATAACTGTAGAGATTTGACCAGAGCTACCATGATTTATGGCAGCTTACTTTCAGTCCATATTGTTCTCTAGGACAAATTGTTTCTTACCATGTATTAACTCAGGATGCTTCTTGCATTCTTTCATTTTCAAGACATATTACTCTGCCAATTTTCCATGCCACTGCAGATTATATTTGTCTGAAGAGAACACTAAAATCTAGTAAGGATTTTATATAAAATTAAACATCAAATAAGAGTTGTTTTAGGGAAAGAATTTGACCCAAAATTAAAAACCCTAGCTTTTGTTTGAATTACACATATATACAGATAGGTCACTCAAAAAGTGATGCCTCCTACTTATTTCCACAAAAAATACAACAGGTACAGAGAGAAAAATAGCAGTATTTGATAGAGCAAATTCTCAGCTACAAAACACTATTTCTCAGCATAATAACTACCATTAGGTATGCATTTTCACTAGCAGTGAACAAGAGACTTCATGTCATGCTTGTAAAGATCTGCACCAGCGGATGTGACCCACTGTCACTGTCACCACTGCTGAAATACACCACTCACCAGTTCCCCATGCTCACATCCACTGTTTGGCCTCCACCAACATTCAGCAAGAATCAATGAATGTCAGTGGGTGTCATTTTTTCCACACTCATTGCATCATAAGCACTTCCATATCAGATGCCACTACATCTGATTGCCCCTCCGCTGCCATTTGCCCATGGCAACAAAATGTAATGGGATATTAGTGGGAAGGTTCAGCCTCTCTGCCATACCACAAACATCCACCTCTGACTTTGTGGGCCAACATAATAAAGTAGGAGGCATTGTTTTTGGAGCAACCCTTGTACTATTTAACTTAGAAAGAAATGCTATCTGACCTACAAGGCATTCCAAGGCCATTAGAAGAAAGGATGTTGGAGATTCTGGATGTTACTGCTCTTAGTAAATGATAATAATAATAACTGTAGTAAACATGATGGTTTAAAAACAATTAATAATATAGCATTCTGGATCTATGTCCAGGTAGAAATTAGTCACGAGTGGTTTTCCCCAGGGGTCTGTCTTGGGACTGGTGCTCTTCAGCATCTTTATCAATGACATAGGCAATGGGATCAAGTGTATCTTCAGCAAGTTTGCTGATAACACCTAGCTGAGTGGTGCTGTTGATACAACAGAAGAAGGGAACACCATCCAGAGGGACCTGCAAAGACTTGGAAAGTGGGCTCATGAGAAGTATTGAACTTGGTTTAGGGTGATCCCAGATAAGTGTACAGACTAGAAGAACTCACTGAGAGCAGCTCTGCAGACAACTGCGCATGAGCCACCAATGTGCTTGCAACCTGGGAGGCCAACTCTCTTCTGGGCTGCATCAACAGTGGGGTGCCCAGCAAGGTGAGGGTGGTGATTTCCCCCTACTAATCTGCCCTTGTGAGGCCCTAAGCCTGAGGCCCCTAGTACAGAAAGAATGTGGAGCCATTGAATAGGGTCCAGAGGAGGGCCAGAAAGATGATCAGAGGTATGGAACACCTCTGCTATGAAGAAAGTTTGAGAAAGTTGGGCTTGTTTAGCTTGGAGAACTGAAGGCTCAGGGAAGACCTCATTGCAGCCTTCCAGTGCTTGAGAGAAGCTTGTAAACAGGAGGGAAAACAGCATCTCACATGGTATGAGAGTGATAGAACAACGGGGAATGGGTTTAAACTAAAAAAATGGAAATTTAGGTTAGGTGTTAAGAATAAAATCTTTTCTCAGAGGGCAATAAGGCAGTGGTAAAAGCTGCCCAAAGAAAATGCGGAGATGTCGAGGCCAGGTTGGATGACACCTGGGTAGCCTGATTGATGGGCAGTAATCCTGCCCATGTTGGGGCGTTAAAACTACATTATCTTTAAGGTCTCTTCCAACCTAAGCCATTCTTTGAATCTGAGGATATTTTTCAGTATGGACTGCTGACATTTCTAAGTGGAGAACTTTGTTGGTTACACAACACACATTGCCAGTAAGCAGATTTTTCTACCTATCCATCTCCTCCTGCTTTTGTGCAATAACTTTCTAGTATTAGTTTTCATAAATTAACACAACATGGCTTGGTGCTGAATGAGATGTGCTCATGTAGAGCTCCCTACAGGAATCGCTGCCACAGAGCAGCCAACAGAATTATAACCATTCACTGGTACACGATACCTTTAATTTCCTCTTTCTGCTTTAAGTCTCTCAGCATTTTCGTTTTCTAAGATTTCTGTGCCAGGGATGCATTTTTCCTTTATCCTAAAGAAGCAGACTTTGTGTCTTAGTATTTTAATTGAGATATGAGTACAGAACAAAATCTAGTTAGTATACATTTCCTTATAATACATATAAATATATATGTATATGTGTGTGTACATATGCATAGAATTATGTATCTGTGTATCTCTCTCACTCCATATATGTATATGTATAGTGATAGAGTAGCAAATCACACCTTCTACCACCCCCACTACCTTCCAAAAAAAAGAGTTCCAAAAACCAATTAGCTATCCAAGTTTGCCTGAGGAGATTTTCTTCCCTCTCTCATATTTTCACCCTCTGCTTAAATATATATGTGTCTATATATTTATACATGTGTGTCTACGTCCATATTCCTTTTTTACACTACCTTCAAGTGCAGTAGCTCAAGGTAATACTTTTTTTTTTTCTCCAAAAGATTCCACTTTAGAAGTGGAGTCTTTAACTCCATTAAGTATAATATACTTGAGGGAAAGTAGAGTTTTACCTTAGAAGTTTCATTGTCTCTCATCTATGGTGCTGCTTTTTCTGATTATGTTTCCCCAAAGCGCACTTTAAGGTATAGTTTAAGATCATTTGAAGTATAACGTATACTTTATACAGTACATATAATTTTACTTACTTTTGCTTAAAGCATACTTTACGAGGGGTGTTGAGGGCAGAACTAAATCCCAAGACACTGTACAAGTGATTATTAACTGAAAGTGCTTCAATAGGGTATTACTTTTTATAATAAAAGGTGTTGTATCTTTTTCCCTGGGTATTTGAGCAAACCTACCAAGGTCCTTGCTTGCATCAAAGGAAGTCTGTGTTGCTCTCTGCAGAATATATTGACTAATTCCTTCTAGTGCAATAGTAGCATCTACTATTAACAACCCAACCAGCCTGCAGGTCTGATTTTTCTTCTCTGTAAAACAGATTTTATAGAACTGCAACACTGTGTATGTCTGTGGCCACATCATCTTATTTAAGGAATGAGTTTGTTCTTCCAGGACTCTTTCTGAAAATAAAATAACACAAAATAAAATAAATCATCACATCAGCATAAAAAATTGTTGTTTTAAGCAACATGCTTAGCTCAGGAAAAATAGATCTTTGAGGAGATTATTTCAGTTTAGTAAAAAATCAGGTAGGAAATCTTTAGCATACAACTTACTGCTCCTGTTTTTTCATAGAATTAAAAGAGCAGGAGGATGGCATTTCCATCCAATGTGGATGAATCTATCTGCAATAAATAGAGAAGAAGAGAATCTTGTGAATTATATCTCAGACACATTGCAAGTAACCCATATATCATCCAGATAAATAAAAAAAAATTAAATCCCATATCATGGCACTGTGTATGTCACTTCATAATTTTGTGTTCTAATTATCAATACAAAACACAGATTTTTTGCTGGTCACATCTAATTTATGAACTGTATAGAATAACAGTTAATAGGCTCACTAGTTAATTCTCCCTTGTACCTTCTCCAGTGATATTCACGTATGTCAGCCAAGATTTTAATTGATTTTCATAGTAGCCACTTGTTAATAGGATAATTTGTCAATACAATAATAAAACAATTGTTTCCACAGCACTGAAAGTTCAGTTTATCGGATAACAAAGTTAGAGCTGGTTTCATTAATTGAAGCCAGCTGGAGGGTTTGCAGGATGAAAGATATAAATCTCAACAGTGCTGTGGAAAACTGGGTCAGAGGGCAGAGAAAAATTAGTTAAGCATGATGGACCAAAAGTGACCTGTACAGGTGCTTCGGCTCACTTTCAGGACATCACTTCCTGTGTTCCTCTTTGGCTCCAGCAAAGCCCATAGGTCAACACGTGTATTCTTATGCTGGTTTAAATTAAAAGCCAGTCTAGAGTGGCTCACTCACAAGCTCCAGATAATGTTACCCACTGAAAGTAAAACATTTCACAGGGTCTTTATGTTGTCATGTGTTTCCCAAGGAGCTTTGTTTACATCAGTAAGCAGGTCTTGAATCCTAACACAGGAGCCTTAAAATAACTTTCAAATAAAGGTGGAAAAATAATATCGCAGGGGGATAAGTGATATTCAGGAAGGATGGATAAAGGCAAGACTGTAGTGAAACAAAATACTACTGAAAATCAGACTGATTGATGCAAACATGTTAATCTATCATGTGCCAGCCTCCCACAGCACTAGCACTGTAAGCATTTTTCCCTTTGCCAAACTTTTTAAAGTAATCTTTCCCATCTCTCTTGTTTTCAGATTTAAATGTCTTTCTCTGTACTATATAACCTTCTGTGTTGATGTTACTCTATATTAACGGAAAATATAAAGGGCTAAAAAGCTAGCTAAAAGCTATTACTTTTTACTGCAATTATGCAGCTTCAAACTCAAGCTTCCCTAATAGTGAAAAGAACATATATTCTGGATGTTGTGAACTTACTGCAAGAATATGTCAGACTGAAACTGACGAAGATTTTGCTTAATTTTAGTTGAAACACCTTCATCTATATGAGGCACAGCTCCAGCAAAAAGCTCAACCATCTAGATAAGGGTACAACTGCAGGCAATTCCTGAAGGTGGGATCTGACTGATGGGACATGAAGTCCTTGTGCCTCCGTAAGAGTCTTGGAAGCAGAGACTTGTACAATATGTCCCTTAGGTTCCATGCAAATGCATCCTGGCTCCATTCCCTATCCTCCTCTTATAGCTGACTTTCAACTTTAGAGTCCACCTTTTGCATGTCTTATTCTGGGGCTTTCAAGTGGAAGATGACAATGTTTGTTGGCTGTTTTTCTAATTTTCTCCTCATCTAGTCAGGGACTTCACAGTCACCCCTTCCATCTTGTTTTTCTAGAGGTAAACAAAGCTCAGAAAAACCTGAAATCATTGTTACTTATTTTGACAAAATTTCTTACCTTTAAATTCTCAGGATAATGGCTCAGGAACTGCAGGGGAAAAAAAGAAAAAGAAGAAAGAAAGAAAAAAAGAAAAGAAAGAGGGAAAAAATGTGATGCTGAATGATTCACATCTTTAGCATCAAGTTTGTCTCAGAGAAAACCTTCTTTGTTCAAGGAATACAGAATAGTTTAAAACTGAATTTTTGTTTCATATTTTAGCAGGTTTTGTTGCCCTGCTGATTCATGGTAATGATGCCAAGCATTCACATTTTTTTGCTGGTGGGAGTTTCATTCCAACTTCGTCAGTTATAAGATTGTTCATTCTTCAACTACTGTAAAAAACAATTTATTCCTGATACTACCAAACAGTATTCTTTAAAGTTCATTTGTCAAATCACTATCATCTTTTCTCTCATTACATAAAAGACATTAGGAAAATAACAGCAATGTTGTGTGTTTTCTTGTTTGCACATACAAGTGCTATAGATATTCATTAGCTCCTCCTTGCAAGGAGTGAAATTTCTTTTTAACTTGAGTACTGGTGATTTATTTTTCTCACTGTGGAACTGAACATTCTGGGACTAAAGCAATGCCTGCCATTTTCCTGTCGAACACTGAAGTCACTACTGCTAAATGAAATCGTACCTCAATCCTGTATGAAGTGAAGATACAGTGAGAAAAAAATCCCTGTCATATAATGGTAAAATTTAATGAAGATTTGCTTAGGTAACACAATGTACAAAGAAAATCTGATTTGCCAAAATTTCAATATCAAATTTTAATCTCTTTTGCACAGTAAATATAATAATAATCCAATATAATATTAATTTTAAATGTGTGTATGACACAAATATTTTTTCAGGAGAACTATATGAGTTTATGTCAAATGAAGAGCCAAACATCATCAACAGATATACTGATAATAGGTGATAATTTTTCATCTTTCTCCTCCTGAGAACAAATGTTTCTATTGGCAGAGTTAAATCTGCATTTTCATACATCTGCAAATGTTTCTGTCTGTAAATGCAGGCAAATATTTCCCTTGATATAAAAAATATTTTCTGAAGCTTTGTTAGTCAGGCTATTCTATTTCTCTCATTTCTGAGCAAAGCACATATATTGGGGTAAGCATGACAGTTACTTCATCTTTAGCAATTAAAATCATTTGATTTTGGCATTTCTAGTAAACTGGTTTTATAAAATGCTATCAATGATACTGCATTAGGGACTGCATTATAGTCACTTGGGAAAAAAGCGACATTCTGAGAACTTCTTATTCTTCATTATTGTATGAACTAAAAGTTTGTGCTGAGACTGCATGAAAGTAAAAAAAAAAAAAGAATATATTTGGAGAGACAGTACACAGAAGTGAAAGCAGCTGAACTTCTTGCAAACCACCCTCAGTTGTGAAAAGAGAGAGAACAGCGGCTACCATGTGGCACAAAACCTAAATATATATTATTTTGTTCCTTTTCGTTAAGACTGCATAGGGCATAAGTTGTTTTCAAGCATGCCTCGGACTCCTACAGCTCCAGCTGTCATGTGTAATTAAACATTTGGCCTCCACAATTACTCTACAGTGTACATATGCCAGTATTTCAAGCCTGGAATATGCATTTCAAAGAAGAATAATTCCCTGGAAATCCTAAATTGACAGGAGCAAAGACAGCCTGAAGGAAAGTAGTCAGAGAAAACTGTAAGGTCGGGATCTAATGATTAAAAAAGAAACTTCAAGAAGAACTTCAACCCTTAACTAAACCAATGGGAAAAGGAACGACAGTTGGCAAGCAGATTTCTGCATAGGGATCCTGATTAGGGAGCCTCTTGGGTTAATTTAATATTATCAGTGTTGTTCACCTTGCTGTAGTATGCCTTACCATTAATACCATTTAAACAGATTTCGTTTTTCTTAAAGCATATTTGGCATCATTTATTTTCCATGAATACTGAACACGGCAATATTAAATGTGATGATTCATACTGACTCTGAGCTTGATTTATCAGCAAGGGGAATTTGCTTGTTTTTATTCTTCTTTTTCTTTTCTTTTTTTTCCCCCCTTCTCTACGTGTTTCAATTTACTACTGGTCCTGTTGTCATAAGCAATGCTGAGTTTGTGTTTCTGTTAAGAACTGCATTTTTAACATTTTGTACAAAGAGTCTAGTCAAAGATCCTAGCATTTCCAGTTCAAGAATAGGCACAGAGAAAGCCAAATGTTTTTAGCAAGATGAAAAAGATGTTAAGCAGTGCTAAAAAATGAATGAATGAATGAATGAATGAATGAACATCTTGTTTATAAAATGGTTTTCCATAGAGTGTCTTTGAGATGCATGGATCTATTCTCCACCCTTAATCATCTATTTAGTAGCCCTTAGATATAAAGGACTACAGAACCATTCCAAGGGTTTGATGCTTGGAGATAAAACTTTTTTTTCTTTAAACTGAAGAATTTCTTATTAAAACATCTGAATATGCACTTATTTATCACACGTTAAGGTAGACATCAAGAATGAAGCAGTTTAACATAAATTCCATTCTGTACTAAACAGAGAAAAAATAAGCTCTTCCTGTGCAAAGATGCATTCAATATTTCTAAAACAAATTATAGCTTTTACAAAAGAAATCATGTGTGGCTAGCACAGACTTAAATATCTAAATTTAAATATCTATATTTATTTGGATTGAATTCTGATTTATGAGGATCTTTAAATATATGTATATATATGTATGTATGTAAAACTGTCTTGATGTCAGAACTTCAGAATAAGTGACAAAGGTACAGGTGAAAATTGATGAAAATGGAGAATTACCCCACAAGTCTGCTGTGAACTCTGCTAACCTGTTAGTACTGCAAGCAAGCATCCTAGTCTTTGTTCCATTTTAGTCTAAGCTAAGTCACTTATCTCTAATTGATTGTAACTTACTATCTTAATAAATTTTTAAAGTTCACATCATTGTAAGATGCCATGGCATGACAGGGAGCTACAATGCCTGTCACAGTGAATGATGGAATGACAATAAATTCACGTGAGCCCACATGCAGAAACACGCATACAAGGAAACAATGCTTCAATGCAGCTTGGTAGTAGGCTCTGTCTTGTGTTTTATTCTGAAAAAAAAGCATCTTTGGCAAAGAAGAAACAAGACCACAGTATGACTGAATCATCAGCTTCAATTCAGCCTTACTAAGGCTAAAGTAAAATTAAAGTCATACTGTACCGCGTGTCACTTTTCTCATCTTTTTTGGTTTTGTTTCAAAATGCAACTACGCCAAGTCTGAGGCTGTTGATAAGGAATTGAGTGTAGCTTTTCCTTATTATAGCTGATCACTGAGGCATCAACTTGCTAAGTAGGAGCTATCAACTACATTGACTTTAAGTGATGATTTTTATGTTTTGTTTTGGTGTTTTTTTAGTAGATGCTGGTGTTGGAGAGTATTCAGAGAAAGAGTCAGCCTATCTGCTAATTCTGGCAGTGACAGTAGCTTTTCATTAATGGTATGAAACAGGTACCTCTGATTAAAAACACAGAGTGCTTGGCCACATGACAGCTCTGTTGCACTTGATACAGTAACGCTCCTGTCCCAGCCAAGCCCAGGAAGATCCCCTATGCCTACCCTGCAGCCATGTCCTCTATATTTAGCATATGCTAAATCCTCAAGTTGGAAAAAGTCTATAGAGCACAACTATTGGAAAAACGGGCAACAGTGAAATTGTAAATTGATAGAAAAAAAAAATCATTCTTTCTTGAAGTTCCTGTCTCGCAAGTTCACATTTTCTCATCTCAAGACAGGAGCTTCTTCCTTTTTTTTTTTTTTTTTTTTTTTTTTCTTTCTTTTAAATGTTTGTTTCAAAGCAATCTTTTGTTGATTAAAGTTAATCTAGGTGTAGATTGAGGTCAGGGGCTTCAAAATCAAGGTGCCAGGCATCCGCGTAATGACTACACACTGCGCTTTGAGGGCGCAGTATTAATGCAGGAAACAGCGTACCTCAGCTCCCACACTCTTTCCACATTGGTTTTTTTTTGGTGTGTTTTCAAAAAATACCTGGCTTTGGCCCTTCACCTTGTGAAGCCAGCTTTTGGAAGAAGGAAGAATACTGGGACAAAGAAGAAAGAGAGAAGTAGGAAGGGAGAGAGTATCGTAGAATCATAGAATGGTTTGGGTTGGAAGGGTCCTCAAGGATCATTAATCTCCAACTCACCTGTTGCAGGCAGGGCCACCACCAACCTCCACATTTAATACTAAACCAGGCTGCTGAGAGCCCCATCCAATCTGGCTTTGAACACCTCCAGGGACAGGGCATCCACAGCCTCTCTGGCAGCCTCTGCCAGCACCTCACCACTCTCACAGTAAAGAACTTCCCTCTGACAAAGGTTCACAGGGTATCGAAGAGTATAGTCATGCTATCAGCATCTATTCTGCATTCATGCTATTCTGCATCCTGTAACAAAAAAAAACCAACAACAAGAAGCAAACACATGTACAAAACAAACAAACAAACAAAAACCAACATTTTTGCTGGTGGAAGGTTGTGGATCAGAAAATGAGAAACTTGCTTCCACTTGAGTCAACTGAAAAACAGAAGACACTGATTTTGGTGAAGACAGTATTTCTACTGAGCATTATAAGCATTTTCTACTTAGTAGTTGCCTATCCAGACAAGTTCTGGAAGAGTGTGCTGCTATTTTAATTCATGCCCAAGAAGATGTGAAAGAATATAAAGTGAAAAATATAATTTTTCATCTACTAGTAAATGCTTCATGGCTACTCTTTTAATGTGTTTTCCTTGAGGTGGTCAAATGAGCTCTTTCTGTCCAATCTCTCTCCTCTTGAGCTAATTTTAAGTTTGAAGGTAGTTTAGCAGATTGGAAAAATCTACATGATGAAAAATATGTTGTGGTATGTCAAATTCGTCTTTCGTCCTGTCTTCTCTCCTAACTGAAAAATGAAAATCTTTTTTTCTAGAAGTTGCAAATCTTGCACCCCCTAGATGTGTTGAAATGTTAAGTTTAGAAGGAAGATTTCCTGTTTAATACAAAATTTCCTTGAGTTCTCATAAAGTGAGGAGTAGTTGTTCGAATAGAAATAGAGCAAAAATTTGGGCTTTAATGTGAGTCATAAACTAAATGTAAATTGATAATGAGACTTTCTTACTCCAAACATTTTCATTTTGCAGGAGAGAAGCAGGGCTGTCACGCATGATATAAAGCACACTACCCTGTCCTGCCCTGTTGAGGCTGGAGTTCTCTGACTGCTTTTGAACATCTTACTTTAAGAAAGATAAATGGAAGAGACCCAGAGGAAAGCATGAAAAATGAGATAAGGTTTAGAAAACATGACCTGTGAGTAAAGGTTGAAAGAATTAATTTAGCCCAGGAAACAAAAACAGGCAAAAAAAAAGAAGAAAAAAAAAAAAAAAAAAAAAAAAGGAGACTAAGTCAGAATATAACTGCCATCCTGTACAATGTTATAAAGATGGTGAGATGGTAATCATTTGTTCTTTATTGCTAGCAGTGGAATGAGTAGAGGAAAAAGACTTTATTTGTAAAGAAAAAAAATCTACCTCTTGTTCCTGTGACAAAATCCTGGAGAAGGCTGCCTGTAAGGGTTCTGGGACCCTTCCAATTAGAAGTATTAAGAACAAGATAGGCAAATAGTAGTTAAGAACATCCAAGGAGAACTTGATCCTACATTTGGATGGGCCAGATAGTCTCAGAATTCAATCAGTCCCTGAAGTTCAGTGATTTAATGTTTTTGTTAATCTTACCTAAAAAACACAAAATTGAAGGACTGTCTCAGTTTCCAACAAGACTTCTAGATATCTTGGATCCATGTATATAATGCACAAGCTGTTTTACCATACTCTCAAATCCATTGTCATTTCAAAAGAAAAAGTAAATTTGCAACCCCGATTGTTGCAAAAACAAATTTCTTTATAAGAATAAAATGTTGTTGATATATTGCCCTCTTCCTGGTCTGTACAACCTGAACCAATTCTTCTGAGGGATGTGAATTTCCCTACCTTTTATGCATCTCCTGGGATTCCACTGCAGCTGATGATGGAGTACAGTGTGATTTATCTCACCTTGCTGAAATCACCTAGAAGTCAGGGGTGGGATTCAAGTAAATGCAATGCTGGACAATAGTTCTGTGTTACAAATGAGTGATTTCAGATGCCTAAATATAGTTGCCTATGGTCCTATTATATTTAGCTGGAGTCTAATTAATTCAGCCAGAAGCGTTTCCAGTTTGGCAGACCAAGAACATATGTCTACTTGAAGGTGAGCTGAATAGCTCCCCACACTCTTGTGAATGGATTAATTTACAATTTCAGTGGCCTGTAAAGGCAGAATAGACAACTACCTCACACACAGAAGTTGCCTATGGAATACCTGGGGAAAAACTTGTCTGTCTTACTTTGATGCTTACAGTATGCTGCAATGAAATTGGCTAATCCAGCTACATAAACATAGTTTGTCATGCTCTATGTTATGTCACTGGCCTCTAGAAGGGTGCAAATCTCTGTATGTGTCAGTCTTGGGTATATTAGACTCTTTCAAATGGCACCAGGCACCTATGTTCCGGAAGGTGAACTAACCCTGTAATTTCCTACAAGTGTCTAATTCTCTCCATGGACTGTGAAGAGTGGGAAGGGAAGCATATGAAGCTAGATAAGATGAATCCTGCCTGTCATGTTTAAATTAGCAGCATAAGCAAGGATTACATGGTGAGATAGGTGATTAGGAAGTACAAAATATGTAACTAGCATATAGAGGAAGATGTTGATAACTCAGCATTTATTACAAAGCCTATTTTACTGACATAAAAATCGTTTCCATCTCCCTCTAAAAAATTAGTCTGGTGACTCAGGATTAAGGTGGATTGTGTGGTTTTCAAGCTATAGTTCTGAACAGGGAGGGTGTAGCACATTAGTCAATAGGAAACTACATTTTTCTTAGCATCATTCTCAGCCACATCCAATCTGCTTGAGCATCATGCGGTACTGTGTGTCATATTTTCCAATCTGTTTCAAAGTGGAAAGTGTTGAGATTTTTTCTTTACATTCTGGATCTACTATGTCTGTTTACCCTTTGCCATCATCAATGTATTTCTTATCAGAAAGAAGCTCTATTGGAAAGCCACATACATAATAAAGGTCCAATTTTGAAGCTTAAAATTTGTTACTTCCTGAAGCAATGAAAACACATTATTTGTATAAGCTGTAGGACTAAATGTTTGCACTTATGTAGTGTACGAACATTAACTAATAATTATGTTCAGCAGAAACTTGTCAGTCTTTCACAATAGTAGGACAAATAATGCAAGAGCTATAAAAGAATAGCAAGCAAAGCAATGATTTTGAGATCACAGCATAAAGTTATGAGTTAAAATATATGTCATTATAACCATTGCATACTGAGGTATCACTGCAAACCAGTCATTTCGTATGCTACCCAGAGAGAGTTGCAACAGTGATTAGATGGGAATAAAAATAAGAATAGTCATTAATTTGACAGGCCTGGAATATATATCAAGGATAGCTATGAGGATGGTATGGAAGAAAACTGCAGTCAATGGTCAAATCAGAGCTGAATTTATGAATGATGCTAGCTCCATTTCAGCATTCCAAAGCATTAACCAGCAGGATAAAGTACGAAAATGTAAATTAAAAAATAATAATTAAATGTAAAAACAAACATACAAAAAAAAGTACTTAATTTGCTTTCCCTCTTCCATCTTTCACCTCTCTGAAGTGACTGCCAACAGAGAGCATGGTGTCAATAGAGCAACATTACTAATAGTTCCAGTAACATAATATTTTCCATTAGGAACTAACCTGGAGCTGCTAAAATTGCTTTACAATTATAATATGACCAACGATAATGGCTTTCAGCCAATCAATTCACCTGTGTTGGATTTGAGCTGTTTGTATGCAGATTAAAGTCTTTAAATTCAGTCACCTTCTAAAATGTTCTGTCAGCTGGGTTGTACTTGCCTATTTGGCAGCTGTTTCCTCACCCAGGAAACAACTACCACCCACCACCTATCAAGCACTTATCTCTACTTCAGTTTGGAGTCAATGTGTTTGGAAATTATATGTCAGCTTTTTACAGTGAGCTGTGCTGTCCAGTTATATAAGATCTTAATAAAAATACTATTGGAAAAGATCTGTTTCTATTGAAGAGATATTCTATCAAGGAAAGCTAGCTGAGCCTACCAGTGAACATATTCAGTGCTGTTTAGTTTGTGACTAGGTGAATGCCCAGCTTTGTGTGCAGAGCTGTGTGGTATATTTAGTAGTGAAGGTATAGAAAAAGTCTGTGAAGACTTTCCTGTAGCAATCCCCTTTCTAACGAAAATGAGTCAATAAAATGTAGAACTTGTCCTTCTATTAATTGTTTAAATCTGAATCATCATTTCTTTCCTACTGTGCATTACCTCAGCTGATGTCAGACTCTTCTGCTCCAGTGCTGCTAAAGTTAGTCAGTCTTTTCTATAACTTGTAGTGATTTAAAAATGAAAAATATATTGCTTCATTATCAATAAATAAATAACTTCTGTAAGTTCTTTCACTTATTTTGTGCCCTCAATTACAAAACAGAGATCCAAAGTCCAAGATGTGCACCTGTAGCTACTTTTTAGACATTTGGATTAGTAAATAATAAGATTTGACAGGGTCGCAGAAAAGGTGGCCCAGCTACAGGCATGTTTGTTGTTAATATTTAGGCTGTAGGTATACCAAGTGTCTTGGAGCCAATTACTAGCTTGGGCAGCAATGTTTTCCACATCTGAAAAGAGCAGAACCTGTGTACCATCTTCATTCCCTTTATTCATTTCCAAAATAAAGCGCTTAGTGCTTGCTTAAGACACCTCAAATTCACAGTTCATGTATATTATTGCATAACTAAACAGGTAGAAGCAAAATCACTGACATCACATGATTAGTAGGAAAAAATAGAGGCATTAGATTCTATTTTCAGACACGTGGCAGTTCAGTGAGCTGAACTGAAACTATTTTCTTTTTTTTTTATTTTCTCATTCAAATTACACAGGAACCAAGATCAGAAAAGTATCATGACAAAATAAATACATCTACACAGGTGGCAATCTCAGGGAGAGTTCACAACTGAAATATCATGGAAGTGTAATTGTGTCTTTGCTCTTGCAGAGAGTGATCTTCGCAAGTCAGGGCTGAGGTCCTTGGCTGCATGGGAGAAGTTATTCATACTGATGTATTCATCTTATTTTGATTTGGGAGCGTCAGAAAATTTAGTCACCTGGAAGGAAAAAATGAGTTAAAGAAATAACTACAGCTGAATATTTATGGATGTTTTTTTCACGTCTTTTCAAATACATTCTGACACATGTTACTATGGGAGATGTAAGTACAACCCTTCTGCGGTCCTTGTAGGACTGTAGCTGAAGGGAGCACAGAGCTATGGTATATGAGTGCACTGTAGTGGGATTCTCTGCAATGTATCTGCACCACTGAGTAGATATCTTAATCTCTGCTCTGTTTTCCTTGTCCATTTGTGGGTAAATAATACCAATTCCTGCGTGTTTGCCAGAATTGCTTTTGAGTTTCTTGGCAGCACTGGTAAATTGTAAAAAGCTCTGGATGAAGTGCATGCCTGGGGCCAGGGTCAAAAGGCTCCTATTGTGAGAAGGAGCAAAAAAAGGAAAAAGAGTGAGGAGCAGAGCAGGGAGAAAGAGAGTATTGGTGAGCCCTCAAAGTTTGGGTCTTCTGCTTCTATTGCCTTTGGACAGAACCAGCCTGCCTCCGTAATAGTTGTATCCTCTGTAATCCTGATTCTTCTACTATCTGTTAATATCACTCAGAAGAAAAAGTGATGATTAATTAAAAAAGAAAGAGCACATATTTTTACACATAGCTTTTCTATATTGGTTAAAAAGCATGAAGCAATTTATTCAACTTATTAAAGTAAGGATTTATAAAACACTCTTTGTCTCTTTTTTGGGGGGGCATTTATCAAATTCAAAACTTTACGTATGAAACTGACTAGAACCTGTTTTCTGGTATAGTTTTAAAAAAATAAAAATAAAAAGATTTATGTCTGAGGAAACAATGAGTCTCCAGACCCACAACTGTCTCTTACTGAGGTATTTTTTCTCCCTGGGGGAAGAGAAAAGCTATTGGAGCACGCATAAAATTTAGGTGCTTTAAGAATTTCTCCAGGACTTCTGTTAGATTTACCATCAAAGGAAGCAATAAAATGGGAATTTATGTTTTTTCCTTAGCAAATCTTATGCTTTCTGATCTGGTGTTTTGCTACTGCAATTAGAGCTGTTTCTCGAAGCAGCAAACTAAAAAGTAGTACCGACAGCACTTATTTTAGGTGTGAACATTTTAAAAATATGGGAAATGTTGGAAAAATGAAGCTCATATATGTTATTCACATCTGTTTTCCTGACAGATTGCCTCTTTTCAGAGTAGGTTATGGTTTGATCATGTCTTAAAAGAAAAGGTACTGATTTAAGTTGCTTTCCTCTGTAAAGACTGCAAGAAATTAATTTATGGTCACAGTAAGATTTCAGGTGCCAATTCCAGGTGAGCAAGTCTTTGTATCTCCCCCAAAGGATCGGCAACACAGGAGTAGCACAATTATGTGATTATTTTTACCATCAGTGCTGGATCACTTGTGCAGTATTATAGCGTTCCATACAGCACCTTTAAATAGTTTGTATAGAGTTTATCTTATTCTCCATCTGCAGTTCTTGCATGGAGCCTTCATATTTCCAGTGGCATTATGAAGACTCATAAGGCCTAGCTGGATACGCTTTTCTAGTGAGCTCCCAGTTATGACAGTCTTCAAACCAGTCAGATATAGGAAATATATTGGGGTACCCAGGATACATGTCGGAAATCCTGAAGCACAGGCTGCTGGACTCAGCTAGCATCAGAGGAGGTTCGAACTAGATATCAACAGAAGTTTCAGTATTGGGATTATATGACAAGGTTGAGGAAGGGAGTGGGGGTGAGGAGGCTGCAGGAATGGCCTCTGTGAGCAGAGCCCAGTACTGCCCCATGTCAGGGCAGAGCCAGCTCCAGCTGCTCCGAAGGGACACACAGCTCTCTGAGCTGAGCCATGAACAATGCTGGGTGTGCTTTGAAGAGTGGATTTAAGGAAGGGAAAATCTGGTGAGTAATCTCTCACTTATCTCAAGTCTTGAGATGTTTTTCATGTTTTCTCCTCCTAATTCCTTTGAGGAGAAGGAGTGAGAGTGGTGGAGTGGAGTTCAGCTACTTGTCACTGTAAAACCACCACTGGTTCCTTACTGGAGGATGGTCGAGCCCTAGCACAGTCTCCCCAGGGCAGTGATCACAGCACTGAGCTCACAGAGTTGAAGGAGTGCTTGGACAATGCTCTCAGACATATGGTTTGATTTTTGGGTAGTCCTTGTGGAGCCAGTGTGATCCTTGTGTGTCCCTCTCAACTCAGGGTATACTACCATTCTATGACTCTATGAGTTGGTATCTGGTTCCCAGGCAATGGGATAAGGTTTACATGATTTTATATATAAATTGTTGAGAATGGGCAAACACATTTTCTGTGACAACTTTGGTATTTTGAAAATCAGTCCTGTCAACACTGGTACCTCAGGTTTTGTTTCAGGAAAATTAGGAATTAAATCCAGAATAGTCTCATAAGGTGCTGATTAATTATTGATTAATAATGTTTTACAGTGCTTCAGATATTACATTAAAGAATAGTTAATATTAGGCACATGAATGTAGAGAAATATCTTGCATACTATTAGGTGAAGCTTTATTCCAGTGTTGAATAGAAAAAAACCTGCAAAAAATGTAGAAAAATTTCTTCATGTCTTCGCTTGATATGAACAAGCTAAAATCCTCAGCTTTTTTTGATTTCTTGCAGTCAATTCAGTATAAAGCGTCATGCAATAAAGTTGTAGAGGAACAATCTCTTAAAGAAAAGCAATTGCAAATCTGGTTTATGTCCTCTAATGATCCAAGTGTAAAATTATAACAGAGTCTGGTCTGTAAGCAATAACGTACATGGATTAACACATGCCAGTGCAAGAAAGTTAAAAACCCTTTTTCTTTCAGAGTCATCAGATCATCAGGACGTAGGTATACGCTGTCTACAATACAATAAAGGCAGAGTGTATTCTTTTTTTTTCTTTTTCTTTAAATAAGTACATGGCAAGATTTGATTTTGGGCTACTTTGTTATGTTTCAGGGTTTGGGTGTCAACTGTTTTGGTTGTTTTTCTCTCCATTTTGACAGACCAAGCATTCGTGATTATGTATAACACTTGAAAATACCCAGAGGAGATCCTAAACAGCAACCTATTGATCATTTCTGGATTTTCCAGTATTGCTGTGAAGCGACAGACTTTCAAAACTGGCCACTCTTATTCTTTCAAAAAACCATGTACACAGTTTGCAGAATAATATGCTTCAGGATGTCTGATTTCTAAGGGCCATTTCAGAATACCTGTTTTCTTCAGAAACAAAAGAGAAGTATACCTAAACAAGTATTGCTTTGACAGTGTAAGAATTATATAAATAATAAAGCCAAATATTATAGTTTCAGACAAATGATAGAAGAACACAACTTTGCATCTTTACCCCATTAAGAATATGTCTGGAATTTTTTAAATTGCAGCAGACCCGTTTTGATCTTTGCATCTATCTCAGTAGGTTTCTGTATACTTTAACCAAATGTGCTTTCAGCAATGATTTGTCATTTTTTTCTAAATGAATCTGAAATTTTATGTAAATTAATGACACAGTGATTCTTTGAAAATTTTGTGTCCACAAATCTTCTTCTTTTTTTTTTTTTTTTGGAATCTTTTATTCAATTTCTCATCTGATCAAAGAGATTTTCTTAGACAGGAAAATTTTATAAATAAAACAAGCAAGCATACTGCAAACTTAAAGCAGTTTGGTGGATATGTAGGTAGAATCTAAATTAGCACATTTTCTAGGATAGTCTACATTGACCTATTTAGCATTAAAGCAGATCTGTAAGTGAGTAATGGTGATCTGTAACTGCCTCCTCTTCATCATGCTTCACACATATAATCTACAATATACTTTGTTTGGTGTTGGCAGAGGACGTAGCGTGAAGTATTTGACTTGTAAAATCTAAGTATAAAGTTAGAAATAACGAAACCATAGTCTGAAATTCTGAAGAAGCTCAGCATTTTCACAGTTTCAAGTTGGATGTTTCAAATGTCAAGCAAACAAAATGTGGCCATCTTTGGAGCAAGCATTAGTAATAGTAAATCTGTTTGTACATACGTGGTCATTGTCATTCTCAAAACATTTTCTTGAACAGGAAGGACTTGGCTAATCATTTATGATCTGAGTCTTACCATTCTTCTTTTTCTAGCCTATCTGCCCAGATTATACTCTGTGGCATATGTATTTAGTTAGAGCATGTGATATATACTGATATATACATACATATGTGATATATATCCTGCCTGGATGCCTACCTGTGCAACCTGGTGTAGGGAACCTGCTTTGGCAGGAGCGTTGGACTCGATGATCTCTGGAGGTCCCTTCCAACCCCTACAATTCTGTGATTCTGTGATTCTGTGATTCTGTGATACTGCCTTGTGATATCTGCCTAACTAGCAAATGTTATTCACATACAGAACAGCACTTATTCTTGCTTTCACTAAACCTGTCTCAGGAAGCATAGAAAGTACTGCTAAAATTGACTGGATATTTTCCCTAAAAAACAAAAACAAAACAAAACAAACAAACAAACAAAAAAAACAAAAACAACAACAAAAAAAAACTAAGACTTGAAGGAAAAAAGATAGGCCAACACTGTCTCTAATCTGAAAATCTTCTAGGATAATCAGAAACAGAAAAAAGATGGAAAACTCAGTATAGTTCTAAGGAGAGCAGGGACTTCTGAATGATTTGGATGGAGAAAGCAAACAAATTAGAAATCCTTTATTAGTGTCAGGCTGTGAAACAGCAGAAGCACAGCTTGGGAAAGAGTGAAGTGGAGAATGGGAATAGGCTGGATGGACAAAAAGAAGACACCTCTTTTTCATACCAAGTTGTAGAACCTGAATGTTACAGCAAATAAACCCCATCAAGAATTTATCTTACGTTGGTCTGAAAAAGACCATAAAAGAGTGAAGAGAAAGAAAGCTGTTCAATTTTTCATTCTTTTATAAGATTGAAGCAGTTATGTTTTGCACATGCTGCGTTCAGTCTTAATTATGAGAGAAATCATCCACCAGCCTATATCTTCAAGTTCTTGTATTGGTGACAGCTGCTATTAAAAGTTCAGTCAATTTGTTATCTCAGACTCTTTGTTCCTTTAATAATTCTTTTATTGGTAGCAAGGAATATACTGGAAATGATAAGCAAACTTCTCCATAGGTTAATGCTCTTAAAGTCAACACTTATGTTGATGTTAGCTAAAAATGAGTTAAAATTAAGAGTTTGGGCACACAGTCTACTTGTATTTTAATGAGGTGATTTGTGTAGACCTGTCATTGAGTGTTAACATTTACAAATGTAATTAATTCAGTCATATAAAACAAATATTAGATTGTTATATTTTAATGAATTTAAACCTATGTATAAATGCCAGCAGAAAGTTCCAATCATACTTAGTCAGGAATATGCATTAATCTTGCTTAGTTTCCTTCTATATGGTGCACTAGACGAGAACTTCTGACAAAATTAAAAATAAATGCCTACATTTGACCTCTGACTCATGCAGTTTGGAAATATACAATATTTAGGTTTTAATTGTGCTATTTTTCAGCTGCACCAAATCAAACCATCTGTCCAAAGTCTAAACTAGTTTTGTTTTTCTACATATATTGAAATACATTTTAAAAAAATGTTTTATTAAGTTATTTTTCCAAGCAAAAAGTTCAGAAATATTTGCATATATCCAAACAAGAATAGCCTACCATCCAATTAGAAATAAAATATGCATTGAATGGGAAGAATCAATATTGATCTTCAAAATATCATGTCAATTTGTTCTCACAGTAAGCATCCTTTCCCTCCAACCAAGTGATTTTCTTTGACAAAAAGAACGGAAATAGGAAAGTGCTCAAATGAAATGTAAGTGAATGTTGTTTGCAAAGAAGAAATGTATATACTGATGGCAAATTCTTCAGGCCAGATTTCCCTACAACTCTCCAGTTTCTGTGCTTCGTTGAAAACAAAAAATAAAACAGATCTTGAAAATCATATTTGAAATAACTAACTATCACAGATGGCAACGCTTATTTGTATACTCACTAGATAATTCTCACAGTATTTGCATTTTATTTTCACTCAGAACTTGCCTTGTGGTCATTTTCATTCCAATAAGCTGATCTTTTCTCTAACAAGTAGGGAGATGATGGCAAGTGTTAGGATGTGACTGATGGTTTAGGATACTGTTCCAGCAGATCTTCTGGGAAGACACATTTGCAGACCAAACAGGTTTGCAAGAAGACTCTGAATGCTGATCTCCTAATGCCTAAGGATTTTCAAGAGACCGGTGAAGAATGGACATCCCTCATCCTTGGACTGCCCATGCTATAAGCAAAGGCAGCTCTTATTGTACTTGCTCTGCCACATCTGAATATAACAGATGTTCTTCACATCCCTAGAGACAAATGCCAGCCACTCAGAACATGTTTAAAATTACTTTAGCAAAATACATGCCCTCTAAAATTTTGAATAACCCCACTGCTCAGATTGTTCTGCTCTTTTTTTTCCTTGTGTCAACATCATGCTCCAGACACACTAATCCCAAAGTATCTACACAGGAGCTTAAGAATGTCTTGCGATTCCACGAGACATAAATATGAAATTTAGATGTTTACAAATCCGACATCTGTATTTGTGTTAATCATCTTAGGCTTTATAATCAGTGAGTGAGGAGGATAAGAATTTGGGGGGTACGATTCATCATCTCTTACAGCAGAATTTTGTCAAACAATTAATGCCCTAAATGTGCTAATCAATCTCCAGAAGGCCATTAGATGACTAGGTGCCTGAGTTAGATGAGCTGAATCTCACCTATAGTGATTTTCTAGACAAAAATAATGCTATCTATATATCCCATAACTGCTATGGTTCTGTATTAAACATCCCCACAAAATGTCCTTTTATTTTATGTGCTATTGTCAAAATGAAATCATGAAGACCAGTGATGAATAGCTGGAAAAGAATGTGTAACATAAAGGTGAAAACAGCTGGAGTGCTCTATGGAGGATTCGATAGATGTTTGATAGAGTTGAATGCAATTCAGCCATCTAGAATTGCTACCAGCAAAATAAAAAATTGAAAGGAAAAAAAAAGGGGGGGGAGGGGAAGGTGGGGAAAGGAAATAAAAGAAAGCTGCCAATTTCTAGCTTCTCTGTTTATTCAGTAGTTGAGAAAAACCTTGAAAAATTAGTTTAAGTTGCAATAACATTTGATATTTCAGTGACAATTGACTTAATGATGCTGGCAATACTGAAGACCCAATATCTGAAATTATATTGATAAAAATTTTAATTGGAATATGTATTTAAGTAACATACTGAAAAGAATACATGATGAAATATGTTTTCAGCACACGAAATATATTTTTTGGAATAACCATTTACAGCAGAGTAAGCACTAAAGGCGTACAATTTTTCTGTATTACTGAAGAATTTGTTTCTAAGAGAAAAAATGACATAAATGTTTAGTTAGTTTGAGGTACACCAATGTTATGTGCTTATTACCTTTTTCTTTGTTTATGAAATAGAATTGAATATTGAACTGCTGATGCAAATTCTTCACATCTAATGAAATATGTGGGGTTCAAAGCCACCCTTTTTGAGAAAGTACCTACTGTATGATATACATTTATTAATAGTGTTCCTATTACAATAATACTTTTAGGTGAGCCAGTAGGGGTATTATGATATTGTAAAATTTTAATCCTAATAAACGTGCCTATGGTGATAAAATATATGTAAGTTATTGCTTTTACGAGTTTCAAGTTGATTTATGCTAAGTTGTAACCCTTTGCTAAGTAGGATGTCTTGCTGTACTTCAGAAATGTGTATACTAGGCACTAACATATTTCTTTTCACCATTCTTAGCATAAAACAATTTAATAAGCATGCAGCATTTTTAGAAAACTGGTATTGAAACTGAGATGTATTCCAAACACTAAAGATGTGAGAGACACGTTACAAAATTTAACAGGGTTGTTTCTCACTTAATCTGATTTCTTAATCCAGTACATTTCAAATAATTCCAGAATATCAACAGGATATCAAAATTTTCTAGTGCACAATACAAGAAAAAATGCATCTAAAGTGAGTTTTCTTTAAGAGCTTTTCATCTCAGTGTCTGTTTACTACAGTGCACACCAATTATTTGTGATGAGTGTGTGCACAGCATGAGACTGCAGAGACCACATATAGATGGCAGATTAAGGATGAGTTCAAGAATTATATCTAGGTAGCTTAAATTTTGTGTACATTTTTCATTGTATCTGTGTATAGCCTTCTACAGTGAACCAGTGGGAAGGCTTTTTGACTTCTAGACTGTGTTGTTTTGTTTGGGGACAGCTGAGTATCATTACCTGTAGTAATAACAAATTGGCTGACTTCATTCTTTAAATTTAAAAATAAATAATTAAACAAATAAAAATCATTAGAATAAAGGATCTACGAAGAGTTTTCTGATGAAACTGTAATCTTCTGAGACTTAAGTTCTCTAAATAAATAAATAAATATTCTAAGTCTGAATCTGAACTGGTTTATATTACAATTTTTCTTCATAAATATGTGCAAAATAAAATTCACTGCTGCCTCACAGTACTCTTGTATATAGCTTCCATTTTTTCCTCAGGGCAAAACTCTCTAGAAGACTGGAATTCTGTACACTGCTCCAGATAATATAAGAGAAGCTGGGGTTGGAACATCATGGAAGGCTCATAATCTGAGGTCCTTGTAGCAGACAGAACACATGGAGGGAGATCTCATTCAGAAGGAGAAGAGATAGGAGCCTACCAAGCTACATCTGCTGAGAGCCAACATCTATCATAGAGTCATAGAATGGCATTGGGTGGAAGAGACCCCAAGGATCATCAGGTTCCAAGCACTCTGCCACAGGCAAGGTTGCCAAATGCTAGGTCAAGTACCAAATCGGATTAACCAGGGCTTCATCCAATCTGGTCTCAATGAATCTGGCCTTAAATACCTGCAGGGATGGAGCATTCACAGCCTCTCTGGGCAGCCTGTGTCGGCATCTCAGCACCCTCGTGGTGAAAAACTTCCCCTTGGCATCTAATCTAAATCTTCCCTCCTTTAGTTTAAATCTCCCACCCGCTTTGAAAACACATCTAAACTAATACTGAAAAGAAAAAAGGAAAAAGGAAAAAGGAAAAAGGAAAAAGGAA
>NW_024884364.1:57796502-57920368 GCF_019232065.1 Centrocercus urophasianus | reverse complement strand
AAAGAGAAAAAGAAAAAGAAAAAGAAAAAGAAAAAGAAAAAGAAAAAGAAAAAGAAAAAGAAAGTGAAATTTCACCAAAATTCCACATCTGGTAGCTACAAGTATAATCTTAAATATGTGTCAAGATTTCTGCCAGGGGGAGACACACTCACAGAGGAATTTATCCCATCACAAGATACCTGAGACAGGAAAGATAAATTGCATTCAGAGAACACCTGTCTCCCTCCCTCTGACTCAGACAGAACCCAGGATTCTGTGGCTGCAAGTAACTTTCAGAAGGCTTGTTTTACTGATCAGAAATACATACCTCACATGTTTTGGACTAGTTCAACAAATCAGAATGTAGGACTGCAATGGTGGAAACACTGAAATATTTCATATTATGCCAAAGGATTAAAGCTAAACACTTCACAATATCAGTGTGAAAATAATGTTCTCTGATAACTCATAACAATGAAATGTAATAGCAGAGAACCTTTAGTTCCTTCTTCCAAAAAAATATGTCTGGTTTGGCAAAATTATGTCAGAAAATTTACCTTTGTCACTGGAGGAAACAGGCTTCCGTAAGAGACTACCTGCTTAAGCAAAAAAATAAATAAAAAAAATAAATAAAAATAATAAAAATAAAAATAAAAATAAAAATAAAAATAAAAATAAATTCAGAGCAAGGTTCTTATACACAGGCTCTGAATACCCTTTTGGAGAAGCCTATATTTCTTCATTGATTATTTTAAGCACCCAAGGTTACATGCTTTGATGTTGTTTGACAAACTGTCCCAACTCCTAGAAAAATGAAGTTTGCCACATTCTTGGGACATTCATGAGCCAGCAGCTGCTCTTTTCAGAGAAGAAAACTACCATTCTTTAAATGACAGCCTGATGAAAAACCCTTATGGCCTGGTTTTCAGCCACGCTGAAGGTTCTTTGGCAGCACTAGAAACACACTCAGTTGGGTACAAACTGCAAGTTTCCATCTTCAGTATCTTGAAAGCTGTACACAAATACCTGTGACAATAGAAAATCAAATCATGAAGCTTATGCAGATCTTTCCAGAGCAGATTTTACACAGCTAACAGAATAACATGCACATACAACCTGATTATTTGTTGTGCACTGCAGCTTTGCCAACTACACAAGTCAATTCACTGTATCACTGAACTCAGCTTTATAGACAATTTCTGTTTCTAGAGTAAATCTTTAATACTGTACACCTTCGAGTGGCATTGCTGTTTAACTAAATGTCACAGACATTCTTGCCAACATTCCCACATATTCTTTGTGTTCCTTCTTCATTTGAGTTAGGAAGATAAGTGGTCTCAACATTTCAACCCAGTTCATAGTTTTATTTCAGGTCAGTGTCACCAGTGTAAGGTGTACAAAGGAAACATCCAGCGCTATAGGCTGTATCTTTCTCCATAAAGCCAAACAAAATTGCAACTGTTTCCCAAGCATCAGACCTTAGAAATACACAGGCATAGTGAACAAAACACAAAACACAAAACAACAACAACAAAACACAATAATAATGATGTAGGCTCCCTAATCTTAAGATTTTTTAAGTTCTCTTTCAGTCATTTGCTCCCCTTCTAGCATTTGTCAATAAATGCACTCTTATAAATACTGAGTATTTTTACTCTGTCTCCAGTCAGCTGTATGGAGCAGTTGCCTAGACTTGGGCACAATAAAATATTTTTCTTAGCAACTTAAACGCTGTGGGGTTTTCAGCACATTTTTCTCATTTTTCTCAGTGATTTAACACAGGTGCCCCTCCTTTACCTGTTTTGTCTTTTCTTCCTAGAAAAACAGTATTTACAGTCTAGATCTGAGAACAATCCCTTCAGATTTCAGGAGTTGAGTTTTAGATTTAAGTCATACACTTTTTTTTTTGTGGCCTGCTAGGCATAATAGCCAACAAGTACTACATCTTTAACTCTACAGCCACAGCACACCTTGAGAGAAAGTCGCTACCACCTTTCCACATACTTTTTACCACGTTCAGTATCTAATCATGTGTTGTCTAGATTATTTTTAAATGAGATTTGCAAAATATTCAAGAAGTTACAGAGACAACAGCTTGCCATTTAAAGTGTTAAATCTTGCTACGAGTAAACAAAAGAACTGAGTTCTTCCATACTGTGTGCTGTATACTCCACTATATAACAGTAACCTAGATGTCTCCATGAACAATTGAATATTTAAGGACTGTTGAACATCAGAAATTCTCTCCATAATCCAGCACATTTTATCCTGCACATGTGTTTTTATAACTATTAAATACTGACAAAAATCTCGGTATCCAAGGTCTATAGTCCATATTTCAATTCGGTTGTACGAGTGACAACAGGAAACATGGCCAGTTCAGAATCTTATTTCTCAATTGCTCTTACTTACCTCACATTTTCCCTCCCATTCAGCTACAGACACTGTACAGAAATTGTTGTTTCTGAAAATATCATCTCAGTTCTTTCTGCCATAGTAGGGATATTCCTTCTAAGCTAGATGACCACTGTGGGCATATTTATCTTCATTAAATATATCACTTGTGGGTTATTTGATCCAAAACTGAAGCATTTTATTTAGTCAAAACTGAAGAATTTGGATCAGGTAAACATTAAAATGCACCCGTTATCCCACTGAGCACTCAGCAGCCCGCTGAGTGAAGTACTGATGCTGGCTGTTCCTGGTTTTCCCGCATGATTCACATGGTGAAATATGAGGGCACAGTCAAACTCTTTATTCATGCTAAGTGGTTGCTCCCTTCATTTGTTGTCATTCTCTGGAAATCATCCCTCATTTTGAATAAGAGCATTGGAATCTCATATTGTGACACTAGTGAGCCTGAGTTCAATGTGCTGTAACACTGAAGATGGCAAAGAGTTATGTCATTAAATGAAGTGACTCAGCTTTAAGTGTGGGGAAACTACTAAGAAATTTTTAATGTACTGTTCTAAAAACTTTCAGTCATGTACACTTTTCCCCTATTTCCTGTCAAATAAAGGACTTATACAGGCCTTCCAAATTAATAACCCATTTTGTCCTATGTGTAATTTCAGAAATACTTAGATGATACAATCACAATTTTTGCCCAGTGACTTCAATAATCATTATTTGCTGTCCAAGACAAGTGATACACATTTAGTAGAATGCAAGAGAAAGGAGTGACACCTACCATGTGATACCATTACTCTGAGTAGCTTTTGTTGTCAATCCAGTATACAGTCTCCAGGTAGCAGAACCAGTGTCTGATGAAGTCCAACCTATTAGCCCATCTACATGCCCACAGGCATCATATACAGCAAGTCTACTCAATAAAATTTCACTCCATTCCACGTTTATATGGGTTCAACCAGGCAGATGTTAATCAGTGAACTGTGCATTAAAAAAGCGAGCAGCCGTTTCCACCGTCTCCAAGATACTTGCCATAGAATCTATTATTCCAGTACCACAATTGAAAAAGAGCTTAGGTTTCAAATGAATCTCTTTTGTGGTCTCAAAGAAATTAGGGCTCCTCTAGGCTGATACTTACTCTAATGAACCTGAATACTGTGGAAACCTCTTTTTCCAACCCCAAAAAGGCTTCCCTGACCATAAACAAGACTGTATCTCTGGAGGATTTCCTATGCTCTATTGATCTAAAGGTATGCTTTAGTGTCTCGAGAATGGTATTTGTCTTTATATCAAGTTCAGAACCAGCAAAATTGCCCCAGACAATTTTATTAAGCTGATAGGGAGACTGCTCATTTAAGGAAGAGTGAAAGACCTTTGTTTGTTGGTCAGTTAATCAGAGACCTTTTATTTATTTCCTGCAAAACTGTCTTTTCTTCAGAAATCAGAAAGAATTTTAGAGAGCCACAACGTTGTTTTGTTTTCTGGCACATCTAAAATGAGAAAATATAAGGAGTTTTTTTCACATTCGCTGCTGTGTTTTATTTAAAAATGTTTATTTTCTCTTATGTTTAAGAGCCAATTTAATTTCTGTTAAAGTCAATGACAAACTTGCTTTTAACTTTTAAAGGAACTCAGATAAAGCCATATGTCTGTGAGGGTCTCCAAAGGACTTTTATTTCAGAAGACTTGCACAGTCATACAATCACATTGTTTGGAGGCAGACAGGTCAATTCTGGCATTACATGACACCCATATATATGTATATACACATCAAAACTGGTGGGAGTTTGTTCATGTGTGCTAAGCAGAGCCCATAAAATGATAAGAATGATGCTTCAAAAAGCATGCAATCTAAATTAGTCAGGTAAAAGAATAGAATAGAGAGGAGTAGGATGTGAAGAATAGAGAACAGGGGAAAGACAATAGAAGCAAGGAGAACAGTCAATTATTTTGTAAATGTAATTAAAGATTATCTATCACTGTTTCAATGAAGGTGGTAGAGGTACTGACAGATATTGCTAAAATATTCAAAACATATAACGTGTAACCCTGTGTGAAGTCTTAGCTTAAGTTTTTTTGTAGTTGTCTAATTTGCGGCAAGGTTGGAATCACTCCGAAGCTGTTTTGTTGAAGAAGGCAATATCTGTGGCAGAACACCAAACACACAAGTAAGAGATTGCATACATCTATATGAAATCCAAAAATTGTATTATATTTAATGTAACGGTTGAGTAGTACATAGAGGTCTTCTACTGAGGATGACCTGGTGTAATTCCACTAGGACATAAATTACTGGAGATCAAAGTGCAGAGGCAAAAATAATGATATATAAAAGGAAGGAAGAAACAAAATGAATTGAAGATGGGGACAAATAAGTGAAGAAAGTGCAGCAAGAGAAGTAATCATAAATACAACTGTATTTTATCAACATATTATAATAACCATCACAAAAAGTAAGGAACAAAGAAATTTCATTTACAACATAGAAATTGTCCTTCCCTTTAATTTCATCACTGTCCTCCTCCCAGCAGATCTTCCTTTAGGAATGGAGAAGAGTACGCAGTTCAAAACTCATGAGTCCTAATTCATAAAGCATAACTCAATAAAATAAAATAAAATTAGAAAAGGCTCAGTTATTTGTTCTTTTGTTAGTTTTAAAAGATGTTCCAGCCATGACTGGTGCTTGCCTTTGAGTGTCAACAAACTTTTAACATTGGCTTATTGGATTATCCTGCATGCTAGTTCTTATCACAGTCCCTCTCAGCAGTCCGTCTTTGGAGGGAAAAATCAGCATCCAATCAGCAGATCTCTGGCACAGCTTCAGCCTACTCAGAGCAGACACTGAGGGTCATACACAGAATGGAATTGATTACCAAACGCTGTTGGTTCATGTGGCATTAGGAGTTGAACTCGGTATAGAGCAAAACACAGTTTGTACAACCTTTATCTGAGTACCTGTGAATCCAGGACAGTTAAATACTGAATAAAACAAGTGATGCCATATTTTAATGATCCTCTAGGTCTTAAGTTAATGATCCAGATTTTTAGAAAATCATGGGACCTTTGATGGTCCCCTGAAAAATGCTGATTTTTAAACTCTTGAACACTATGCTTAATGAGTTTGTATGGCCATCCTTCAAAGTAGAAAATTACTTTGTATTGGAAGTTTCATTTTTTCCTCTTCTTGTTGTCTCCATGAGTTGATGAGTTTTGCTGGTGACATTCCTTTTTGTAAGGATTTTTCCTCTTGTGAGAAGGACCTCTCTACTGTCTTTGTTTACTTTGATTCAAGCAAACAAGTCATTGCTGTCTTTCACTCAGCCATCTATTTGACCCAACTAAATTAAAAAAACAATAATCTATGCAAGTAATTTAGCTCTGTTTCAGGACACTGGCACAGGAGGGGATTAAGTTGCACTTTAAAATTGGAGTCTTACAGCAGTATTATTCAGGATGCATTAAAAAAAAAAAAGTAAACAAACATACACACCCAAATAAACATTAGTAAAAAAGTAGATCTGCATTTCTGAAGTCAGAACCCCAGGATGGCTGCAGCCAAAGGTTGCTAGAAGTGTTAAATAGTTGCAGCATCCTCAGTGTAATTTTACTGCACAGAAAGCTTTACACCATAAGAGTTTTAGGACTTCTGCTTGAAGAGTACAAACAGAAACTGCAAATTAGATGGCAAAGCTTGACTAAAGGTGACTTTTGGTTGAAGGATGCTGCAGGCCATGGTTGGTTAGCTTTGTTCTTGGGCCATGTTTGATGTTACTTGTCAAGTCTCCGTCAGAGAACTGGGTAGGGGAAGTCAACAGAGGAAGAGATAGCTACAATTAAAAATAGGTATTTTCTAAACTGCAGACTTTTTTTTTTTTTTTTTATAGCTGATATATTCCTTGGTTCAGACTTTTCCCTGGGTGAAGGCAGTTGATTATTTCTTATACTATTTAGCCTCTGTCAGGAGCGCTATTTTAACTGTAAAAAGAAATATGTTAAACTGTCAGCCAGAGACCTTTAATTCCCAGGCTTATTTTGATAAACAATGATACCTTTTTTTTTTTTATTTATTTTTTTATGGCACACTCCCTTTCACGGAGATACAAAGATCAAACAAGGATGTTGCATTTTCCATAACTCTCCCAGAAAAACATAGCTCTTCCAGAAAAATAACAATAAAACCCCTAAAGAAGTAAACAACATTCACAGAGAGAATATAGCTTAAGTAATTCACCCAGTATACGAACATATAGTGGTACAAAACCTGCAACATGAGGGGTTTTTTTTGTTACATTTTAGCAGTGTTTCCTCAAATCTTCAAAGCTTGCTTGATGGTTTGCTGAAGTAATTGAACTACTCTTGAGTTGTTTTATATAGGACATCTTATCTTTCTTTCATTACCCAGTCCATGGCTTCTTTTCTATTCCCATGAAATCCATGTACACACTTTAGAAGCTCTCCTGAACAAGCTTGCTTCTAACTTTCACAGAGCCCTTAGCACAATTTGAATACGAAAGAGATACAGAATAAAAAGCTTTAATCTCTTGTCTGCTATTCTTCTTTCTTGCCTCTTCATCTCCCCCCCTTCTTCCAAGAGCTTTTCTGTGTTAGTAAAGTGAACACTTTCTGTTTAAAGTAAGTATAATGCTCCAGAAGATGCACTGGGAGAGTGAAATCGAAAGCCTAGCCTGTGAAGCCTCTTTGCCACAATTTAGCAATATTTGTGCTGCATTTACTTGCTCTTGAGCTTTTTACAGGTAGAAGATTAGTAAAGAGCTCTCCTCAACAAAATCATTCAATCAGTAGCAAGCATAGGCAGTATCAAATGTGCCCTCTACCTCAAATACTGTGGGGCTCTTTTTTTCTGATACCTCTTCCCTCAGTTAACTGGAACTGCTTTGAAAGGGCTTTCTGTTCTCTGCTCTCTTGTCAATTTGAATGCCAGGAAATGAGCCCCCTTTGTGAGATTAATTAATAGCAGGAGCTGATCGGCCCAAGCCCAATTGCCACGCAACAGAGCTGTAATTGCTACTTTGTGGAAAGGAAAGAAAAAGTTTTGGTTGCAGTTTAAGAAGAGGGTTTAAGGAAAGTTCTTTGAACTAAAGGTCTCAGTGCACTGGATTAAGGCAAGAAGCAAGGAGGCCTTTGAAGTTTGTTAAGAGGTTTTGGAGAAGAAAAAAGTTGGGTGGCAAATGGGAGCTGGTAACATCAAAAGCATTTAGCACCATTCCTCACCTGCTTGTATTCAGGGCAGAGACCACAGGATGGAAGCATCAGTTGTCTACAGTTTAAATGATCTGTTTGGGGCTCTACTTGTTTTGATCTGAAACTGTACCAAGTGTATGAGTACACACATTAGGGTTGATGCACCAGAACTTATGAAAGTTACACATATCCAAGCATATGCACATGCATGTGTATTGCACATACAGGTATACACAGTCACTGAGTTAGATATAGTAACTGAACAGTCAGTTTTCTTCCTACTAAATATTGATTATTGATACTTTGGTAATTACATGTGCCGTAGCGTATTAGTAGTCACTTATAACTGATATTACTGATCCCATATTTGATTACAAGCCTTATTAGAAGTAGGATTTTCTAAACAAATACAAATTCATATACATTTATATATATATATATATGGTATTCTTACATGTATGCAATATATATATATGTATACATTAGGCAACAACTCAAAAAGCAGGACCATCTTCAGGGCGAATTTATAGAAAGACGTACAGAAAGAGGACACAAGTCCCTTACAAATGCCTAGGCCATAATCACAAGTGGCAGAAACCTTTCCATGAGCTGGCAATACAACATAAGTGATAAATTAGCATGCCCTCATCTTTTCAACACTGAATGGCAAGGATGCAACTTCACAAGCAGAGCACGGCTCTGACTCCAGCAATGCAAACATCCTGGAAAACTGCCCTAACAGAGGCAGAGGACTGCCTGGGAGCCAGGGCAACCTCTGAGGGCTGTGGAGTCAGTGATGTCGTTCTGCTCCACACCCCACTGCAGGGCCCATGGCCAGAGCATATGTGCTGGGAATCCCTCAGTGGCACAAAAGCACCTCGGAGGCTGTTACAAGCCAGTGGAGCTTGGAGCAGCCTTGAGGTGTTCTAAATTATACAGACAAGCCTCTGTTAGCCCTGGAACTCGGAGAGGGCAAAGGTGGGGGAAAGCCACTTTTGTCCACTTCCTCAGCATCTGTCATTTACACCACTGAAGTCAATGGGTCAAATTCACAACTCATGTGATCTGAATGCAGCCAGTGATTCTGGGATGAATTTGGCTCCGTATCTGTATCCTCTCAGTACCAGGAGAATGCTACAAATTAAACCACAGATGTCTTGTCACAAACTTGATGATGCACTTAAGTCATTTACT
The DNA here is from genome assembly GCF_019232065.1 of Centrocercus urophasianus. Classification (NCBI taxonomy): domain Eukaryota; kingdom Metazoa; phylum Chordata; class Aves; order Galliformes; family Phasianidae; genus Centrocercus; species Centrocercus urophasianus. The sequence continues at coordinate 57,911,584 of NW_024884364.1, read as the reverse complement.
ATTAGGGGGTGGCAACTGCCTTTTTTATTCTCTGTGTCTACAGAATCAGGTAGAAAACAACTTCTACCACTGTAAATGATGCTTCCTGTCAAACATGTAGTGCTAACAACAAACAGGTCTTTATGCTTCTAATTTGGGTGGCACAATAACAGGAAGAAATTTCAGAGTGGCAACAGTTTGAAAATCACAGCTAACTGACTTACAGTTCAGGAATAATAAGAAAAAATGACTTCTTTTTCTAGCTCAGGAACTGCCAGGGTCTGTGGCTTTGTACATTTTCCCCTTTTCAATTTTACATAAAAAATTAAATGGAAAAAAGATGCGCCTTCAAATAAACGTCAATAAGCATTTGAAGTCTTTCACACCTCTCAACCCAGCCCCTCAAGACTGTGTTTGATCAGCACCTTTTCTCCTCCCCTGCTCTCTATTTCTTTTATTTCTTAGCTGTGTACAATTAGAAGATAATAAGAAATCAAACGTAGCTAAAACAAAAATCCAGACAGAAAAAAAAAAAAAAGGCATTTTATTTTTGAAGGCTCTGGAGAGATAATAACAAAATAATTTTTAAAAATAGTAATAACTAAAATAAATAAATAAATAAATAAATATAAAAATGAAAATAAAAATAAAAATAAAAATAAAAATAAAAATAAAAATAAAAATAAAAAGACAAAGACAAAGACAAAGACAAAGACAAAGACAAAGACAAAGGAAAGGCCTGCAACTTCAGGCAAGATTTCTATTACCTAAGCCTTGGCCTTCTCTGGGTTCATCTGGGCTCCCTTCAAAATCTGAAATCTTCCTTTCTCTCTGAGAGGTGGGATAACTCTCCCTTTGGGCATGGATGTCCCTTCTCTTTCTCTACAGACGGAGCCTGAACAACTCAGTTTGGGCAACATCTTTTGAAGCAGTAAAGGCTGGGAAGAGGAGTGCTTCTCCTACCAAATTTAACGGACAGAGGTCATAGTACTGACAGAGGCACCATAAAGAGGCATTATGTGGTTTTCTACTTATTCCTATTTATTAATGGCTGATAAAAATTTTAGCTTTCTCCTAGAAGAACACCCTATAGTCATATTTGATGTAAACTATCGCCAGATAAAGCAGAGGAAAGCATGTTCTTCATGTTGTAGTTTCATGAATCACTTTTCAGTGCTACAGACACACAGTTCACATTTGCCACGGATCTACACACTATTAAAAAAAAAATAAATAAATAAAAATAATAATAAATAAAGAAAATCACAGAACTACACAAAGTAGGGAAGCCTTCTTAAACAGCAATAATGATTGTTCCATCTTAAATTTGTGAATGTACCCCAGAAATATTTGTGGTGTGCAGCCTGCTGTTTCTGCACCTCCGCTTCCTTCTCTTTCTCTTCCTGTTCTGTCACTACACGTTGTCCCACTGTCTTTTCCTCCAAGCAAGAAGGGAGCCATTGTGATCTCCAGCATCCCTATAAACAGCATATATAGCACCAGAAGAGGGTTTCTTTCTCATGTACTGAGGCTGATTTGGATGATTTACGGTAAATGCAGGTGTTGGTTTACGGGATATTATGTCACTGAATTCTAAGTTTGTCTGGCCAGCACATTTAATTCACATTTAAACTTCTCATCTACAACAAGCTGAATTCTTTGGAAGCTGACTACTGAAAACTGCTTAAAGTTTTGAGTTTTCTAGGAGACCATGGGGAAGCCAGGCCCACATGCAAGTCTTACAGAAGCGCTAGTTTTCCCTTATACTAACCCAAAGATTGGGATATGTAAAATTCTCAGACTTCTATATCCCAAGGTCACTTTACTCATCACAGTAAATTTTACTTACCTTAGGCAAAAGAGTGATGTAGATCATTACTGAACTGTACAAATTAATTCACAGAATGTCTAAAAGATGCCCAAGCCCATCCATATACCATTGTTTTTCAGTGAGGCTTTCTACAATTACATCTGTTAACAAATGTAGCAAATTCAATTAAAATTTAACTGGCAGTGCATGAAAGCAAAGCAAGATCACTTTTATTATGTCAAACACCTTATTTTATGCCATGCATGTTAAGGTTTGCCAATCCTTAAGGCCTGCAACTGCAACATTTTAACTGATATCTGGAGGCTTGTAATTGTATGTGTGCACATCAATTATGGATTGGATTCAGCATTTTCAGATAACTTCACCAATCACAAAGAGAGCCCAGTGGTCTCCTGGCATTTTCGGAGCAGTTTGATTACAGGTGTAATACATACAGCCTTGTTAGCTCTCAGTGATGAGGGATTCCCCTCCCTGCTGAGCTCTAGCTGAGGCACTGACCATTGCTTTTCACTAACAATTTCTGTCTGCTCCCAAGAGATGTTTTAATGAGCCCCTCCGACATGGCCAAAGGCAAGAAATGTTCTCTGGGCCAGTGAGGTGAAGAGCCAAAGCTTAGCCTACTAGGCAAGCAATAATTAATAAGGCGGTTTTTTGATTCATCTCAATTCATTAACAAAGTTACTTTTTTTTTTTTTTAATTACTGCTAAGCAACACAACGTTAAGTCTGTCACATTACTCACAAGTATTGAATGAAAAACTTGTGCCAAGGTACGTAAAAAAAAAAAAAAAATTAATTTATGACAAAAATAAATGAATTTAGAATACTAATTGGGAGAAAGCAACTGACAGATACACTGAAAGATTGATTTTAGGGGAAACGGAGAAATCTGTTTTCTGTTTATTTTAAGGACAGGGAATGAATACTGATTAGAAATGTATAGCCAGTTAGGTTAGTGCAGCATTTGGTTAGGCCACTACAGGATGCTAGGTTTGTCTTGCAATTTTCCCCAAATTTGTGGCTCTCTGCTATGCAGGCAGAGTGGCAGTGGGGCTGTGATCTGTTGGGTTTAATAGCAAAGGTTCCTTCAGACCTTAAATGACAATCTTTAAGGTCCCTTCCAACCCAAGCCATTCTATGATTAAACTGCATTACCCCAAGATTGTCGCAACAGTGGTCCTTTTCCATAGGAAGCAATGTTGCTTTTTATTAACAGTATCTGCTTTACAGTAGACCACACTTCCGCTGGAATATTCAAAACAAACTGTCTGGAGCTTGTTAAGAGATCCTCCCTGTTTTTGTTTTCATTAAAGCAAGACCTTGAGGGAGACAATTGAGTTTGATGAGTTGTTCGATATTTCGCTCGGTGCCTCTTTTCCCGACACTGAGGATAAAGAGAAAGGCATTGCCAGGGAAAGGAGCAAAAAGAAATATTAGTTAAAAAAGAGTTCATCAAAACGGCGGCTCTTTAGGGATACGGAAGGGGCATCAATCACTTCTGTGGGCACATTAAGCTGTTACATATTATAGCCATCTCGGTTTAAGTGGTGTAAGGCTCATCTCATTTGCATTTGTTGTGTTACAATCTTGCTGCAGGCCTGTCTCCACAGTGAATAAGGTGGCTGTGCAAGGCAGCTTGTGGCTGGCATAAAGGATATGTCAGAGTCAAGCTGCTTCACTAATCAGCTTTGCTGGGGCAGATACATGATAGTCTATGTGAAGAAATTTAGATAATAGTATACAGCATCCACTGGAACTGTATCTGTGTATACAGGGCTTTAGACTAACTTCTAATCCTTCATGGAGAATTTGTAAATACTGCAGCGATGTTCTAGTGACCTCTAAAGGCAGCTGCTCTGAGCCGTGTAGCACGTTTTGTTAAACCTCACGCTTTGTAAGACGCATAATGCCGACGTCCTTAGAGGCTCGACGCGGGGAATTCTCCCTCGAACGCCCTGTGTTACCCCCCACTCGCCGTGAGGCCCCTCTCCACGCTCCCGTCTTGCCCGCAGGTGAGGGCGCCCCCACCGCCCGGCGGCCGCCCGCGCCCCCTCCCCCGCCGCCGGGGACCGGGGCAGGGCTGCTCTGGCCGCCTCCTCCCTCCTCCTTTCCTCTGGGTTCGGCGGCGGGAGCCCGGCGGGCCGGGCCGGAGCTGTAGCAGCCTCGAGTAGCGGTACCTCGCCCCAGGCCGGCCGGCACGGGTGCTGCTCCGAGTCGAATGTGGCTGCAGTGTTAAGCTGGCTCAACATGTAAGTTTTTATGGACGTTCCTCTTCGGTTTCAGATTTCGTTTTTCCTTTCCTCTTCCCTCCGGTGACTTTAAAAAGACGTTGGAGGAAAAAAAAAAAAAAAAAAAAAAGGAAAAAAAAAAAAAAAAAAGAGAAACGAAAACTAAAAAGAGGGCTAGGCTTGAGGTTCAACCAGCCTCCCTCAGCTCCCCATGGCACAGCGTTTTCAACTCTCCGAGGAGCTGCGGCTCTCCCAGCCCTGTGCCCTCCCCGAGGGGCCAGCCCCCATCCCCTCGCACACACACACACACACACACAAATTAAATGACTGATAATAAAAGCTACAGAGTATTTTGCATGCAGGTGAATTCTGCCAAATAATGGATGGGACTGTTGTTTCTTATTTCCCTACTGAAGATAAGGGGAGCATTCTTTAAAACAATCTCCCCATCACCGCCAATCTCCCTTCCCGCCCCTTCCTCCCCCCATCTCACACAAACACACACACACACACACACACGCACGCATGATGAAAGACCCATAAAGTTGAATAGTTGGGAGATAATAACTCCAACGGTAAAGGTCCCAGCATACGTATACCACCCTGCCTCTGGCAGTAATCCTGGCTTTGGGGATCTGAAATTTCCTAAAGATGTATTAGTGTCTTATACACATGTGCTCTTGTGCACTCATAATCCTTTTCACTAGCTTCTTAGCTGCATGCTTTGTATTTAAATTTTCCTTCTGACCAAGTAAATCCCTTTGGATGAAGTGACAGGAGCTTTTCAGCACCCATAGCTGGGTGACAGCTGGTGTAGAGGCTCTGAAAGACGGCAAAGTGTTCCTTACTAGCTTTCTTCAGGACCAGTGTCAGCCACCAGCTGAGCGATTTGTTAGCTCCCCTTTGGGCACCAGTCAGCTGAAGAGGCTCACATTAAAGGCTAAAAGAATACAATGGATATTAATAATAAAATAATAATTAAAAAAAAAAAATCAACCACAAATATCTCTGCTGTTGGCTTCACTGTTCTTTTAATTAGGTATTTGTTCATGTGAACATGATTGGTTTTCATTAATTCAGAAAACTCTTTATTAATACTGTATAAAGTGTATATTTCGGCTTCAGAAACAAGCTTTTAAAACTTTGACTTGAAAGAAGGAGTTGTAAGAAGCCTTTCTGGGAGCAGCACCGTGCTTGGAGTAGTTTACTTCCAGATCACAGAACAAGATGTTTGTATTTATTTTCCCTCAAGTAAAGTTTTCCTGCAAATGTCCAATGTGTAATATATTCTGTTATTTAATTCCAGATTTGAAGGTTTACTTCTCAGGGGTTCTGGCAAGTTTTTGCTATTGGAATTAGTAATGAGGAACACTGGAACCGTGGAAGTAAACCATGCAGTATAATCAGATTGTTAAAGGAAAAGCAGTCCAAAAATGGGACTGTTTTAGAACCAGACTGCTGCTGGGTGTAGCATTGCAAGATGCTTCCTGTGCAGTTTTTCTGTTTTTGTTTCGTTTTTGTTTTGTTTTGTTTTGTTTTGAGGGGGTGCAAGCACAAATGCAAGCGAGAAAATCTTCACTCTTTCTTCAATAAGTAAAGCAAAGATGATTTTAAAAGTAGTCAATTTTAAAACACAGTAGCTCGTATGATAAAATTTTTAATTATTTATTGATCTCTAAGGAGATTAAAGTACTGAGCTAGGTAAAACTCCCACAGCATTCAAGTTGTTTTGCTTGAGTAAGGACTGTTGGCTTAGACCAAAGGCTTCTGAGAATTGCATTACAAAAATAGTAATTGATATTCAGTGCTTTCTTGGTACACCACTCACATATATTAGGGAAAGGATCTCAGCTTTTAAAAATCATTTCAGACCTGTGATAACCATGAGTGTAAAAGTGTCTTCATTGCATTCTTTCATCTTTTATTATGTTGCCATAATAAAATTCTCATTAAGAAATCCAGAAAAATGGAGACATGAAATTTCTTTCTTTGCGGTGTCACGTTTTAATAAAGTAGGGATGTCAGAGTGCTTTTTATTGTTCTTGTTGTTTTATTTCTTAGTTTTGCTGGAAAAGTGGAATGAGGGATCTTAAAGGAATAAATCAGAATTCCAACAATACGCAGGAACTCCTGCAAAGCTTTAAAACAGTTTTATTCCTAAAGCAAATAGCTGAATTAAAATGACAGAGAGCTGAGTCAGGTCCTATCTCAAATTTTGTTCCTGATGGGTAAAATCAAATCAAGTTTGAGCCTTTGTTTCAACATTCAGTTTGTCTTTTTTTTTTTTTTTTTTTTTAAAAAAAAAAAAAAACCAGAACAAAACAAAACAACCTTTGAAAGCAATTTCTGTATGAATGCTCATTTTCAAAGAAATATAACAGCTTTCAGTATCGTACATTTCACTACACATTTCTTTCCTTTCTAATCAGAGCTGGAGGTTTATTGTCTATTTTTTTAAACTGACAGTTGCTAATTGAATAAGATATATTTTGTGGAAATAATAAAATTTGCAAGGTGCTTCTTATCTGTGAGTGATAGATCACAGAAATGAGGGAGATTATTCAAATGAATTAAAATAAAACAGTTTTCTATCTCTTTTTTTTTTACTTTTTTTTTTTTTTTTTTTTTTTAACTTTTTTAAACCAAACTAATTTACAAAGAGATCTTTTTATTTTACAGCCTTTGTTATATCTTTACAGAGGCAGTTATATAGATAACAGGAGAAAGTATGACACAGTTCTGGTAAGGAGACAGCAATACTTTTCACAAACCAAATCAGACACGTATTTACATTCAGTTCTCACTACTCCTGCACTCTTTGAATGTCCTCTTGCTATTCATTCTTACATCTGGATTTTGACCCTTCTTTTGCATACATTTTTTCCCACCTCCAAAATATTCTGCTGTTGAGCCAGAAAATAAACATTCACTAAAATCTCAAATTAAGCTTCCTCGAATGAATTGTGGAGGGACTTGATCCTGCACTCACCGAAATACATAGAAGTTTTAGTCGCAGATCACACAAGTAAATGAGACAAGGAGCCTTATGTTCATAATACCTGGGCAACCTCTAGAGCTGCAAAACTGGAGCCTTTCTTGTAAGTGTTGTAATTCTAGAAATCTGCTAATAATAAAAATGGAATTTGGGAGATTTTTAGTTTGAACTCAGGCATTCCACTTAGGTCATGATCCCAAGCACTTCTTCAGCATGTTTTCCCCTTATGAATTATTAATACAGGGTTTGTAATGGGCTCACAAGTGACTCCAGAGTCCTTATTAGTAAATCATGGTCACCGTATCAAGCTGAAAAATTCACGGGATATGTAGCTAGGATAGTATTTCATCTCTGCTGAATGTTTTTGAGAGAGAAAATAAATAACAGCAAAATATAAAGAAGTCTCTGTTCTCTCTAAATATTAATTTATGTTTCACAAATTTGGATCAAAGATCCTAAATATGGCAAGATTTTTTAATTTTATTCCCTGCTTTTTAGAAACTTTTTTTCTGATTATTTTGTAAGAGCTTGCAATACACTTCACTTACTCTCCATATAAAACGATGTTGGAGCTTCATTATTATTACTGTTAAACATACAGCATCTTAAAAAAATACAGGGCATACCTGTATGTTTGGTGTCTGTTTACATTTTCTGTAATGTAGTCATTAAGCACACAACGTAGACTTAAAGGATGTCAAAACTGACAACCACACTATGATTGATGATGCTGTGCTAGACTAATTCTTACCAGGTGTGGTGTGATGTGAATTCAAATGTAGCTCAGGGTTCTTATTTGTATTAGCAAAGTTGTGCTTTGTCAAAGTTCTGTGACTTCTTAACCCACTAAATCCATCTTCTAATCCAAGTTTTTCTTTGCCTTATTGCTGTGTACGATATTTTTGTTCCCCTCTCAATAAAACAATCCTTATGTCTTCGTCTCTACTCAGGGTTTCTTAAGACATCCAGTTCATGTAAATTCGAGAAAATACCAAGTCTGATGAGGTTATGTTAATTAAGTGTAAAATCTACATAAAGGTTTCCTAAGTGACTTGAGCTAGGGTAGGCAAAATTATGTAGGGTGAAATTCACTCCATCAGCATAAAGCATAAACAGGAGAGCTTTATATGGATAAGGAGTAAAATCCATGATCTTCTACCAGAAAAAAAGGCTGTAGCACAGACTTCTTTGGTCCCTATGCACATTGTCTCCACTGTCATTCTTCATCACTTGCTGGGGGCAGGGATGTGGTAGCATCAGGTTATTACCTCATGTTAAGGGTGAGTGGGAAACACTGGGTACTTCCTCTTCTGAACAACAAGCAGATCTTTATATCATGGGGGTGCTTGAGCTAAACTTTTAGGTTTCATTTTCTTCTATTTAATCATTTATTTATTTCATTTCTCTCTCCCATCCTCCTCCTTTTGACTGTCCTCACTGACTACAGTGTCATCGTCTGGATTTTTGGCTCACAAAGTATCCAATATCTTAGCCAGCTGAGAGCTGTACTAGCCTGGGGGTGAGCAAAAGAGATGCATTTTTTGGTTTTCTTGTTGGACAGTCAATCATGTTTGATTTTATTAATCTTGATTTTATTTCTATTTCTTAACAAAGATAATTAACTTTCAAACAGTTCTGAGACACTAGGAAACACGTATAGTGCAGAAGAGTTCAATTTATCCCAACGTTCAAATAACCTAAAATCTTAAGCAAAGTGATTCAATCATAGCAAGTCACAGTGAATGTTGCACTGTTAATTTCTGAAAGTACCTATAACCCCCCACCTCCACCTTCCCCTTTCCCTCCCCAAACACTGTTTCACTCCAGTCAGATTTTAAATGAGTGTTTTATCATGCAATTAGCCATTGATTTGAATGAGATTTTGCATAGGTAAAGACTGAGGAATTAATTTGGGATGTGATCTTAGAGAAAAACCCAGCCCCTTCTTTTAATGATGCAGAGTCACTACACAGGAAAGTTGTTATATTATTAACACACAAGACTGAAGGAAGAAGGGCCAGCATGTGGGACAGTAACATGTGATGTATCAGTTTGCAAGGGACCAACAGCCACTGGTAGCAGAAAAGCCAGAGTGGGGGGGAAGAAATGTTTGGGAGTATCATCAAGATTGTTCAGCTGTCTCCTCCATGATTACCCTGAAATAGCTCCCCAGGACCTTTCAGTTGAAAGTGATAGTCAAGTCAGAGGCAAGGACATAGGAATAAATTTTCATTCCATTGGCAAATGATGTAGTTGCCTTATTCCCTAAAATATCACAGAAAATTATGATTTCAGTTTGTCAGTCCTAGTAACGAGCATTGATGGCAGGCTAAGAATCTCATTTAAAACAAAGAAACAAAAAATAAAATGAAACAAAAAAACAGTTTATCATATTTATATAATCTTAAGCATTGACTGTGTAGACTTTAGAAATACCTGAAGGCCAAAGGAGGTTATAGTGACCCCTGCAGGCAATTTAGTAACGTGTAGGAAAAGAATTAGGATAACTAACATTTTAGCATATTAAATCATAATTTAACTTTTTTTTTTTTTTTTTTTTTTTTTTCTTGTGGAAGCTTACCAAACATTTCTAGTATTTGGGAACTTCCAGATTAAATTTGGCAAGTCAGGGTAGAAATTTTGATGGAAGAATAACAGGGAAATAGGGACAGATTTTCATCAGAACTGAGCTTAGCATCAATTTGCTGATACAGTCTGTGCCTTCAAAGCACATTACAGCTTTTGCAGTAGTGAAATAGATGTAAGGAGCAAGTCCTAAATTTGCAGTCCAGACAAAAAAGAGGAGCCTTGTTGCACAGGTAACTGCATGTCTTTCTGAATCACTACAGTAGGAATTAGAATTTCGCCTTTACATCCAGTTAGAAAACTAGCAGAAAAGCAATAGAAAGGTTGCTGTGTCAGCACCTGCTTCACTGCAAACATATCAAAGTACACCAAGTGCATAGGCTTTTTATTTGATATTTGCAGTTAGCTTTATTTGATACATATAAAGTATTCTCGCATAAAAATATGAGGACTATTAATGTTACTAAGAAGACTGTTTTCACTGATTTGAGATGAAATGTTGCCCAGTGCTAGAGCCATGACTGAATAAGGAAATTTATCATGAGCAGCCTCATAACTGGGTGGAACTTGGACAATTCCTGGAGGCCTTATTAGCTTTTACAGATCACTCATTGCCATTTTCCGTATTCTACTCATTCTCTACCTCACTTAGATCACTGGCATTGCATTTGTTTCTTCTTGCTGGAGTCCTTGGCTTGTATTGTGTTCTGGCTAGATCATTTCTGGCTGGTAAATTTTCTCCCCCTGAGTTGATGTTAGTGGTGGAAATCTGCTTTAAGCAGATTTTCTAGGAGGCTTGTCAAGGTGGGATTATGTATTTATATTGATGATTATTTGTTGCATCTGTATTTCAGCCTTAACTTAATATTAAGTTCTGATCTGCTTTCTGGCCATTGTTCTGGCAGCTGTAGAGAGCATGTCCTGACAAATTTGTGAAGGGATGAACTACTCAGGTATTGCTTCTCCTAGCAATAACACTACAGCCTTTGCTTTGGCAGACCCACTGTCAGACTCAGACTCACTGCTTTCTACCTGAATCAGTGGATTATTTCACTAATCAGAAATTGGATTTAGCAAAACAAAAATTGAAGCAGAAGAAAGAAATTTTGGAGATCTATGCTAAAGTGTTCCTATTTGCAAATCATATAAGGTATTTTTGCAGCAAACTTTCCTCATGCTGTCCATATTTGTATTCATGTTGCCTAAACATATGTTTAGCACTCATGGTCAAGTTACTGGTTTTTAAACAATTACTAGCTGAGCCATGTAATATCCTTCAAATGTAAATAGAATGTGAAGTAAAGATATTTAAGGTAGGCCTTTTTCACTTTGAGCTTTTCTGAGACATATTTTCTCTCCTTTGTCGAAGGCTGAGAGTTTACAAAATTACCATGTTTGAGCTGAAGCATGGTAGTTCTATTTGGCATACAGTAGCTTTGATTAAATGTCTGACACTTAAACAGATTTTTGTAATATATATTTCTCTTGAATTTATATTATGATTTAATCTTTCTTGGTAAATAAATCTGGAACATTTTTGTTTATCTCTGTTTCTACAGCAAGCAAGAAAAAAAAGGTGGGAAGTCCCAGGCTACTTTCTAACCAGAAGAATAACGAAGTGGAAGAAGGGTTGAGAGTAGCAGAAATGACACAAGAATGGATTTCAGCAGAGAGCACGAAAGAATTACTACTGAACATAATATGCTGTGGAAAAAAAGCACAACTGATAGCTGCCAAGACCATTGTGGACCGAAAATGCTAGCAGTGGCCAAAGCAAATTAAAATTTATTAAGGAACCCTCATGTATAATTTTACCACAGCAGGATTATACTACCAGCTCTGCAAAGGGAGATTTAGTCAAGTAATTCTCATTAAGGGGCAAAACCCCTCTGACTTCTGCAGGTACTTTGCCTGATTAAGCACTGAAGAACCAGGCCCTAAGGTTTGCACAGCTGAGCTCTAACCTGTCTGCCTTTATGCAAGCAACAGCTTCATATATCAGCTCCAGCTCATATAGAGGAGTCTTACCAGGCACTCTAATCCTAAGGGGAAACATTTCATTGCAATGCACAGCAATTTGCATTCTTTCACAAAATTCTGCTATTACATTATCCATTTTTCTCTTGATTAAAAGAGATCAAGAAGTGCACACTCTCACACTACACATGCAGATTTTCTGTACAGGAGGCCTGGAATCTACATTCAAATTCAGACTGGAGGAGATCTGGCAACTTCTAGCTCTTTATGGATTTATGCTGTTCTAATAACAGTCACAAATTACTGATAATTATCAAGGAGGGAAGTTACTGTGGTGGGGTTTTGTTGTTGAGTTTCTAAGACACTCAAGTGTATCAAGACATTTCAGAAGTATCCAGTGCCAAGGAGTTCTTAAGCACCACAAGCCCTGTGAGCTTGTGCAGATGCTTTCGTTTTTACTCACTGCAGGTCAACCTCTAGTGTTAATTACTGTCTGCAGCAGATGGAACTGAACAAAGGAAACTGCAGAAGGTAGGCACAAATTTATCCAAGTGTTTTGAGGTTTAAGTCCTACAACTGGGGTTTAGGTTATACAGTCCATTCTAACACCTTCTTCCTAGGAATGTCCTGGGAAAATAACCAAGGACATAATCAAAAAAGACATTTATGATCCATGCAACAGCGTGAACTGTTGCATCCCCTCCACCTATAAGCACTAAGAAGATCAAGGCACATAGAACAAGAGTCAATCCCCGTTCATCAATGATCTTTTACAGGAATTTGTATTTGCCTGTACCACAATGGTCCATGAATAAAATGTGGCAATTCCTTGCCTATGAAGAAACAGAGCGATAAGTAGAGGAAATGGTAGGCAGGTACTGCGTCAAGGGGACTATTTAAAGCACCTAGAAAAGTTTGATTGTGCAATATAAAATTCTCCTGTATGCAAAATAGAATACTTCTACCTAAGAATCAGAACGTCTCAACAACTTTGTAAGGTAAGCAGACCACCTGGTATTCTCAGAATTAGCTGTTTTGTAGATTAGATGGTTCAAATCTAACCTGATATATATATTTTTTCTTTTTGGCTAAAAGTTATCTTCTTCCTCAGAAAGAAGTCTGGCTTCCTCTCCAAATGTTACTATACTAGCTTTGGCCTTGGGGGCTTTGAATAGCAGTTCTTATACATGCACACACACACAAAAAAAGGGGGAAATCTTAAACGAATTTAGCATTTCTTGTCCCCTACTATTCAACCAGTGATAATTTTTAGGTACTTACTCAAATGAGGTACACAAGTTAATGATACTCATTCAGGCAATGTTTACTAAAAGAATATTTCTGGAGACCAGTAGCTGTAACATATTCAGATGGACTATTAAATAAGGGGATTTTGTACCTTTGTGATCTATTTTTTGTTTGGTTTGTTGTGGAGTTTGGCTTATTTTCATTTTGTTTGTTGGTTTGTTTATTGTTTCTTTTGTTGTTTTTTGTTTGTTTGTTTGTTTGTTTTCATTTTGTACTGCTATCTGAGGAGAAACTAACAGGCCTTTTTGATCCAAAACTAGTTGTGCAGTCAAATGAAGTTAGTAATTGTAACATGTATGATATATTCTTAAGGACAACATCCAAGTTGGATATCAAAGTAAATTTCATTACGTAGCTATTCATTATGTTATTGGAAGAATGAGAATCCATCCCTGCCTGTTCTGGTATTTCAGTTAAAGGTTTCTAAAATCAATCCTTTAATTTATGAATAGAAGTTACATAATAGTACATGATGTATAGCAGATCTAGAAAAAGGTGAAATGATTTAGGATAGCAGAGCAACCCGATTTTTCAAGAACCAAGAGATATGAAAGGAAGTCTCAGGCATACCAGCTCTGTGGTTCAGGAATAGCGGCTGGGTCTTGAACCTCACTTACCTTGTATCTGTTTTAAGAGCAGTGTGCTGCTACAGGAGCCACAGACTAGTATAATCAGTGGACTTACTTCTATCAGTTGCAGTGTCCTCACTTCTCTTTCTCTTTGGATAGGTAGAATTTTCCCTTAATTGTAATGCTTTCTAAAATTGCAGGAGCCAAAGACTTACAATTATAAAACTCAGGCAAGAGCTTCCCAATCCCACAATACTATATTGCATTATACATTGTATGACTGTCACTCAAAACAGAAACAATTACTTCCCGATGCACCTTTCAGTTTAATGTTTTAGTTGCAGGTCAACAGGCTTGAATTGTGATAAACTTGTCACCTTAAAATCATTTGCAAAATTTAATATAAACTACATCCATCCATACTGTAAACAAGCTGGAAATGATAAGCAGTTTGTAATATTTCACTGAACAACAAATATTAAGAAATAAACATTTTCTTGGAATGTTAGGAGAATACACGATCTATGTTTTCCATCTTAATTTCAGCTTCTGATGAGATGAATCAAACATTCACATCCCAGCTGCTTCTGAATGTTCTAAGTGGAATTTCTTGGAGCAGCATGAGCAGGTGGTGTTCCTACACAGCTCCAAATAAAGTTTATACATGCTGGGGATGCTGGCTGCCTTACATACAAACATGGATTCAGATGACTGTATTTTCCTTAATGCACGTATTTGGTCATTTCAGCATGAGGCTGAATGGACTTGCCAGGGACAAAGCAACAAGTATAGAGGTCTTGCCTAGTGCCCTTCTTATTGCTAAGCTGAAGGCCAGTTTTCTGTGTCTGAACCATAGCTGTATGCATGCTAAAGAGTGGACTGTTTTATGCATTTTGAATGCTTTTTGTACTGTGGTGAAAAGAGTGGGGTATACACCGCAGGCCAGAAATTTATGGAAACTGTCTGAGGCTACCAGTCCTGCTGGGTTACACTAGAAAAGCATGTCGTGTGGGGCTGCGGAGGAATAAGCTAGATTAGACACAGTTCAAACCTGGCTTCTGTGCAGAAGCAAAATGCTAATGTGCCCTAGCTGGTAGACCAATCCCATGTATCTCTAGCTGGAAATTGCTTTGTGTGCTTTTTATTGGAGCCCAAGTTAAAATTGACTGGCATGAAGTGCAGAGAATAGGGATTCCACATTGAAGAGACACATCCAATAAAAGTGCTCACAAAGACTTCACCTTTAGCAAGATAACCTATTCTTTGCCCTTCCTAAGCTCCTCTTTGAGAACCCAATCTCCTGTAAGTAGAGATACACAGCTACTTAAATACCTACTCTGAACTGCACCTTAGAGGACACTGTGGTTTCTGACTGTAGGGGAATTTATGCAGCTCAGTTTTGCAAGGTTCGAATCAGCTTTTGTGACTATCCATCCTGTGTGCTCCATATTGACTTGGATTTTCATCTTATTTTAACCAACTCAACAGCAGAGCACAGATTTGTCATGCTGTTGTAGGCAATTTTGGTTTTCTCAAGTCTGTTATTTCAAGACTGTTTAAGACTCCACCAGATGGCTACCATCCATGCCAACACTCAAGGGAGCACAAAAGGACATAAGAAAGCTAACTGTTGCCCCTTATATCTACCAAAAGCACAGCATTCTTCTGTGCTGAGGACGCAGATTGAATCAGGAAAAATTTCACTTTGAGCTTGAAGTCTCAGACTGGAGGAATTTTGTTCTGGCTAGTTGTATCACTGTCCATTCCTTCTGCTTTATAAAAGTGACGTAAAAAAAAAAGTTTAATTCAGTCAAATATGTGGCTTCTAATCCACAGTATGAAATATCGAAACTAATGTATATGTTAACATGGCAAGTTGCTTCGTGGTCTAGGTGGATAAAATGTCAACACTTCATTCCTGACTTAAAAAACATTACTGGACTGCCAGAGCCCAAAGCAGGAGTTTCTTCTTCAGCAGTCTCTTGTTTTGCCTTTTAGTGTGTTTTTCAATGATACTACTTTGACAGTGGGGCTAGACAATTCATAACCTAAAGGAACAGAACCAAATAGTTGCTTTGAGTGGTTACAGCTAAGATCTCCCATCATAGTTACATTGCCGAGATTAATGTGCACTTGCTCATCAATGCTGAATATGTTTAGGGAATGCAAAATAGTTCTAATAACCTTAAAAAGTTCATATGCACAAATTACCTTGTACTTTACATTAATAAGACATTATTTTTCACGTTTTGTTTTAATGCCACAGCCCCTTCTAGTCTCTGAGTTAGCTAAAATTTCTTAGATGGCGTCTGTTGAGAGATCTCTAACACTGTTAAAAGACAGTTTATGACTAAGTTTCTTACCTCAGTAGATTTGAGCCGGCTCAGGATGTTTGAAAATATGAGCAATGTGAGTATCCGTAGAGGGAGAAAAGATTAATAATAAATTTAGAAATGTTTGAAAAGAACCTCTGAGAAAGATGAACTTCTCAGAGTTCTAAAGACTAAAATAAAATGGGGGAACTGTATATTCTGGAGATATGTAATTAGAATGAGTGTATGAGAACTTAAATATTAAAAACCTAAAATATAGACTGAAGTCCTCAGTGGAGGCACCTAGACAACTGAGGAGAAACACAAGATACCTAGGCTATGCTATAGATTTCTTAAAGTTTTCCTAATTCTCGTAGAAGGACAATGGAAAAAAAATACTCTAGCTTGTTTACAAAAACAAGCTAACTAAATAAAACAGTATATTTGCTCTCTACAGCTACCTAAAAGAAGATTGTGCCGAGCTGGGAGTTGCCCTCCTCTCCCACATAACTGGTGATAGGACGAGAGGGAATGGCCTCAAATTGTGCCAGTGGAGATTCAGGTTGGATGTTAGGAAAAAATTAGGAAAAACTTCTTCTCCAAAAGAGAGGTTAGGTGTCAGAATGAGCTGCCTACGGAAGTGGTTGAGTAACCATCTCTTCTTCGGTGTTCAAGAAACGTGTTAATGATGTACTAAGGGACATGGTATACTGGGGAAATATTGGTGGTAGGTGGTCAGTTGGATTGCATGATCTTGCAGGTCTTTTCCAACCTTGTTGATTCTGTGATTCTATTTGAAAGACTATATTTCATACATAATTCATCAAGTGTGTATATGTGTCCATCTATTCACATATCTCTCCAAGGGCGTACTCAAAACCACAGGTACATTGAAAAAGCATTATTCCCTTCAAAGCACCATGATTATTTTATTAAAAGTGAAAGTTAATGGGACCTGATCATAAAATAGTCCTTTTTCTCTAGTGAGAGGTAACAGCTTTCAGGAGTGGATATCTGTAGATGCTAGTTTGTCCTGCTTTTTATCAGAAGGCTTTGAAACATTCGAGGTTAGGCTTCTATCTCCTGATCTACAGTCTTCAGCCAAGGTTTTTGCTATGTGAATTTTCTTGATTTCTGCCATTTGAGGATACAACCAATCTGACTAAATGAGCTTTATACACAGAGAAACCTAACCCCTACGTTTTCATAGGAGATTTGTTCTAAGACCTAATCAAATTCTATCAGACTAGCTCCTCGGGAGTCGACAATTGCAATAAGAAAGAGTATCTGTTGCAACCTTTTACTCCTTTTTTTTATTTCCCAGGATGGGAAGGGACTTGAACTTTTAAGTTTGTTCTGTGTAAAACAATAAAATGCAATGTTAAAATATGTTTGCAGCCTCTCTGACCAGAGGAATTGAAAAAACTGTTGGAATTGTCTTTACTGACTATGCACTGAATGTCAAGACTAACTAAAACAGATACCTTAAGGCAATTACACCAGCTCATATCAAAAACATATTAATAACTTACAATACAGGATAAAAAAAAAGCTATTCAAGATATTCCAGATAAACAGATGTGTCACAGAAATAATCAAATTCTTATCTATGATTCCACACAAAATAGTTTGTTAAAAAAAAAAAGAAGATTATTTGTTTACCATGGACATGCATCCTCCACTGTGTTTTGCTCGTAACGGGCAAATTAAACATGACTATAAAGGTCTACTCTATTTTCTTTTTTCATCATAAACTAGAAATATTTTCTTTCACTAGTGTCTAGAAGATCCAAAACACCTCTCTGCAGTCAGCATTCAGGAGACACACAACATATGGTTGCAGAAAACTGGCAACTGAACAGTTTCACATTCTCCAAGTAGGCATTTATTGAAGATGCTCAGAGGACTATCAACACAGCAAATACTCCTTTCTGTTGATGTACTTTTTCACTGTAGTGACCTAAATAATCTTCTGATAATTAAGGCATTTTAGTCACACACCTGATTTATTCAAAATCAAGTGTTCAGTAAGTTTTGTTTAAATTACTGCATATAATAGAAAAACTGAAGAAGATACATGTATCAGTAAGCATGAATGCTGGCTTTTTATTTTTCAAATCATTTCTGTGTGTTCCAATCCTATGACACAGTACATTTTTGCCTTCACTTCAGTCTACTTTTGAGGTCATTCTAGGTGTCCATGTCTTACTAAAACATGAACAGAAAAAATATTATTATATGTATTATTTCTTGCTTCATGAATTGAATTTTTAAAAATATTTTTAGGGAAGAAAATACAGAGCAAAAATTAAACGGAGAATTAGCCACATCTGTTACTGTCTGAATTTACCAGTTTCTGTCTGCCTCTTCCAGTAAACAAAGTAGAAATTAGTAGAAAGTAGACATTAAGTCTTTACTCCTTCCCACTAGTTTCTCCTGAGTTTGTTACCTACATTATTTCAAATATGGCTTTTCACTACTGGACTAGAATGGACTAGAACACATAACTCCCCTGCTCCCATCTTTTTTTTTTTCTTTCTTTTTTTTTTTTGTGTGTGTGTGTGTGTGCGTGTGTGACTTTGTTCCAATAGAACAGAAATACATACCCTAAAACAAGGTGGGAATATGAGAAGTGCCTGTATGGACTTTCTATCCCTGTCCTAGGCATAAGGCTAAGTAGTCATTCAGACAAAAATATGACCAGGTGAAAATCAAACTACTCTTTCACTGAGGTAAATAAATTCTAACGTGTGATCTTATGTATGAGAGCACTAGTGGAATGAGATCAAGAGAAAAATAGTGAAGAAAAATGCTCTATTTCTGTAGATTCAAGATCTTCAAAACAGGGCTGTCTTCAGCTTTCCAGCAGAGACACCGAAACTGACTTCAGAAAGACACCTCTCAGTTTTGTTTTGTTTTGTTTTTTTTACGTTTTTTAAGTGATTTTCCTTCCATCTTCACTGTTCAGGGGAGAAGAAAAGGCAGATTTTCTGTTAAAAGTTCTGTATAGTTTTGTGGATAAATTTACTAATGCTGCATAGAAGGACAACAATAAAAGTGCACTATCATAAGCAATCCCCCCTGTATTCATGGGGCAGAACAAAATGTCCATGAAAGGAAAATAGAGGAAAAAATATACTGCTACATCGTGATAACAGATCTCTCGTAAATGTGCATTACATTACATTGCTTTGGAAACCAAGGCAAAAGATGTGTACACATCACAATAAAACCTATAAAAAAATAACATTAGAAAACTAGAAATTTTCAGTTCTGTTCACTTCTGTTGCGATCTGTTTTGAGCCTACTGATATTCAACGTTTTCATTAATGTCTGGAATTATTACCTAAAAGTTATGAAATGACACAAAAAATACCATGTTGCATAGTAGGTGTATGATAGTGCAAATATCATAGAATCATAGAATCATAGCATGGCCTGGGTTGGAAACGACCATAACGATCATCTAGTTTCAACCTCAATGCCATGGGCAGGGTCGCCAGCCACCAGACCAGGCTGTCCAGAGCCACATCCAGCCTGGCCTTTAATGCCTCCAGGAATGGGGCATCCACAGCCTCCTTGGGCAACCTGTTCCAGTGTGTCACCACCCTCTGTGTGAAAAACTTCCTCCTAATATCTAACCTAAACCTCCCCTGTCTCAGTTTAAGACCGTTCCCCCTTGTCCTATAACTATCTACCCATGTAAACAGTCATTCCCTCTTCTGTTTACAGGCTCCCTTCAAGTGTATTGGAAGGCTGCAATGAGGTCTTCCCGGAGCCTTCTCTTCTCCAAAGCAAGTAGTCACTTAAAATAACATGCTGCAAAGAAGGACCATTTGAATGACCTAACATTGTAACTTAAAATGGCCTTCTCCAAGCCCAGACTTCCAGAAACAAGGTTCCCCACCCTCTGCTGTGAGTGAGAACTTTCAGACTGACTCTCCAATGCAAACTGGAGATTCTGAGAAATGTTTGGGCCCTGTACTTTAATTTCCATTTCAAAAAAGAGTGTTGTAAAACTGACAAGGATTCAAAACTGAAATGACCCAAGACCTGGAAAACCTACATCACGTTAAAAAATGGTAGATCTGCGCTGTTATTTTTTTAAATTAAAAGGTTAAGAAATGATATGACAACAGTTTGGAAGTACCTGCATTATTTCTTGTAACTATGCTTAATCTAGCGGGGAAAAAAAAGTATAGTGTGTAGGATCTGAAGTTATACATACAGGAACTGGAAATAATTCTGATTTTTAAGAGCAAATGCAATTAACCTTTGGAATGGATGTGGAGGTTTCTCTAAGAGCTTCTAGAAAAAGTATGTATTGTCATTTGTATTTTAAAATAAAGTATATTGTGTTTTATATTGTAAAGAAATAGTAGATTAATTTTAATAATATGCTCTTTGTAATGAATTGGATATTTTTAAGGAGATAATAACATTGAAACAAAAAGTATGCATTTGATGAAAAATTAAGTGGAAGCACTGCTTTTTTATGTGGGTGAAACAGAAGGTATGAGTTAGCATCAGACTCAGGTATGAGTTAGCATCAGACTCATACTATCAGTTCAAACTGGTGTTAATTTTGATTTCAGTCCAGAACTGAAAACACATCCTGCCTTGTACAGTAGAGATAGAAATATTTCATACACAAGAGACTGAATGTGAATCAAGATTCTTGTGCTCTAGACTTAGGTCTACTGGTCATTTTCATGAACATGTATGGTATGCTCCAACAGTTCCAGATTTTCTTCTTCCCTCAGCAGTTACACTAGCCAATAACCAAGTAGCTGGGAAAAAATTCCAATTTTTTGCTTAGTGTATTTGTATCCAAATGTGAACATTTCTGTATTTGACCCTTGCAGGTCCCTGAGATGCCCCAGGACTGCTAAGTCTACCAAGCAGGTATGTTTGCTCAGTGCCCATAAACATTTATTCTTCAGCTTGGACTGGAAGCACACAGGAGGCCACCTAGTCAGAGCCTAACTGCTAATCAGCGCTTGCTGACATTACCAATCAGTTTGTGTCCTCACAATCTTCTTCAACATTATTCAGTTTTCAGTAGCCCATGCTGCAAACTGGGCTGGACTAATTAATCTAAAAAATGAACAGATTTGATCAAACCTGAATGTTTAGCAAGTCCAAACTGTTATATTGGTGATACAGTAAGAAGAAATTACAGACTTCGAAGGCGGAGACAAAAAATTTCTTAGGAGCTGTGCAACTTGCTTTTAAAGATTTACAAAATATGAAGTGTATAAAATATAAGTGTTTTAATTTTCAGAAAGTTAGGGTAAAATCTGAAACAGTCCAATTACCATAGAAAGCATAGTTTCATCCTTCCCATTTGGAGTGCTAAAAGAGTGACTAGATATATCTGTGTATTTAGAAGTATTGCAGTTGTATTGGAACAACTGATATAAAAACACACTGTCCCACGCTCCCACTTTTCCCTCTATTTGCCAATTTGTAATTACAGTATGTAAATACACAGCAGAATGGGTCTTTGGTTAATCAAATTGATTTAATTGCTGAATCCCCACAGATGAATGTGAACAGAATCTTCTCTTTTCCCATTTTTGTTGGCAAAACAGAGCCACACAAATGATAAAAATTCCACCAGAAATGGGAACAGGATTTGAATAACTCTTTGAATAACTTTTACTGAAAAACTGCTAGAACACCTGTAGTCAGATTCAAAAAGACTTTCACAAGGAAATTCCTCATAATTTTAGTGTTGTAGATGATGGTGTACACCAGAGACACTAAACTAATTACCCCTTTGTGGATTATCAATGCGTATATGTCTATTTCTTATGGAAATCCGGCATTGCTTTTCATTTTCTGAATTGTGCCATTAAAAGGGCAGATACAGTAACATACCAGAAATGTTACTAAGAGTTCATCAGATATGATTATTCATTTATAGTCCGAATATAAAACTCTTATAATAGTTATGAATATTATTGTTAATACCACATTTAGCACTAGTCATTGGAATAGTAACATTATCTTGATTGCTTTTGGCAGGTAAGTGAATCGTATAATCTAAAGAAAGCAAGCTTGAAGATGTCCTTGACAAAATAGTGGGCTGTTAAAATTTGATGGCTTCATGAGCTTGTAAAAAATACATGCAACTTTCAGAGTTTGGGACATGTATTGGATGCATTCATGCAGTAGTGCCCAGGAGTTTGCCAGTTTCATAGGCCAGGTCAGAACTTTCCCATGTCTCTGTATGAAGGTAAGACATATTCTTGTGCTCTCCTTTGTGAACCCTAGTTTCTGTGCAAAGAACACTTGAGTGTGCACTCTTGTAGATGTGCTAGTCTGAAGGATTTGAGTATCAGAGTCAGAGTGTGCTCTGTTATGCATCAGAAGTGAAGCCTCAGATCAGCATCTTTTGGTGATATTTGGGATAAAATAAAATCAAGCAATTTTTTAGCTTACCCTACAAACATATTGGGGCTTAAGCCCCTAGAGTGGCTCAAGAAACCTGATCTCAGTCTTTCTAAATCCTGGGTGAATGCTGTGATCATTTTTGAACATTATATAGAGAGCAATAGGAATAGGAATAGGAACAGGGATAGGAATAGGAGTAGAAATTTTTCTTCAGCAGTCCTTTGAACAAAGTCAGATGTGACTACGTATTAGGTCCCACTCCAGAGGAATTTTGAGAGTGCCAGTAGGAGTTAGCTCATCCCAGGAAACTGAAGAAATATTTTATCTTGATAACATTTTAGCACAGATAGGTTTTAGGCTTTTCTGCCTACTAATTTACTAAGCTGCTTCTATGAACCAAAAAAAAAAAAAAAGTTTCTGAAACATTACAGCTAAGAAGATTTTATAAAACTTAGCTGTTCAATCCAATTCTACATTCAGAGACGTGCATATAGGTGTCTAGTAGTGTTTTTGTGCATCTGAGGTAAGAAACTGAATTCCCGCTACAGTCATTCAGCATGGACAGTTGAGTCTACAGAGTTTATCAAATGTTGATGCTTCTCTTATACTCAGTGAATTCAGCTTTGCTGACTAAGATCTCAATTTATTACCCAAACATATGCATCTGAGATGCCCTGAAAACCTTCCTGGCCAATGCTTATTGGTCTAGGAGACCACAAGTCCTGAGATTGTTCAGCATGGAGAAGAGGATGACCTAAAGGGACCTTATTGTTCCTTACAGTGTCCTGAAAGGAGGTTGCAGTGAGGTGAAGGTCAGTCTTTTCTTGCATGTAACAGCAGTATGATGGCCTTAAGTTGTGCCAGTAGAGGTTCAGGTTGGATAATAGAAAAAACTTTCAGAAAGAGTGGTGAGGCAGTGGCACAGGCTGCCCAAGGAGGTAGTGGACTCACTGTCTCTGGAGATACTCAAGAAATATGTAAATGTGGCACCGAGGGACATGGTTGGTGGGCAGTATTGGTGCTATGTGGACGGTTGGACTGGATAATCTTAGAGGTTCTTTCCAAACTTAATGATTCTATGATTCTATAATAAGTGCTGTGTCATATCTACAAGCCCGTAAAGATATCTTAAATATACTATCAGAGCTAAACATCGTTAGATGTCTAATTGTATGGACATCTGACTTCTGTCATAGTAGAAGTTCAAGCATTAGCTTACTCATAGGCATTTTCTTACAGATAAATTAACCTAAATGCCTAAAGCTGAAATTGGAACCTATCCATGGAACTCGATGATTAGTTATTGGCTAAGCCAGTGTTTTCAAGTTAGGCACTTATAAATCCTATGTTGAGGAATATATGCCCTTGTTCAGCTCTGTCCCTAAATGCCTGGAGAAAGCTTAATCGATTGTACCCGAGCCTAGAAACAGATGTACAAAGGTCATTCATATTTCACATTTAATGCTGCTAATAACTTTTGACTTCAGCTATTCATGAGAGTACTGATTCAAATGCTTACTATACATTTCTTTAAGACACAGGATAAAATTGCTGCCAGATTTCAGTTCTAAACAAAATAAAATTGTTTACGTTGCTTTTGTATTTGCTTTCTGTGATAACTGCCATAACTACCTTTTCAGTGTATTACTAAACTCAATTAGAAATTCTCACTTGGCAAGTATGTGCTGCAGTATTTTGCTGAGACTAATGAACGAATTTTCATAAAATCAGCTTGTGACCATGTGATGACTATTAAAACTTATAAAACCCCTACCAATTATCATGAGGAAATCAGCATACTATGGCAGTGTTATAGGGTGCATCATGAACCAAAGTACTTCTAGCTCATCAGAGATTCGCCTGTTCATGCTGGAGCACAGACCCAATTTTAAGCAGACAGATGGAAATACAAACTTCTAATATTCCTACTCCAGTCTGTACAACAAATATGTTTAGAAAAGAGGAATTGCATTGACCTTGAAACACTATTGCATTGTATGCTGCACTCAAATTTCTTCTTTTCTATCATTTTCTATCAGTGCTTTTATATAAAAGCAAGTTTTTCATATGGCTTTAAAAAAATATAATCAAATAACTGTCACACATTGTTAAATCAGTTTTATTCCATGCAAATTAGCAATTTTTTAGAAGGCTTTTATACCTTTCTTCTTTTCCACCTTACTAGTAACTCTGCTTACTATTATCTGCTGTCATCTTGGATACTAATCCTTCTCTTCAGTGTATTTTTCTCATATGGTTGATGTATCTAGATAAATAGACTTGTTAACTTTTTTTTTTTTTTTTTTTTTGCTAGCAGACTTAGAGAGTTGTAGCCATGCTGGAGATTGTTTCACAGTGGGATTTTCCAGTGATGTTCAGAGATGCTGAGACACACGCATTAGAGAAAACTAGACTTGACCACATCATCTGACTTACATATGTTTTATTTTTTTCAGCAGTAAGAAATTTTCCTAACACTCAAATATTTTTTGTGAACCCTGTTAATCTCTATATTTTTGTTTGCTTGTTTGCTTGTTTGTCTTCTGTTTTATTCCTTTCTTATCTGTCTTCCCCACTTGTCTATTTTATCTCTTGTAGCAGACAGCAAGACTATGATCCTTCTTTGTTTAGGTGTCTATATGTGAATATCTTCATGTGAGCTATTCACATTGGACTTTTCTTAGAGAAAATAAATGTCCTTTTTTAGGTTATGCTTCATCCCACTCTCACGTAGTCTCCCGAAAAGTTCAAATGAATTGCTCCTTAAAACTACACAGTGGTCTCCAAAGGAGCTTACTAGAATACATAACTACCATTCAGATGTCCACATCTTTACTGAAATCTGATCATATGATAAAAATAAACAATATCAGATGAATCATGTCATCTTTGATAATAAATCTAGTTTAATGGAGTCCTGATTTTGCATGCAAGTGGATGCCATAACAAAATTAATAAAAAAAAATAGCAGTAATTTTAATATGTATTCCTTTATACTGTTTTGCTTTTTCCATCCTGTCACAAAATGCCTGTAACTTAACACTTATTTAGTGTTTTTCTGCTTTTGAACTTTCACTGTCCACAGAATACTGCAACACTGAAAGTATTGTGCTTAACCTAGTGGCATTTCAGTGAAGTAATCCAGTAGCATACTCTAGGTGCCTACAAAAGCAGAAACATCCCGGCCATAAAAATAATGCCCTCGAAAAGCTATTTAGAGAAACATTTAGTTCTCTTTAGTCTTTCAGAATGAAGATGTGTTGTGTGAGGTATTTTACACATGCAAATGCTTCGTTTTCTTTCTTTAAGTCTTTATAGTACTATTTGTTTTCAAATGAGTTTTGTGGTTGCTTCATATAGGGAAAGCAAAAGTCAGGGTACATTTCACCATTCTGGGGCTAGCCATATATTTTCTTTAATAAATCATCATTGAAGATGTGAACAAGTTTAATTTCACAATATAAATATTTCTCTTTTCAATTTGTGTGTTTGTATGAGTGTGCCAAAAGCAGATTTTTCTATAAAGCAATAACCTAAGAAACCACAAATTTAGCACAGCATAAAACGGTGCCAAATAATACTCTCATGGAAAAACTGCATGTGATACAGATCATTTATACTTATGAATCCTGAGCTTAAAGATACCTATGTTTTTATTTAACTTTGTTTGAAAGCTATGTTCAGAGATTTCTGACTTTTTGGCAACATAATGAGGTATAATCATAAATGCCTCTCCTGCTGTTTGTCTACTCAGAACAGAGCCCTGGGCAAATAAACAATCTCTAAAACACCTAAAGTATTGATATATTCCAAACTGCAGTAAAACTTGGAAATCATGGAGACTGGAGAGAGTATCAGTTTACATGGGAAATAATTATTACTGGCTTATAACTGTTTTCTATATTGAGCCTACTTTGTCTTTTCATGGCCATGATATGGTGACTTGAAAATAAGATAAAAATAGTGGAGCTCATTTCTATATACCTTTTGAACACTGCTCTAATATTTCTCAAGCCAGATTGGGGCCAGTGCAGCAAGGAGGAAAAAAGTAGAGTGTTTTTCAGACATCTTCTGGATGAATAATTGGAAAAGACAGGCTGCAGCAATGTGAAATAAAGATATCAGGAGTAGTCTGCAAGGGTTCACCATGGGGAAATCATGCTGAACCAAAGCTACCAACTTGGCAGCCTTCTATGATGTATTGTCCAGCTGGGTAGATGAGGGGAGTGCAGTGGATGTTGTCTACCATGACTTCAGCAAGGCTTTCAACATTGCCTCCCATAACATCCATGTGCATAAGCTTAAAAATGTGAGACATGAGTGGATGGTGAGGTGGAATGAACACTAGCTGACTGGCAGAGTTCAGAGTGTTGTGATCAGTACAACAAACTCACACTGGCACAGAGTCCAGTTTGATACCTGTAGATAGCATTCCCCAGAGGCTGGTACAGGGTCCAATTTTGTCCATCACTCAAGAAGGGATAGAGTGCACGCTCATCAAGTTTGCTGATGATATATAAAGCCGGGAGGAGTGGCTGACACAATAGACAGCTACGTTACCATTCAGTGAGATCTAGACAGACTGGTGAGTTGGGCAGAGAGGAACATTATGTAGTTCAGCAGGGACAAGTATAGAGTCATACACCTGAGAAGGAATAACCACATGCACCGGTGCAGGTTAGGAACTGACCTACTGGAAAGGAGGTCTGAGAATGACTTGGGTGTTCTAGTGGATGATATGTTGGCCATAAGCCAGCAGTGTGCCTTTGTGGCCAAGAAGGTGAGGGGTGTCCTGGGGTGCACTGGAAGGAGCATGACCAGCAGGTTGAAGGAGGTTCTGTTGGTGAGGCCGCATCTGGACTACTGTGTCCAGTTTTGGGCTCTGCAGTTCAAGAAAGATGGGAGAGAGTATAGCAGAGGGCTACAAAGATGATTAAAGGCCCAGAGCATCTCTCTCATGGGGAAAAGCTGAGAGATCTGTGACTGGATAGCCTAGTGAAGACTGAGAGATGATCTTATCAATGATTATAATTATTTAAGAATTGGGTGTCAAGAGAATGGGACCAGCCTCTTTTCAGTGGTGCCCACTGATAATTACAAGGGACAGTGGGCACAAACTGGAGCACAGAAAGTTCCATCTGAATGTGAGGAAAAACTTTTTTACTTTTCGGATTGCAGAGCACTGGAACAGGCTGCCCAGAGAGGTTTGTGGACTCTCCTTCTCTGGAGATACTCAAAACTTCCCTGGGTGCTTTCCTGTGCAACCTACTGCAGAGAACCTGTTTTAACAGGGGAATGGACCAGGTGATCTTCAGAGATCCCTTCCAACCCCTATGATTCTGTTATTCTATAATTCTGTGAATATCTGCTATGTCTAATCTTCATTAGGTAAATTAGAGGTGCCTATATAGTGTTATCTGCTATCTGTTGCAATGACAGGAAGATATGGTGCGATTTTTTGTTCAGTTTTCATATTTTGATGTTGGCTGTTTTGGTGTTTTTTGTTGTTTGTTTTGTTTTTGGTTGGTTGGTTGGTTTGAATTTTTGTGGTTTTTTTTTGTTTTCACTTTTTCACAACTCCCTTTCCCTGCTCATCGGTCTAACTAGATCCCAAATATAGTATTAAATGTGAAAAATCTGTTAATGTTTGCTACTGCAATAGTGAATGGGATAGCTCTGACACAAGAAGTTGAAGTATTATTTGGGTGATTAATTTTATTGTTAGAGAGGATGTTACGATGGCACCTAAAAAAGACTTAGTTTCTTTTTATTGGGTTTCTGTTGTGACTAAATGAATTTGATCTGATGTTAACTGAATTTATCTCTCAGTTCCCTGGTAGAACAAAAATTCTTTGGCACAAATAGCCTCTCAACGTACTGGAAAAATTGGACTGGAAAATATAAATCTCTACTTTCTGGAAGGGTCAATGATAAAAACAAACAAAAATCTATAATCCTGCTTGGTTATTTTATGTTCTGGAAACCATTCAATATTAGACTGTACTAGGATATAAACCTCAGTCACAGGAATAATTAAGCAGGCTAATGCAGTTCATGCCAGGATCTGTACAGTTGCAGCTCCCATTCATCTACTACCTGAACTAAACTACTTTTTATGTAACTTCATGTCTATACACTACCCTGACAGAATATCTACTACTTCTGTGACAGCAACAAAGATATATGCTAGATGGAATACAGCTGACATGCCATAGCCTTGTTCCAGTTACTGTGTCCTTTAAGACAGCGTGATGGAACAGCTAAACAAAGGCAGATGTTCAACTATTTCTCCATATAGCGCATCCCACATCCCTCATGAATAGAACTTGGGTTTCAGTTTGGTCTGCTATCTCATTTGATTCTGTAGTTCTAGGCAGATTAGACCCCTTAATCTCCAGAGTCCATAGTCCATAAATGCAAATTCTGTCACAGAGCTTTTTGAAAAAACCCACATCTTTTCCTCCAAATTCCAGGCGATGCTGATATCCAAATAAAACTTGAGAAAATTAATCATTCTGCCAGTTGGCCAATAAAAGCTCTTTCAAGTTTTAAGAGAATGATTCAGGAATATTTGCATTCTCTCAGTTATATTTCTTTTCCCCCATTCCTCTCAATTTGTTATGTTTGGCCTCATTGCTGGGTCTGCTCTACTTCAGTTATTACAGACTTCAGGAGACCTACAGTTATTATTCAATAACTAGATTTTTTCAAAGCAGTAAAGTCCAGTTAATCTTGTTGCTTGTAATAAATCTATTAAATTGTGAGGTTTGGAAAATATATTCATGTTATGAACAGTAGAAACAAACCACCAAGGCAGATTTAAATGTCCGTAGACTGGTTAAAGCATTTTAAAGACCTAATTTGCCCTAGAGCAAACACTCGGCAGCATTTTGGAGGTTGTGATTTCCAGATCTAGTAGCCACAGAAAACAGAAGTTCCAAGAACAACAAGGCTGCTGAGGACAATGATGATTAGATGATTGGCTGTAATCACCCGACTGGGTGATTATACTCAGGGCTCACAGTTACTAACATACTTTTTTTTTTTTTTTTTTTTTTTTTTTAAACAGAACATTGCCAGGAGCAATTTAATAGCTAGGTTTGGAGTGATTCTCCATTCTTAAAAATATTTTCAGTAACAGACAATCAGCTAGCAAGATGCCTGCATTAGCTCTACGCATATATGCAGAACTTCTCAAGACCTGTTTATGCACAGTCCACCCCAGAGGTAAGAGATATTCCTTGCCAGTCCAACATTCAGTAACATGAGTAAGGCACCACAGGACTTGGGCATACAGCTTTTAATTCCTGCCACAGAAAACAGCATCAGATACAGCATGCACGTAGTTACTGAATGGAATTCCCTGAAAACATGTACATCATGGCCTAGCTGCCCATGATGGAAATGTAATGAACCGATTAACTTTGCTGGTGCTGTCTATAAATAAAAAGAACTGGGATCCTGTTCAGCAAAAACAAGTGGCCTTACCTCCACTTTACCAGCCAGAAAATCTGCCATCCAAAAATGCATTGCTATTAGAGGGCTTGGCAAGTATAAATGCCCTTCAACAGGAAGTCCTTTAGCCTCTTCAGAGAGAAATTTCAGTACTGACAAAACCAAGACCACAAGAGTATCCACAAAGATTCTTGAAATTAATCCTTCCTGATTTAAAGTGGAAGACAGCAAAATTTTTATTGAATCATCCTACTGCTCTCAAATTATAATGCGCTCTACTAGATTGCAGGTCAGTCACACCAATCTGGAGGATATTATTTTTTTTCTCTTTTTCCCCCCACTTATTCTTTTCATTCCGACAGCACTATTGATGAAGACCTCAGGAAAAAAAATACCAGCGCCCAAGACACTTTGATGGCCTTTCCACTGTGTAATTATACTTACTCTTGATAACACTAAAGACATGCCTTATTGGTAGTGGCACTGGCTGCTTTCCTTTTCACAGAGAGATGGATTGTTTCTGCAGGCCTTGATGGCCTTCAAATTATCTGAGCACAGAAAAGAGAGCAGAGTGAATTTTATTTTAACTCATTTTATTTCTAAATTTATTTCCCAGTAGCTAGAAGGTGATGACTGCCCCAGCAGTCAAGTCAATTGTTATCTGTGGGACTTGATTATGTTTAGACCCAGTCTCTCATTTTGAGCAAGACACAGTTAATGAGGAGAGAAATGAAAAGTGCATTGAGTCACAGTGTGTTTGTGGTAATTTGTGACACATTCACTCTACTCAGTTCTTTGTTTATTCCTTCCCCCCTCCATGCAGGTCCTGTAGAAAAAGGAACAGATAAGCGAATTCAGTGGTAGACAGTTAAGGGTGTTGAAAGTAATGAATCTATATCTCTCTATCTCTTTCCCCATTGTTGGCAGTAATTGGAGCAGTGTTCATCTATACAGTAAAATGCCAGTGAAGCCCATCTTAACGAAACATCTTTTTTTCCATTATTTTGCAACACATTTTTCATTGACACTGCTAGTTTTTATTTTCACTATGTGCCTTTTTTTTTTTTTTTTCAGGCTCTTTGCCACTCTTCTAAATAATAGTCCATTAAACAGTTCACAGTATGTGTTCTGTAGAAATGTAAAAAAGTGATTGGATGATACTAATTAAGGAGAGATTTTGTTTCCACTTACTGCAGATCAATGGTGGGTTACATTAAAGCTGCATTTTTGTGATGAGTTTAAACACAAAAGAACAGCTGTGCTAAATACATATTTCAAGGCTTACAGGTAGGTCAAATAAATCTTTCTTTCTTTGCCTGTCTATTTTAAAACTACAGGAAACTATATGTGAGGAATAGTAGTAAAATAAAAAGGCAAATTTCTCACTGCAGATTTTTTTTTCACTTGTGGTAGCAGAAACTGTTACATCAGGAATGCCAATTGCCATGCACTGAGATCCTGTTGGCTTTTAATTTACTCTATAGCTACTATGCATTAATTTTAATGAGACCTTTTTCCCCCTGTTTTCTACAGTTGCCACTCTAAGGTATCTTCTCTGATTTATGGCAGTGTTAGATCCCAGGAAAAGAATGTCTTAGTGAATGAACTTTTCACACATTTGAAACCATATTTCTTCCTTTAATCCTAAATTATTCGCAGCAGAAAATTTAACCAAAATTTCCATACAAAGATACGTTCATAGGCAAAGAAGAGTGGCAGCTCATTCCAGTCAGATCAATTAAAATAAAAATGCGCTATTCGTTGGCATTCCTTGATCAGCACAAACAACGTTCTGAAGAAATTCACCTGGTTGCCTCCGACTAACATAATGAATCCTGAACATATATGACAAGGAACTAAAAGAGAAAATGCTTTTCAGGCACTAGCTGCAAATATTAGAAGCACAAGTCTATTTTAAAATCAAATCTCTGACTATTTTAGAAATGTGATTTATTTAATATAGAGTCCTACATAGGGGAGCTATGCCCCAATTTTATCCAGATCATTTCAATATCAAAGAAATGTTTGCACTTTCCTTGAATTAAAACAATCTAGATATCAATTGTAAAATACTTCTAGTAAAGCTAGATAACATTAGATGGTCTTTGTATATCATGGGCTAAGGAGGCTTCCTGATAGATTGGATTTTTCAGAAACCAAGGTCACACACAGATTTGATATAATCCAAACAAATTTCCTATGGAAACAGATTAAAAAGGTTTAATTTGGTTCTATTTTGACTACTTTAAGTTTAAACTGTGAATTCAGTGCTGCATGTCTTCTGTCAAATCAGCTTGAAGTAAGACTTGATTTATAATTCATAAGACCTTTATTCTTTCTTGAAATCTAGGTGAACTCAAACTCTGGCAAACAATTGGGTATACTGAAAGTATACCCTCTAAACTCTGTATGTACTCTCTTTTCTAAAAGGTGTGTTGTGATGACTTGAAGAACTTCTTACTTGTGCATACTTTTCTTGTCACTGCCAGTCTTTCTGTACAAATAGGAACAGACATCACTAGTGTGAAAGCCCTGCTACAAGTCCTGATCTCCACAGTGGGTCAGCTAGCCCTAGTCATGTAAAGTTAATAGTTACCTTAGCATCTGCATTGAAATGCCTTTTTTTCTTTACATATCCTATAATATAAATGATACCATATCACTACATACTTCTGGTGCAGAAGCAGTAGCCTGTGGATCAGCTGATTGATAAATTCATAGCTTTCCATGGGAAAAAAAAAAAAAATCAGTCACAAAGTTCTAAGACACGCAGGAGTGCATGACAGAACTTCAAAGCTGCACTGAGCCCAGCAAAAGTCCTGTTTTCAAGGGCAACAACCACTCTTGAACCGAAAACAATGACATCTGGAAAGTATTCTACAAGTCAGAGGACATGTTTCCAGTGAATAAAATGGTCTTTGAAACCTGTGCTACTGTGCAACCCATGCTGTTTTTAGTGTTGTTATGAACTGTGTGGATTAGAGTTAGTAGCACCACTTTTAGTTCAGTTTTGGTCAATGTCTCTGTAGTTGCAGAACCCACACATGCAGAAACTCTTTATTCAAGTGTGGGTTATCACTGGTATTCTCACAGCAATTTATACAAGGAAACTTTTCCTGGTATAATTCATTAAAAATTAATCAACCCATTTCTGTGCAAATCTCTGTGACGTGCGTTCTTTGATGCAGTGAGTGCTGAATAGTCTTTTCTTTATTATGAAATGACACAAGTGGAACTTTCTAATTGGCTGTCAGTGATGTCATACCCAAGTAAATGCACAAGTCGGCTTATTTCCCTTATTATGAACATACACCATGACAGATTGTGAGTTTCTGGAGAGCTCCTGCCCCTCTTTGGTGGTTAACATCCCTTTGCTAGAAGGATTACAGTTATAATAGTATGGAAACTTGCCTGTGTGTTTTCCCATCTTTGTTTGCATGTGGGGGTATTTTTTCTTCTTTAACTATATTCTCTTACTGATGAATTTTTATCTTTTCCCACAAGGGCAATGTGTAGCTCACTGAAATTATCAATGACTTTTTCAGACATCCTTTCAGAGCTTTTTCTGGGATGGTTTCACTGTTTGTATCAAAATCAAGAACAAACCTGGTCATAACTAATCTAACTAATAATTAAGTGACTTCATCCAATATGCAGAATCTTCAGCAGCTCAACCACTAAAGGGATATAGTCAAGAGTCACATGGAAACAGTGAGGTTTTTTCTTGTGGTTTTCATTTTATTTATGTATTTGGTTAACAGCTCCTCATTAATGCAGAGTGATTGCCAGATCTCCAACCTTGCCAGGAGGGTCCACTTTCACTGCAGGAGGATGTGCTCTCCATAGAATGTGCTTTGGCAAAAACAGTACTTCATCCATTTGTTTTTCTGTTATGTGTGCTGTGCACTTACAAAGCTAGGATAAAGGGCAAATGTTTTGCTTCTTGGAGCCACCTTCCAATAATCATGTGGCAGAACATCACACCTTCTAGCCATACTTCATATAGCTTTTCAAACCAAGATTATAAACCTTTGGTTCCTTCATCCCTTTATCTCCCACCTACTTTCATCCTACTTTACAATCAGGTCCTCATCCACATACATCTGTAACCTTACAGTCACCTTCAAGATCCTAGTCCTCAGAACTCAGCAGTCTGACACCGTAGCCAGGACCACCATCAAACATGCCACTGTTTCTTTTCCACTCTCTGATCTCACACGAGCTCTCTTTAAATCTTTCTGATGAATCCCAATCAGGCTTTGCTGGGAAAAGAAATTGCAGATCTGTGCTGTTGTGGGAACAGTACAGGTACAGGCATCACCTAGGGTGGTCAATTAAAGGCCATAACCTCAGTCTCAGCTGTACATCTAGGCCGTTACCCCTGACATGTCCCTTACATTATCAAGCAATGTATTTAAGATGTAGGAGGTAACAAAAGAAAAAACTTGGAAACTCCAGCTCTTTAGGCAATTTTCTTTTAGTATACTCTCCCAGTTGCTCACAATTACTATTGCTCACATACACAGTGACAATTACCCTGTGATAATTTTTATGCTCAGGGTCTGGAAAAGAGTTTCAAAGTAATAATCAGAAATAGCATGGTATTGCTGCAGCCTGTGAGGATCGAGTTTAACAGTCAAAATTTGCTAAATCAATCACAGTGAATGCAAAACTTAGCTTAAGAGTAAGGTGCAAGTGCTTCATGCTGACATCAAGTTGTCCCACCTTCCACAATGGGAATATTCCTTGTTATCTTTTGTTTTATTTCAAGGAAAATAGGAGAGGGGTTTCTGTCTCCTTTTATTCTCCCTTTCATCTCTCTTCTTTTTTTCTGTCAGAAAATGGCTTAATCTAAAGAATAAAGAAGCCATATGATTATATCACTTTCTAATCCAATTACAGATCTTTGATAGGGCCCCTTATCTTCTCTGTTCATGCAGTGATATACAGATCACATGATTCTTTAAACTTGAAAATATCTTTACATTTCAGTTCATGCATTTACCTTTTTCTTCCCCTTTCACTAAAATGCAAACGTGTAATATTTAATTATTTGATTGCTATCTTATGAAAGAAAGATTAATAGAGACATTAATGAAGACAGTAATGTAATCATCTAACTTCCCTACGATAATTTGATTGGGACTTCAGAGCAAAGGCTGAAATCCTGGCTCCATTAAAATGACAACATTCTCATAAAATTTAGTAGGCTCAGAATTTCATTCTTCATTTTCCAGTCCACAAGTTGAGAGGCTGGAATGGGATGGCTGGGGAAAGCTGGACAGGTGTTCTCTGTGAGCAGAGCTCAGCACTGTCCCATGTCTGATCAGAGCTGCTCCAAAGGTACCCTCTACTACCAGAGCTGAGCCACAAGCAATGCTGGGTATTCTCTGAGAGAGTGAATTTAAGGAAGGGAGACATCGTTGCAGCACAGCATCTGGGAGAGAGGGGGGAGGGTGTGAATGGTGGAGTTGAAATAGCCATCGATATGAAACCACCACACCAGTGGTCAATGACCAGTGGTCATTTAACACTAGTGGGATTGGTTTGTTGCTTTAATGTTATTATTCCTCCAGATGATCAGCCTGTTACAAAACAGCAGGAAGTAGGAGAAATCTTTTCCCCACCCTAGAACTGCATCAAATATCACTGCCCAGGTAGGCAGCAATGGATGTGACAGCGTAGCCAATAAAGTAGCTATATCTGCTGATGGAGCCATTAAATGCATTCTCACCACTCCTTGAAATCTCCCCATCAGTAATGTTTCCCTCACATTTGTACATATAGCATAGAACAATCTGTATTTACAACTGAATGTCACATGCTAACACCAGGAATTAAGTGCATATTGTGGCAAAAATAATATTCAGAGCATGGAATAATTTGTTAAGAATGTATATGTTTGTTGTCTATTCTGCATTCCTACAGAGGTATGAGATTGTCTGGTAGATTAAATTTAAAAATTTAACTCTTAAAAATCATGCAATATTTATGTTACCAGCAGTTTTATTTACAGGACACAAAGGGAGCATAAAAATTTTGTGATACTTACTGTTGCTATTATATTTTTACTTTAACTCAATTTTCTCAGGAAACCCTGCCTTGCTGTGATGGTTTAACCACAGCAGGATGCTAACTACCACTCAGCCACTAGCTCACTGAGAACTGGGAAGGTAAACGCGCAAGAACTCATGGCTTGAGATCAAGACAGTTTTCTAGTAGAGCAAAAGCCATGTTTGCAAGCAAAGTGAAACAAGAAGTTAATTACTTCTCATCAGCAGTCAGATGTACAGCTACTTCTAGGAAAGCAGGACTCATTACGCATAACAGTTTATTGGGAAGACAAACACAATCACTCAAAATGTCTCCCTCTTCCCGCATCTCTACCTCAGCTTATATCTTTGTAGAAAATACTAGCTTCAAATAGAATCATAGAATCATAGAATCCTTATTGTTGGAAGGGACCTCTGAAAGCCATCTAATCCAATTCCTCTATAATGGACAGGGACACCACAGCTAGATCAGGTTGCCCAAGGCCTGATCCAGCCTTGCCTTGAAAGTCTCCAGGGGCGGGGCATTAACCACAACACTAGGTTACCTGTTCCACTGCCTCACCATCCTCACTGTAAGAGTTTTTTCTTATATCTAATCTAAATCTAACCTTGCTCAGCTTAAAGCCATTTCCCCTTGTTCTATTGACACAGATCCTGTGTGTCTCCTATCCAGACAAATCCAGCTTTCCAGCCATCAGTACCCCCAGGTCTTTCTTGGCAGGGCTGCCCTCAATCCTTTCATCCCCCAGTTTGTATTGGTAATGGGGGTTGCCTCAACTCAGGTGCAAGACCTTGCACTTGGCTTGTTTGAACCTCGTGAGGTTCACCTAGGCCCACTGCTCAAGCCTGTCTAAGGTCTCTCTGGATAGCATTCCATCCCTCTTGTGTGTTGATGGCACCCCACAGCTTGGTGCCATTAGCAAACTTGCTGAGGGTGCATTTGACCCCACTGTCCATGTCCTTGAGGATATTAAAGAGTACTGGCCCCAGCACTGATCCCTGGAGGTCACCACTTGACACCAATCTCCATCCAGTCATTGAGCCATTGACTACCGCTCTCTGGACTTGATTGTGCAGCCAGTTCTTCATCCATTGAACAGTCTACCCATCAAATCCATATCTTGCCCTTGGTGAAGCCATGCTGGTTCTCCCATATCACCTCCCAGCCTTCCATGTTCCTTAGTATAGCTTCCAGGAAGAAGTAAATACTTAAATCTTGATCAGTTTCCTATAACTGGCAATATTATTACCTAGCTTTGAAATTTCTCCATGGTCCACAGCCAGGAGATCATTCTTACTTAAAGTAGTAGGAGGCAAACATCAGTTTATAGTTAGTTTAAGCACCTGCTTAAGTGCCTTTTTGGGTTATGTTCAAAAATGAAATGTGTTCAAAGTCCTCATGTAGATAGGAGAAATAAATTTAGAAAGTAAATTTTGATTCCAGTCACCTTCTCTTTAATTAGTAAGTAATCAGACCAGAACTTCTGTGTGGGATCATCTGGGCAGTGACATTTTTAACATAGTCACTTATTTTCCTGTTTTATCATTGTATCGCTTGAGTTACTGGTTGCTGTTTTTAAATAGTATCAAATCAAAGATGACAAGGTTCCATTCACTTACTCAAGGAAAACAAATTATCACTGAGGAAGTGGTGAATGAAGTATATTTTAGGACTCACAACATCTTGGTTTCCCCAGAATCACAGAAAAATATTTTTCCTGCTAAAATGTTATTTACTTAAATAAACTGTATCCATTGTATTATTTTATTAGGGTACATGTTGCCTTCAGTGCAAAACACATTAACAGGTATACATTATTCTTTGCATACATGGTTGGTATTTTTGTAATGAGAAGCCTTTTATATATCAATGCTTCAGTTACTAGAGATGGACAGAATATTTGCACTTAAACAGAAAATCTGCTTTAAAACAGATATATATGCTGTAAATTATGAGCATTTCAGGATCACAGAATCAAAATGAATAGGATCCAATACATCTATAAAGATTTTAGCTTAAAAAATTCTTGCTTATGAAAACAAAATTACAGGTGTGTTATTTGTACTAAAAGATTGAACAAAAATGCAGGGAAAGAGCCCTAACATCAACAAACATGATAAAAACAAAGGTTGGGTATTTGGAGGAGGGAGGATGGTTATTAATGAATGGCTCATGTCCTCAACAGAAGGGAAAAATAGAAAAATGAACCTTAGAACAGACTCCTGCAAAATGAACAAACAAGACCTCCCCATTCTTATCAGTTATTGGGTGGTTAAAATATCTCACAAAGTTTTTAGAGTTGAATAAGGAAGTGTCACAACAGTATGGATTGACATCTGCCTCTGTCAGGTTTTAGAGCTCACACAAAAGGGAATGAACACACACTACCACACAGAGAAACCTACCATTTGACAGAAAAGAGCATTTTCTGACCTGACCAACAGTTCTGGGACTTAAGTGAAGGCTCCCCAGAGTGGTTGGTCTAAAACATTGATTCATTAGTCTGTTTAATCTTTGTGGCTGCTAAGAAAGAGATCCTCCTTGATTTATAGTCTGACAGACTGTCATCTCAAGAGGTCCCTGATCACTGTCCCTCTACCAAACTGATAAAAAAAAAAAATACCTACTACTCATGTAGCACAAAATTAGCATAAGGTTCAAGTGGAGGCTGCAAATAAAAAATCACGAAGGGCTAAATTCAGTATAGGGATAAGTGGCTGTCAGGGAGTACTCAAAAGTCCCTACTTTGGGAATGCATTCGCCATTTCCTATGAATGTCAGACAGCCTCAAGGAGTCAAGGGAATGGAAAGGCAGTGTAGAAAACCCAGCCCCTCTACATGCTTCTTACTTGCCTTTGTAGCGTCCATATAGTGCTACATTTTGTATGCTAATGTAAATTGCTGATATCAGCCAAATAAATGACGTACGTTCACCTATTGCCACTGGAGATGAAGGCTATGTAGAATGACTAACCAAGATGTAGACAGGTAAACTGCAGATGCACAGTGGAGACAATGAATCTCATTCACATATATGTCAGTATTTGGCCATAAATAGAATCATAATTGTTTGAGTTGGAAGAGACCTTTAAAGGTCAACTAGTAACTCTCCTGCAATGAACAGGTAGGAGCCAGAAGCCAAGGAGATCCCAGGGTCAGGGGAGACTGTGAGCCCACAGATGCGGCCAGTGTCAGGGCCACTGAGGGAATCAGGATCAAACATGGCCAAGGAGGGACCACAGTGAGAGATCAAGTCCAGGCTGGGGTACAGGTTCATGAGTAGGCTCCACTGAGGGGGCCGTGGTCAGGCAGGGCAGAGGTGAGGCTAGGTGAAGCCCAGCCCTGCCATAACCTCCTTGGGGCATTATCTGATGACCCTGGGGCTGAAGTAGGGGCCTGGGAGATGGTCATGGCAACCCTGGTACAGCTGAGCAGGAGGACTAATTAGTGTCCACAGGCCCTCCCTGACAGGTGGGCAGGAACACTACTACATCCCTTAAACAAGCCCCCTGTGAAGTTATAGGAGGACTAGTAGAAGAATGAAAAAGCCCTGATGTATAGGGAGATGTCTACAGCACACAGCAAAGAGAGATCATCTAAGAACCTACAAGTCCACACATTAGAAAAGAGTTTCTAGATATAAAATATCACCAGGTAGACTAGAATGCTTTCTCACTCAGTCCGGGATTGATCCTTACTGAAATTGCACTGTAATGCCTTGCTTTCCAAAGGACAGCTCTTCATCAACAGCTCTTTGCGCATGCTGGCAAATCATCCAGGAAAAGAATGATATAAATGCTCAAACAGGTTTAACTCAATCACACATTTTTTTGTCATTCTACGTGTCCTCTGTACGGTCAGAGAATGAGGGATCTCAGCATTGTAACTATGAAAAAAAAAATCGTAGAAAGACAATCTGAATATCCACACTAAATTAACATTCTTCATTTCCTGTTAAATCTTGGTACTTTATTTGCATTTATCACTATGACTGTATTTCTGACTCTCAGGTACTGTAGTCTATATTAACAGTCACTTTGGGTTTAACATCATTAAATGTTCATTGTCAAGTCCCCACAAATCCCACATTCTTCTTGTCTCTCAGGCTTAAAAAACTCATTTAACACTAAAGGCTAATTAATTAACTGGATTTTCCTATATTTAATGGAGACTACCCTAAACCATAGAACCAAACCCCACTGAAATTTAGTTCACTAGGGCAACCTATAATTATACCCGACCAGATTTAACCACTGTTCTAATTCATATTTATTATGGTAGCTGTTACATTATTATTATTATTATTTGTTACTGCTGTTGAGAATATGACTATGCTCATGTTGCATAATGTGCAATGAACAGCATACAATTACATTACATTTTACATTGCGTTACATTATGTTACTTTACCTCACATGACTGTAAATGTACTCTGTCTGGAAGAAATTCAGAAGAAGTTTGTGCATTAGAAATATTTTTTACTGTGAATGAAACAATATACAAATTTCAGGGTCAAAAAAAAAAGACAAATGCATTATTTAAGAAGCTGGTAAACTCAGGGGAAAAGATCACGCTCAACTTTTATAACTCATTCAAAAAAAACTTGTTTGATTTATTTATTTATTTATTTTATTGTCATTGAATTGCTTTTCTTTATTTGCATTGTCCTTATTGGCTTCTGTAAAATTTATTTTTGCTCACTGTCCTTTTTTAAAGTATTTTCAAAGTAAGCCTATGAATTCAAAAAGGAAATCAAAGACCTGCACGGCTGTTACTTGATGTAGGATGCGCTAGAAGAGAAAGATGGCTGTGGTGAATTAGCAAGCACAAACTATGCACACATCACTGTATGGTTATGAACATCTGCTTCAGGTGCATTGGTAGGTCACGAAGAGCCAGCATCTGTGGCTCCTAAACTCAGTGTGAGCTCTTCTGCTGACATAAATAGAAACCAGTTTGAGCTCCTCGTAGCTGTATCAAAAAATCACCTGATCAGAGAAAGCTTATTCTTTCAGAGACTAACACTTCTATGGTTTTACAAAGAGAGTGAAGCATGACTTGATCATATTTTAAAATTTTCAAAAGAAGAAAAATAAATTCCCTGGCCTTTACTGCATGAAACTCTGCTTCTCTTATAAGACTGAAGCATTTCAGTATTGTTAAAAATGCCCAACTTCTCTAATTATTCCTGTGTCATGAGATGCTATATAATGCAGAACACAAATAAGCTCAATCTATGAGCTGCCTTCGCAACAAACTGCAGATGACTATGCAGAGATACTGATATAGATCTTTGGAAAAATGTGAATGTATAATTCATGATGTATACTTGCACAGTATAGCACTTTAGGTCTGGGGCTCTCCTTCAGAATCTCCATGGCCCAGCCTTGTAACTTTAAAAAGACATTGTCTGTGGAGTAGTAAGCTAGTACATCTCTGAAATGCAAACATAAATTCAATCCTTACCACTACCGATTGAAAAGCCAACCTTGACAAGGCAGACTCAAGAGCAGCCAAGGCAATCATCTGTTCCCAATCAGTAGGTAATTTGACTCAACACTCTACCAGAAGAAGCCTTCTGGCTGGTCTCAAAGTTGTGAGATTATTGGAATAGGAGAGCTGATCATTATCCAGTTCTGTTCTACAGTGGAGAGATTGGTAAGTACTGCATGCAAGTCTGCAAGTTATTTTGTGAGTGCAAGTCAGTTCTGTTCAGGGAGAGGAAAAATTTCTTTTAGAGCACCATTAAATATTTTTAATCCATTAGGAAAAGCTGTGGTTGTGGCAGTCATATTCCATTGACTGATAGGCAGATCCACCAAGTTAGCACAGTGTATCTGAGAAAACAAATGAGCAGTGAGTTTTAGAGCAGGCAATAAGCAAGCAAATAAGCAAATACAGACTTAAATTCCAATATGGGGTAACTAAAACTATGGAAATGCTAATGAACTGAATTCAGCAGAGGTAAAGTCAGCAGGGAGGAAAACACCAGTACCTGGCTGTGACTTAATTGTGTCTTTACAAGTGTTTATCTTCTCCATGTCTAATGAATGCAGATTGGGAGTCCAAGACTCAATTAAAAATACTATAAACAAAATAGAGGAGTACAAAAGGAAGGAGACAACATGATAATCTCACACTCTATGGTGTTGTGATTGGGAAAACATTATACCATATATAAGATGACTCCAGATCTAAAGTAATAGTAGTGTACATTCAAAGTGAGCATAAAAATGATCCAGGAGTAGAACTGAGTCTCTGAATCAAAGAGAAACTGTAATGGTGGAGAAGGTAAGACAAGGAGAACTTTTACATGTCTCCTATCTCAAACACAAGTCTCTTCTGTTCAACAGAAATTTGCCTTTGCTAGCAGTATACATTTCATGTTGAAAAGCATTCACTTTAGAAATAGAGCATGCTCCAAAAAAACGCAAGGATTATTTCAGGGTTTTTTTCTATACACTGGGCTTATTTGGCAGCAAGTTGTAGTACCCCATGTTAGGTCATTAGTAGACTGAGAGGGATAGAGGAGAGGAGATTCCAACAGACAATGCCTAAACTCAGTCTATACCTCAAAAATATACACATCAGTACACAAAAATCAAGTTGAATAAGCAGAAACACAGAATGAGTAATAATGACTAGTGACGGAACCAATTAATTCCACACACCTATTTGAATTCTGCACTAAGAATTGATACTGTCAAATGAGGGGCTGCAAATTCTCATGACAAAACAATTTTTCTGATTCTTTTAGGATCCCACAGTCACCACAAGCACAGTGTTTCAGGCCATGTATCAATCAAGTAGGATAGAGCTGTCAATCACCTGCAACTCAGTACCCCCTGGAAATTGAGCTATTTTCACTTTTAATTCTGATTGTTCATAATATCACCACTTTTTCACTTGGTATTTATTAATAAATCTATTATAATCAGGATATTCTGTTGTTAATTTTGGTTAGAATTGTCTGAAGAATTGACTGAAGGAGGACTCCATTTTCTCATCATAGAAACCTTAAGATCAAGGTGTTTGGATATTGGACAGCTTATGACAGAAGAACCTTATTCATGTGGTTTGTGATGGCTGCCTTTGTAGGTTAAACCAGGGGAAACTAGAAAGACAAAGCAATGAGTTTGAGTATTTCTTCTGCAGGCAAAGACCAGATTCTCTCATTTGAAGAACTGCAGCTTACCCAAGCATTGAGGAAGCCTTTTACTTGCACTGACCAATTGGCTATGCCTGTTTTTCACAATGGTTGCCATAAACAAAAATACATCTTTTTTTTTTTTTTTCTTTTTTAATCTTGTGAATCTTTCAGTCCTGTGTAGCATTTGTTCTTTTGTTTCTTTTAAAAATCAGCAAAAGTAAGCATTACTATAAAAGCTAAAAAATGTTTTTGAAAGTGGAAATCATTGTATTCTGGAAACAAAGAGATGACCTTCTGTCCCACCCTGCTCCCTGGTTTGTTTCACTCAGAAGAAAACAGTGATTATGGCAAATTTCACTGACACAGATCAGGTGCACCAAAGCAATTTATTAAATATATTCTGAGCAAGCTGTTGCACATATGATCTATAATCACATGTATTCTAAGCAAACAAACAATGTATTAGCCTGTGACTAATCAGTATTCTAGGGGGGAGGTAAATTAGGGCAGGTAGGGGTAAATAAGTTGGATAAGGTTATACAAATTCCAGGGAAGGTAAATTAGGGTAGGAAAGGTTATACAATCTGTCTCATCAATGTGTTTGTCATGAGTTGGGGTCCGAAGGGGAGAGGGAGGATTACACATGCTGTGGATCTCAGGCCAGCTGATGGAAGCTCAGAAAGCTGTCCTTCAGCATCCTAATTTTACAGCCTTTTTACACGTGGTATGCCATGATAAGTGATGGGTGTGGGGAGGGGGAGCATACTGTTACAAGGTATGCAAACTAAGATATAAACAGAGGTATGAAAAATACATGACTGTGCAGAAAAGCAGAAAAACTTCTGCTGGTTTCTTAAGACCGTTTTCAGTTAGCAAAAATGTGAGAGATTGTTTGTATGTTAATCATCACACAGCTTATGGTCTCTGTGTTTTTGCCAAAGGCAGAACATTCTCTATTCTCAGATAACTTCCATCCACAGCTCAGCCCTGGACATATGGCCCATAGGCCACACATAGTAAGGCACAGATACAGATATGGCCTCATCCGGCCAAGGGCAGTTCTTATTATCAACTAGAGGACAGCTAC
This sequence comes from Centrocercus urophasianus, assembly GCF_019232065.1. Taxonomy (NCBI): domain Eukaryota; kingdom Metazoa; phylum Chordata; class Aves; order Galliformes; family Phasianidae; genus Centrocercus; species Centrocercus urophasianus. The sequence goes on along the minus strand of NW_024884364.1, from coordinate 57,867,655 downwards.
TGGATCTATGCTCTGTCCCCTTCTTCAGTCTTGCACAACTTCTCTCCTTGGAGAATATGGTCCAGGCTGTGCTTGGGCCATACTCCATACCTTCCGTTTCAAGAAATCTCTTAAGCTCATAACATGATTTTCCTCTGATTTCACAGCTAATATAAAGAAAAGGATAAACCTGTTTGTGTTCAGTTTCTGTTTTTACAAGAAGATTCCAAGGAACTAAGCAGATTTACAAGGTCAGAATTTCAAATGGGCTTTAATTTTTATTTCCTCAGTTTAGGAGAGCCTGAATGCAGTTTAAAAGTCTTGTATTATTCTGCATGTAAGCACTTCTCTGCAAAGGTCATCAAGGGGAGACAGATTTCTTTCCATCTCTCTGAACACTTTTATCATACTAATGAAATTAGATCTTAAATTTGGAATGATTCTTCCCATTTACCATAGTGAAAGTTGACGATCTTCTCTGGCCTGAAGTACTCAATCTTGTGCTCAGCTTGACTATGACAAATTATGCTACAGGGCACTGCTCCAGACATATTTTAAGAGAAACAAATTATTTCTATAAAAGGATATGAACCAACGTCATTGATGTTCTTTGGAAAGGCCTACTGGGTAAAATTCTTCCTATACAGAAATGAAAACAAAACCTAAGGTAAATAGACATATCAACTTCCTTGAAACAGTAAAAACTGAAATGCTTTTGGGGCTCATACAAAAGCAGAACATCTGAGAAAACTGCAGTGTTTGGAAGGTTCAGGGCCCTCTAGCTGAAGGGAGAGCTCAAAAATATAGCTTTACAAATAAGGACTGTGTCCATCTTCATGCATTCATGTAGAATCATAGAATTGCTCATGTTGGAAGGGACCTCAAGGGTCATCAAGTCCAACCACTTTTATAGCTGATAGTTGAGTCTCCAAGGTACACTCATCTCCCTCAGAACATTTCTTAATAACTGTCAGAATTATGCTAAAATCTAAAGCAATCCTGAAGCCAGACTTATTGCCAAATTTTCTTCTCACCTACAAGGGTTGCTCCAAAAGTAATGCCTCCTATTTTATTATGCTAGCCCACAAGATCAGAGGCAGATGTTGGTGGGATAGCAATAGAAGTTGAACCTTCCCACCAACATTCCATTATATTTTGTTTCCATGTGACAGATGGCAGCAGAGGGGCACTCTGAAAAAATGGCATCTGAGATGGAAGTGCTTATGAAGCTAAGGTATGTGATTTGAATTGGGGGATGACCTGCTGGAGAGGAGCTGTGCGGATAGGGACCTGGGTGTCCTGGTGGACAACAGGTTGGCCACGAGCCAGCAGTGTGCCCTTGTAGCCAAGAGGGCCAATGGCATTCTGGGATGCATTAAAAAGAGCGTGGCCAGCAGGTCGAGGGAGGTGATCCTCCCCCTTTACTCTGCCCTGGTGAGGTTTCATTTGGAATACTGTGTCCAGTTCTGGGCTCCCCAGTGCAAAAAAGACAGGGATCTCTTGGAAAGAGTCCAGCGGAGGGCCACGAAGATGGTGAAGGGCCTGGAGCATCTCTCCTATGAAGAAAGGCTGAGTGAACTGGGTCTGTTCAGCCTTGAGAAAAGAAGACTGAGAGGGGACCTGATCCAAGTCTATAAATATCTAAGGTGTGGGGGCCAGAATGGCAAGGCCAGACTCTTTTCAGTGGTGAGTGGAGACAGGACACGGTGAAATGGCTGGAAACTGCAGCATAGGAACTTCTGCACAAATGTGCGCAAGAACTTCTTTACAGTGAGGTGACGGAGCACTGGAACAGGCTGCCCAGGGAGGTGGTGGAGTCTCCTTCTCTGGAGATGTTCAAGACCTGCCTGGACGCCTACTTGTGCAACCTGGTGTAGGGAACCTGCTTTGGCAGGAGGGTTGGACTCGATGATCTCTGGAGGTCCCCTCCAACCCCTACAATTCTGTAAAAAAAAAAAAAAAGAATTCCTCCATGAGAAGAAAAATGGCACCTATTGACCTTCATCAATTCTTGCTGAACGTTTATGGAGACCACACAGTGGACATAAGCATAGTGAGGTGGTAGTGGTGCGTTTCAGCACTGACAACTATGGGTCACCTCCGCTGATGCAAATTTTTACAAGCGTGGTGTTCTTGTTCATCACTGATGAGAATGCATAGCTAATGGTGATGACAGTTGAAAAATAGAGTTTTGTAGGTGAGAATTTCCTCTGTCAAACAGTGTTATTTTGTTCTTTGTTTCTGCTGTAGTTTCCATGATAATAAGTAGGAGACATTACTTAGATCTCTACCTACCTATACATTATCTGCCTGGAGAATCACAGTGGATGTACCTGATGTACAAAAACCTCAGTTTCTCAAAACATTTCTTTGTGGATGCAGGAGAATGTTTCTCTCACACTTAAACCTGCCTCAGCAAGCACAGTTATGGGATACGTTCTCGTGGTGATCTCAAACACACCATTAACACAGACTGGAAAAGATGACCTTAGTTCAGAAAGGCCATACTGTTATCAGCCACAGGGCAGATGAGAGCTGTAGGCAAACTGAGTTCAAAGAATTTTCAGGCTGTCAACAAAGACAATATAGATGATGAGTACTTATGCTGAGACAGCTAGTAGGATTAATAATGTTTCATTATTGTGTTGAATTTAAAATTATTCTCTCGTTTTTCTTAATTAATGTTAGGGTTGCACATGTGGAAAACTCTATAAAAAGTTGTCCATTATTATTTATTTTAGCCTACATTTGTTACAATGAATGCAGAATCTGTTCAGAGATGCTACATAGTGATATGGATACATTATCCACAGACCCTTACATTGTTGTATTTTACAACCTGCAATTGCATAGAATCACTTATTGCCAAGTGGTCATTTTCTCACATTTATTATGACAACAGGATAAATGCCAGCGTTTGTCAACATCTTGTAAATGATGAGTCTTAATGAGGCAATCTACTGTTTCACCCCTCTGAGGAATCTCTTAATAGGATGAGCAAAATATCAGGTTAAAGGAAGTGGGAGGTAATCCCAGGGGACAAACCTTTTCTTGTACAATATATTCCTCAAGGTTTTGCTTGGAGTGGGTTCTAGGATGCAGGCCAATTTGGCGTACCCCCCTGTACAACATTTTAATTGTATTTTTATCAAATCCAGCAGAAATGCAGTCTGCATGTTGAATCTGCCAGTAAGCAGTGCCCTGTGAGAAAATAAGAGTCTAAGCTTTGAGAACTTTCACCTAACACTTGAACTTGAAGTTATTCATCCTAAGCTGAAGAATATACCTAATGTGTCTGGTCTTGAGCTGCCTTGTATACTTTTACTTTAAAATTCGTAGAATATATTTTATCGTTTTGTTCACTAATTTATTTCACGAGACTTTTTTTTGTTCACCATTTTTCTGACTGAGCTCTGTTGCTAGATCCATTTGATGAATAAACAAAGGGAAATTTCTTGCACTGTCTCTGAATATTTTAATGTTTACTTGCTTTTTGTACATATGTATACTATCTTTAAAGTCAGAATGTCAAACCTTAAAAAATTTGAATGAAGTGCGTCAGAGAGCCCTACAAATGTAATGCTTAATTAGGACAAGACCGTTTTTTCAGAATCAAGTACTACTACTTCATCACAGTATAAATGATACTATAGATAGGGAAGAGATATTGTGTTTTAATAACAAGTAACATATATGATCTAGGATTCAACCAGTTGTATGGCAGGATTACAATTTGTCTGAAATTTGTCTCTGGGTCATTCAGCTTTTTTTATTATTTGGGTCAAATATGAAACTCACTGAAGTCAAAAGAAATAATATATTCATTTCATTGAAATTTTGTATGCAAAGTTATGAAAATATTTGATTTTGGTAGATTGAAGTGTTTTAATTCAGTACTCGACACATTACTTAAAACAATAGGGATGATGATAATAAAATTCTCCTGCAATTTTTTTATTTTATTTTATTTTATTTTATTTTATTTTTAGGGGAGTAAAAGCAGGGGGAAGACTTAATTTCTTGAAAAACTCACAGATTTCAATTATTTACTCATATACTTACTGCAAAAAAATTTAAAATTTGGGAAATTTCAGGTGTTCCTCTACACAAAAAGTGTGACAGCCATGTTAATTCCCCAATATATTTTAGCTCAGCTCTCTCCTCACTGTGTGCTTCTTTTCCTAGCACATCTCATTTCTTCCTCACACTGCCCTTACCACCTCTTGGGATCAGGCTCTCAGTGTCTTGGGGAATGCAATGTAATGACATGTTCTGATTTGCACTTTTGCTGTTCATCTGCATACTGGAGGCATGGCTTAATTGGATTGGATTGGCCATGGCTGTGCCTTCTCCTGCTAACAGAACTGATGTTGTAGTCTCTTCCTACTAATTATTTATATAACAACTGTAAAATATAATGTTAATCAGAACAACTGCAACTGGCTATGGTTTGTATCTGTTTTGTTTTAATCAGTACATAAGCGTTAACTTAAAGTCCATGAGTGGCAGGGAGACCTGTGCTACAATAGTGCATTGCTAACAAGCACCTAGAGCAGCACACTGCTTTGAACCTTATTAACCACTGAATTTTAAGCAGACTAAATCTCCGGTGTTTATATTTGTAGGTTACTTCACTGACATTGTTTATATAAATGTAAACGAGAGAGAATGACAGAGAAGGCATTGTGCAAGGACAGTGAAGGACACAGAGAGGTCAGTCCAACCATGAACCTAAGTGGAATAGGCTAATTTAGACAAATCTTATGAGGAGACCCAGACTATGGGACTCCCCTTGTCACAGAACAGATTTGCTGACCTGTAAAATTTATCCAGTGATAAATTTTAGGCCATTTAGATAGATGGGTCTAATATTTTTGCAGAGGAATGGTGAAGAGTAGAAACAGTACTATTGCTGATGTTTCAGTTTTTGCTATAAAAAACATTCATGAAGTACATTGAGATCTAAAGGGGCCTTCATAGGAAATAAAATAAAACATTGGTTCCTTCCTGAACTCTGTATTATTCAGTGGTAATTACAGAGGGAAAGGTTTGTTTCTTGAGACAGAAAACTAAATTTTCAATGACTAGAAACAGTTCTGGTATGGAAGAAATCATGATGCTCCAGGATGTACTACCCAAAGTCAGTCTGTATCTTTTATTCCTGCTGTAACTTCTTTTTTCCTCTGAAAAGAAGTGGCAAGAATTGAGGCTTAATTTAGACAAGAAAATAATAGAAAGACTCAGCATTCTGTCTGTCCTTCTCAACGTGCTCCAAGAGGAAAAAGATAAAACATATTTTTGGAAGGGGATCAGCATTATCTACCAGTCACAGACCACCCAGCCTTCTTAGCACCCACAATTTTTCTTGCTTAGAAATCCCTAAACCTTCTTTAATTCCATAATTACAATGTACATTCACCAATAAAATAAGCATTCTTTGCAACAAAAACTTTGAGGGAGGGAGTCATAGTAGCTGGGATTTCAGTTGATCCTATTATAAATATTACTGTTACTTTAATAAAAGAAAATAAAAAATAAATATCCAGACATTCTTGCAGAGCATCATATGATATTATCTTTATTTAAACTAAGGTAGGAAGGAGAGATTAAGGTAGGAAGGAGAGATTACAGCAGGCTAAAACCTCTTTTCTTTATTCTTATATCAATTAATTATTTGCTAATATTTCTGAGACTTCTTTATTCTCCTTCCTCCTCCCCCATCCCCAACTCTGTTTCTTCTGATGCATTAGTACAGGTTGCAAATGAAATAATTCTTAAACACTCTTTAAAGGAAACTCTTCAGTTGCAATAATGAATATTTTCCTGAACTGTACCAGTATGTAAATTATTGACTGACTAAGTTACAATTACTTGCAAATAACACTAAATTGTACTGAATTATAGTCAGCTGTAAAGCCACATGACAGTTATGCTTCTGTCCAAAGTATCACATTTTGAATCTCCTACACAGAAGCAGATTAGACAAAGAACATATGGTGAGCCATACATACACACATCCTTTAGGTGAGGATACTTTGCCTCTCCAAATGAAGCTTCAGCATCTCACAGCAATTGAGACCCTCACAGATTTCCTCCCTGAATTCCTGAATTATCCCCTTCGTTAGGACACAGGGGCATTTCTGAATGAAGTCATTCTTTTTTTAAGTGCATGAAGAGCACGTAAGACTAAATAAATAATAAAAAACTCTATAGATGCATTTTTTACTATTTTATAGTCACTGAGATGTTATGAGCTGAAATACAGGAACAAATGATAGTGACAAACGTCTCTCTCACTCAGAAATGTATGTGTATGCACTAACTATATGGCAACACAGCCATACAGCTGTAGTTAAGTAAGAAGGGTTTCTTGCTGAATGACCGTGTTTGCACCTCTGAACATAAACTAACATCATTAAAATTCTACCATAGCAAACTTCTTCACGCTTCCTGCCCCATGTTCATGCTCCAGTTTCTCACTTGTAACTGTTGGATGCTCCAGCAGAGCCCACAAGCAACCCCTCAGTGTAGCAGCATCATTAAATCATTCCTCAAGAGCACTTTACAGATAACATCACCATCAACCATTGCACCACATGCCCTCCTATGGATGCCTCTTCTCAATGCCAAGAGTGCTCATGTCCTGCGGGTGAGATGCTGCTCATTTCTTCACCTCTTGATTGCAAGATTGGTCTCTGTAAATGATAGAGTGGAAAGGGAACACTGTTGAACATGTTAGCTAGAGCAGTTCTGTCTTCACTTTTAAACAAAAGAGGAAAGAAAGGCAGAGAGAGACTTAGGCCCAATTCCTCACAGATCCACTTCCCATTAGAGCTGAAGCAGTTGGCACAACTTTGTCCTAACAAATCACTTGATCTGTCTCTGTCACCTCCTAGAGATTCTCAAGTGACAGCAAAAGGTGACACTGCTGAGTGATTCCACTTTCATCTATTCCACATGATTAAGGGGTTTAGTCTAATAAATTGCACTATATAAAAATAAGGATAAGTGATGACAGGGAAGATGCAGTGAAGTCACTGCATAAAGAGATTTGTTTGGTTTTTTTCCCCTTTGTATAAATGGAGGTCTTTCTAGGAAGGTGAGTTTGTATATACTTATCTTCAATTAAGCTTGTGAAACTTGCAGGGAGGCTGTAAAGCTCTGTAAGCTCACTGAGCTCTTAAGACTGGACGGCGCTACCCCCATGAGCACAGCATTCAAAATCAGCAGAGACAGAGAACCCCTAAACATAACTCCCTCTAAATAGTCAGACCTTGTTAATCCGAGCTTAGCATAACCAAATGCCTGGGTGTCTGAAATACTTAAGTGGCAACCTGTCTCCAAGTCTGAATGCACCTTTGATTTGTTAATCTGATTGTAAGGATGGGGGTATCCTGTACCAAATGAAGTTTGCAAACAGCTTTGGATTAATCAGTCTTACATATTACAAAACAAAGTAGTTTCCTGCCACTGTATTTATCATCAGGAAGGGCTGGCACCCTCTCTCCCAGGCTGATTTATAGAACTGCACATTTGGCATAGCAATGTCATGTTCAAAAGGCAGAATTTCCTAATAAAGCTGTGCAGTGAATGAAAATAAAAGCAATGTACCTGAAATTATGCACCTAAATTTAGAGTACATTATGTCCTAGAAGCTTAGAAAAATAAATAAATAATTAGTAGAATACAGTAACTTTCTGGACAAGCATTAACAAACCAGATTCATACAAAGCATATTTGTCACTATCAAAAGATTCATTTGTGCTTATTTGGCCTCTCAACCAGTGCAGTTTCAAGGAAATGTTACCCATTAAATCCACCAGATTCTAATTTGAGGCTGCCTGTCATTTTGGTTCTATTCAAAAGATTTCTTGTATTTGATATCTCCATGCCACTAATGCTGAGGCATCTGTCCATTTCCAAAAATGAGCTATCACACATCTGGCTACTAGTACTAATTGCTCTATCAATGGTCCCTACTCTGAGTCAATAACCTCGTTTGGACTGTAGCAAGATCAGTTTGGTGTGCAGCCTAAGTTACCAAATTCTATAGCTCTGAGTTTCTGTCATACACATGAGACTGTGAAAATGCCATTGTTATGTCATTTGAGTTCTAACCAGAATAAAATATATTTTTGAAGTTGCATTTTCACATTTCTTTTCTAAACTAGCAAAATATTTTTTCTGTACATTCAGTACTTTAATACAATGAAAACACTGGGATTGGCAATGGATGGTTTGTTTGTTTGTTTTTGTCCACTTTTCTTCTTCTTGTGCCTTGAATGTACTCCACTTGTATATCTGCATTCACATATAAATATTGTGCCTCTTCTTGGTGCCATAATGGATGTCATCTGGTTTAAAGGTTATAATATTGCAAAAAGGTCTTATCATACTTACAGAGTATTAACTAAACAAATATACTATTCATTAAAGGTGCTTTTTTTTCCCCCAAACAGAACATCCTTGCTTGTTTTTGTCCTACCACATTTTTGAAGCTTAATTATTTCTTATTATGGTAAGTTATTGTATTTGGTCCAATGTCTTGGGCACTATGGAGTCATTTGCTGCAGTTAAATGATATTCTATAATTTACATCAATGGAGAACTAGACAGAAGTTTTATCAGCTGGGTAGTTCTGAGTTGTCCTGATGAATGTATCTGGATTTTCAGGAGAATGCCGATAATAAGGGGATTTTTACCTACAAGCATTTAAGCCAAATGGAGCAATACCATATGTGAAACTACTTTTGTTGAAACAAAAGCATGCAACCATCAAAAATCAAACCTCATATGAGTGTAAATTATGGCTTCCTGCTCCGCTTTATATTCTGATCATAAAATACAAGGATTTCACCTGCCGTCATAGCACTATTTCTTCCAGATCAAATCTATTACACTATAAGTATACTTTTAGCTAATATTTAATAGCTGAAAATGCTAATTTCAAGTCATTCAGAAGCCCGAGGGTATTTAATGCTACAAAAAGCATCACAGTGCAAAGATTCTCAGGCTGGAAAACTCTTCCACCATATCACTGTATGGCTCAACAGTCAGACTCAACTCTGTAGAGAATAGAAACTTCGTCTATCTTTTGGGTTATCTATTCCATGTACAAACATAGACATAAATCTATGGACTTCAGCTGAATCAGATAGGATCACACTGAGTGTTTAAGTGTCGGTTTGTTTAAGGCCAGCAGTGGTATCTGTGAATCACTGAGAATTAGCATGTATCTACTCCTTCAGGAAATTATTCTAACTTACTTAAGTCTTTGTCCCTCACTGTGTTCATATTTGAGTCTGAGAAAAAATATTAGGGAAATTAACATTTGTTCTGATAGTATTGCTGTGACAAAAGTAGTGAAGATGTGAAAGGAATGGCTATTGAGATAAGACTGATCTTGTCTTCCTTGAAAACTTAATCCTCTCTCATCTGTTTTATTCATTTTCTTTCCATAACCCATGTTTGCAGTTGTTCATTCCTCTGAGAGCTGCATAGTGAGGCAGACACTTGAGGTGGAAGGTAGCCCCCAGTGCAGGCATTTACATAGGCTGTTTTTTTGTTTTGTTTTGTTTATTTGTTTGTTTGTTTCCCCAAGGAAGTGACAGTGAAAATATGCAGTTATGGCAAATCAAGGCAATGGAGAATAAGTGACCCTCTTCCCTATATATCCTTTGCTTAAGCATCTAGTAAGACTGTTTCTGCTTAACCTGGAAAGTAAGGATTCTCCTCACTCTCCTGTTTGCTGTACATACAACACAACATGCCTTCCTACCATTTCTCTGGCATTACCCATCTATGATATCAGTGCATGGAAACAAATTCCATTAACACACTTGCAGACTGCTGAAACTCTTACAATGCAAATACTCAGCTCTGCATTTCTGTTTCCTCTCTCTCTCGACTGCAAAAGAAAACATCAAAGACTGATCTTCAGGGCTTATCCTGCAATATCATTGATATTAGCATCTTGATGTCACACCTTACCTCTCTGATATTAGCAGCTTAATCTCACACCCTACACATCTGTCAGTATTATTCTCTATCAATGTCAAGCAATATAGATAAGTCATCAGCCTCAGCTGGACAGGAATTCATAGTGTCACAAAAGAAAGCATGTTGCTTTATCATCCAACTGGTAAAATGGTTTGGAATAACTTGTCCATTCACTCTTGGGGCATGAAAAAAAAAAGTGCTTGACTCATGGAATCCTTTGCCTGGTACTTATCAGGTGCAGCAGTGATGGGCTACTACTTGCGTAAGGTATTAAGTTAATGTAACAACTGCTGAAGCAAAGAAATGCAGCTATTTTTAGGGACATTTTTCTTTGGTCAATTTTGCTTCTTCATGACTGTCTCAAATACCAGTGGGGAAATCAGAAACAAGTCTAAGGTCACAGAATACAAAAACAATCAAACAAACAAATAAATAAAGCAAATACAACAAGCAGCATCTTTCCAGCAGTACTGGCACCACAGCATTAGCTACTGGACAAGAACAAAGGAGATGCAGTCTAAGTGTGAGATCTGACAAATATCCCATCACATCCCATCTTCTTGAGCCAAGAATACAAGTTCACTTTAGAAGGAGCAAATTTCAAAGAAAATGCAGTACCAAGTACAGAAAGAAAAGATTAAAACAAAAGCACATCCACAAATACTTCAGAGGGCTCTGAATGGAGCTGCAACTTATATATCTGAGAAACTCCAAGTATCGTTTATTGCTATTTGTTACCCAAAAATGTGTTACTGTTAACCTACCACAGATGAAGTGGCCATCGAGCTTTGCAAGGAAACTAATTCTTTGATATCACCCCAGGCTGTCAAAATTGAAAGTACTGCTGAAGTGGTGAAGAGGTTAGACCAAATGGGCTTTCTGAGCTGAGCAAGTGCATTGAGAGAACATTATTCCATCTGTTATTATGCAGTCAAAGTGGAAGACGTGAAACTTATTCTGGATGCACAGTGCACATATTGAAAATGTGCTCGTTTTCTCTGCAGATACACCACATCACCAAAACTTTTGGTCTACAGCATCCATACTACCACACAGATAAATTTCTTTTGGATTTTTCTGTTTGGTATGCAGAGCTAGAGAGGGTGCACTTTGAATTGGACTAATTTCTTCTATTTTATCTTTACTGAATTTCAGCAGTTTTTTAAGAGAAAGCAAGTTCATGCGATACATTCATGCCACTGAAAATCATGCAAGCACTACTTGAAAACATTTTATCTCCCCAGCTTATAACACTGTTTAACAAATTTCTAATCTCTCCAGCACTGCAGATGAGGTGACTGCTGATAATCTGGAATTCTTTGGTGTCTTCCCAAGCAAAGGGACAGCTCAGAGTAAATGAGAACAGACTATTTACAGATGAAACATGACCTTTTTAGTCTAGTCTCTCAAAGCTCCACCATATTCTGTGCTCTCCTTTCTCAGTACTATGAAATTCTTTTGAAAGTAACTCAGCCACATTCCATTCTTTTTATAATAACCACACCATTCTTCTGCCTCCATTTATCTTTATTGTTGCCCTTCCTTTTTTCCTTCTCCTTTTTCTGCTCTTCTCCTCACTACTGAAGTGTCCCATCATACTCAGAAGTCTGCTGTTCCTTTGGATGATCTTCCATAAATCAGATTTCCCTTTAATTTGACATATACACTTGTAGGTGTTCCCGAAGAAGAAATGAAAACAAGAAGTGGTAAAAAAAAGAAATGGTTTAACTTCTATTTATTTCTCAGCCATACTGCTGTACACGAAGAAGTTTTATCTCTGAAGACTTTTTTATATTGCCAGCAGATCCCACCATGTGAGGCCTTCATCAAAGACCTATTCCATGAAAAGAAGAGATTATGCAATTTTACCTTTCAAATTTATAAAAATTGCATCAGGGAGAAGAGAACAAGGAATGTAAAGGAATAACCATTGCAGTATACAGAAGCAATAGAGGATATCTTGAAAATCTTCCGTGCCAATATTACTTCAAAAGATTTTAGCAATTTCAGGCGTCAAGAAGGAATGGAAATCAAATGAGCAAGCCTTCTGTTATTCTAGCTATACCTGCTATGGTGAGGAAAATGTACACATGATAGCTAGTAGAGGGATCATGAGCCAAAAAATACTAGCAAACAAAGTTCTCAGAATTTACCCTGAATCTTTTTGACTAGAAAATTCCCTTCATTAGGACTTGGCAAAAAAAAAAAAAAAAAAAAAAAAATACTTGTCATTACTACACTGTGAATGAATATCTGGAAATCTTTAAGAGTCAGGATATTTAGAGATGTAGAATGTTTCTTTACAAAAAAGTCATGACTCCTATTGTTCTAAATGTTATATTTACAACCTCTCATGTTAAACTTTTTTTTTTTTTTTAACTATCATATTTGAAGACAAGAAAGTGTTGCTTGAAGTCACTTTTTATTTATTTATTTCAGTCTTTCCATTTTGCCATTGTTTTGAATTAACTGAATAAACAAAACAAAAGGGTCATGGTGATTGAGGATAACGGTGTCACATGGATGTCCAGCTAAATCAATCACAAGAAGCAGATTTTAAGAAACCAGTTCAATATTTTACAATAGCCATTGTAGTAAGATCAAAGATGACAGGGCACTTGTGACTTTTGTCCTTAAAAACTCTTCTGCAGTCTCTGAGTGCCTAGGAACTGCAGATCAGTGTCTCCTTGGAGCATCATCATGTCTCTGAAAAGGCTTTGCCATACATTCGTAACTCTGCCTTTTACTCTGATTAGATACTCATATTCTCAGTTTTTCTTGACACATTTTAGGTAGAATTATATACAACATAAGTTATTTCTTGCCCTTTTACAGACATATATCAAGTGTTGACCCAAAGCTGCAGGTTTGGATGTCCTGTATCTATTCCACATTAAAAGTGTTTGCAAACAGCTAAGAAAATCAGGCTAACAAATTTATTTTCTCCCTCTCCAATGCTACTTTTGAACTCAAAAAAGAAATAACATTTGGAAGCAGGAGAGCAGGAAAGAAGGATCACATGCTCCTTGGCAAACTAATCACTTGAATTTTCGACATTGCACCCATTTTGCAGTTGTCCCTTGAAAACATTCACATTGATCAGTGGCGTTGTGAAAGGCTCAAAATAACTTGACAAGGAATGCTTCAGTGTGAATCAGGAGCTGGTCATTTCCTATTTCTGGTCTATCTGCCCACTCCTGGAGTGTGAGGAAGTGAGGGAAGGGGAAAGAATCTTAACAGTGGAAGTGTCAGGCTGCTGAAGTTCAGAATAAACCCGTCTCTTGGCAACTCTGCACATTTGCTTTCCTTTTCCTCTACCAAGTGTTGTGGTACAGCGGAACACAAAGTCAGCAACAACTTTAAATCCTCATGCTGAAAAAAATATAGCTGAATGCAAAGCAAACACACAAGTGAATCAGAAAATGGAGTTTTTTTCCTACCCAGACACGTTCCATCCTTCCGTGTAAAGGGATGCTGAAAATACTACCCGTGCATAATCATCTGTTTTTCAAAAAACAGAGATTTAAGGAAGAAAAGCAGCTCCAGTGCTGATGGCTGCACAACACTGCTGCTGAATTGCTGGAGTGCTGGTAACAAATGCTAACTGCTGAGTGCTATAACTAGACTCCTGCTCTGTCTGCCTCTTTCTAACTCTTTCTTATGCTGGCCAATTTAAAGTTTAACTCAGATATCCTAAACTGTGACATGAATTCTTTAGTATTAACATTCCAAACTTAACTTCAAATCAGCCTCCCTTTTCTGAGCGAGTCTGGTTTTGGCCACGGATCTAATACACTTCCTTTTATCATCTCTTTACTTCTTCTGTCTCATAATGAAGTGAAGCAACCAGGAAAGTGGTTTTAACTAACACATGACTGTTACTGAGGCTCAGATTAAGGAGGTAATACCCAGCTCAGTGGCAGTAGCCCCTGAAGATGAACTAACTCTCTCTCTTGCAATTGTGGTATTGAGTTCAAATCTGCATATATGATGGACAGACAAACCCTGCTTTTCATATGCACTGGCCTCATCTTGCAGATGGACAAGGCCTCAAATGACACACAAAAAAGCTCCTACTGCACTCCATTTCTCTAAATCACTTTCTGTCCCTGATGATAAAAGGAGCAAATCCATTTTGAGAACGAACCTGCTCATAATATCCATATTTCCCCACTAAGGATTTTTCAGGCAGGAAGTCGTCCAAAGGAAAAGATTTAAAATATTCTTAAATTTCTTTTATGAGCCCGTCTATCAGCTCCTAATTTCACAGACCTTTTGACACAATCAAAGGCAGCTTTCCCTCTTGTCTTACAGGTACTTTCTTCCAAGCTGAAGCCAGAAATAAGCCTGTAATGTGACTCAGGTGACCGATCGCACAGGAGGAGGGAAAACCCAGAGGTAGAAAATTCACAAGGAGCTAATGGCCTGGTATGTTTTTTGCATGAATCATTTGTTGATCAGTGAATATAGAGGTAAAATGATGGCTTAGAGGCAGGGAAAAAAGAGTGGTCAGCAAAAAGCACCATATATTTCTAACAGAACTGCCTATGTTTAGTAGCAGAAAGGAGAGAGGGGTAGTGCCTAATGCTCTAGAAGTTAAGACAAATGCAGAATTTCCTTTCCAAAATGGCTTTCTCAGTAACTTGGCTGTATACTTGTTATCCCTCGAACTTTCTTTCTGCTCTGAAATCCTGTGCTACCCTCCTGTGACATTTTCTTGCATGCACTCCACTGAAGTTTGGGTCTATTGTTTCCCAACAAGGGAGCTGATCCTTCAGCAGTTGCTTATTTATTGGGGTCACTTGAGGTCAGTGATGTGGCTCTTATGGGGGGCTTTTTTTCAGAACTTGGTCAATGCGGTCTGCTGGAATCTCTTTAATTTTGCAGAGGAGGAGGCAGATGATGGAGGAGTTTCATTCTAAATTTACTTACATATCAAACACATAGGTCTATACCTGCATGGTACATATAATTGGCTATTTTCGATGATTGGCACCATACTGTGCCAATTTTGGTTCAATATTAATGGTCTCAAGCAGTTTTTCAGGAGCAAGATTTTAGTTCTTTATTTCTCACTGAGGGTTTTTTGAATTATGCAGCAAGGAAGGGCTACTCTGCCTTCCTTCTCACATTTCCTTCTTGCCTGGGTGACAGGGGATTTGTTGACATTTGCTGCATGCCCTGTTGCTATTATAAATCGGAAGCTACATTTCAAGCTTCAGCACACTCAGAGTTAAGCTGCACTGGAAAGAGGACAATGGAAAATATAAATGGAAGACATTTAAAGATGTGGAAAGGGAATTATTGGGACGAGCTTGTTCTTTTACTTTAAAAGCATGTAAGGTGAGAGTGAGAAAAATCCTTTAAAAGTGTTATTGCTTTGGCTTTGTTTTCTGATCTGGATGTCTAAAGTTAAGGTGGTAAATCGGTGTTTAGTCATCAGTTTGCCTTCACTAAAACCACTGATTTTTCCCCGAAACAACCTTCAGAACAAGAAGTATGGACCCTGGGATGTGAAATATTTTCCAGAATACTGACAGTTTCTTTCTAAATAGCATTTACTGTCAAGACTTGAATGAACTGAGAAACATGGGTTTGCAAATACGTTGTTTAAAAAACACTGCAAGAAGATTTTCAGTTTTCTTTTTAAAAACTTTTCATTTGTGCTTGTTGGAATGCACAGTGAATAAGTGCTGTGAAGTGACTACTGAAAACAATAAGCAAAATTCAGAGCAAAGTAAATCTGCAAATTAGAATAAATCAGAATAAATCAAATACTTCACCTGAGCAGAAGTAAAAGAAACATTCCTTTTGAATTTTACTCCATTGGAAATTTCTAGAAAAGTTTGTGCTGTTTCCTGCTCTGAAAGGGAAGGGATGCTTCCCATGAGGAAATTACTCCCAAAATGAAAAGTTGGGTTCTCCTCCAACTGCAATATCCAGGTTTTCTACTTATTCAGGAGCAAAAAGGGGCTGTAGGAGTATGAGTGCAAATCAATTTATTTTCCTGGTGTACTTGTTTATGAGATCTATCCAGTGAAAAGAAGTGTAGTGTAGGGGATTAATTTCCTAAATACAGAGAAATTCACTACCACATTCCTTAAAAAATGAGAACAAATAAAAATAATGAAATAGCAGTGAGGAAGAACATGATTTTAAAGTATTGTCCACGACCCATTTTAACTTATTTCACACTGTTCCTTTTTTTTTTTTTTTTTTTCCCCTCCGGGATAATTTACCGCATAATTCAAACCTGCAGATAATTTCGACCTCTTCTTCTTTATTATTAGCTATTAAGTTATAGTTAAGCCTGGTCGTTTTTAAAGGGGTGGGTGGGATAAAGAGAAGCTTCTTATTCTGCATCCCACTCTAATCTCTTCTGTGCGAGTGCTGCGGGCTGGGGTTTTACATAGTAATACGCGGGCAGCAGATAGATTTGATACGCGCCCACACCTACATATGTAACCCCGAGAGTGGCCTGTAGAGCCCAGTTTAGGCTACACATCAACGAATCTCCCTATGGAGGAAGCTCTATATTTTATGGCCGGGCTGGGCTGGGGTTTTTGGGGGAGGGTGAGGCTGGTTTTTGTTCTCTCCGAAAAGCCGTGGCGCTGCCCTTAAGTTGAAGGCTATTTTCAGACTTCGCCAAACGCCTGATTTTCGTAATTATCGTCTGGATTCCCCCTCTCACCCCCTCCCCAGCCTCGCTCTGCGCAGAAACTAAAATTGTGATTTAGATATTTGGTCCCAGCGGCCCTGCCTGCGCTCGGCAAATGGTTCCATGTCACTCGCTGCATCACAATATCGGAGCGGCGGCGCTCGGTGGCAGCTAATCCTCTGAGCCCGTTAATAAGCTTAGGAGCACGTTCATTGAAGACTGACGCGTTAGTCACAAACAGGGAGAAAATATCTACTGGGGGAAGCTGAATTGGTTTTAATCATCTGCTAATCACCAGTAATGAGACCTACTCTGGGGAAGAAAAGAAAAACAGATAGTCAGAGGGAGGTTTTGTTCTTCACAGCGGAGTAACAGGGAATGAGAGGGCAGCTGTTATTAGGAGAGAAAAGATGGAAAGAAAGGAGGGATTTGGCCAGACCAGATGAAACTTCTTCTGTGGCGCACTGTTTTGTTAGCCGAGTGTTTCTTTCATTCAGCCTCCAAAACTTCAGATCTGTCAGCCCCTCTGAAAGCCCCGGCCCACCTCTCCAAGCCGCCGGGGAGAAAAGGCACCGCCGCCCCGCCCCGGGCCCCCCCGGCCCCGGCTCCCCCGCCCGCTTCTCCCTGCGGCCGGCGGCGGGCGCGGCTCCTCCCTTCGGCTGCTAGGGGCCGGGGTGCCTGCGGGGCAGCGGCCGGCGACCCCCCCGAAAGTGGAAGGCTGCCCTAGGGGGAGATGCTTCTCCGTCTTCTGCCGGAGGAATCCCGGCTTGGGGGTACCCTGCTGCTCGCTCAGCCGCCTCCCTCCAAAAGTTTGGCTTTAAGATGGTCACATCCAGCTAAGAGGTGGCCATCCTGTGTGTCACGTTCTGCTGGTGAAACTCAACCAACTGCGTGGAAATGAACAGTGTGATTTAGATATTTGGTCCCAACGGCCCCTGCCTGGCACTCTCTGCATCACTCGGCTTTCTGTATGTCACAGAATCATATAATCAGTTAGATTACATAGAAAAGACTCTTAATGTCCTCAAGTCCAACCATGTATGGTTAAGAAAAAACTTGACATGGGTGTGCTTTGTGCCCTATACAGATCAGCATCTTTCATTCCAAGGTGTTGGTATGAGGACTGCTGCCACGCACTGAATATAACGGGTCAGTCAATTCCTTAATGTAGGCCCTGGGTGCCTCCTTCAGCTAGAACGCGTGTTCACATTTTTATTTTAATTGGCCTTAATTTCTGGCTTGTAATTGTGCATCTGGCTCAGAGAGAGAAAGAAAGCCTTTAGCTACATTTTTAAAAATTGAAGCTTGGATGAGCTCTTTAAGTGATTATAAAGTTGACTAAATGTAAAAGCTTTGCAAAGGCACACTTCTGGCTGCTAAGACACGTCTATGTTTCATTTGCTGAATATTTTTAGGGAGCTTAAGTAGGGTGGGTAGCTCAGTCATTGGAAAAGGGGAGTTTTAAATGTCAAGCTTCATTTGACTATACGGAAAAACGAAGTATCAGATGTCCTGTCAGGAAATAAGATACACTGATATGCAATGTGCAAACATATTATTTAGAAGAACTCCTTCACAGTCTCACTTCATGAAAGTGAGTTACCAAACTTAGTCATGCAGCAAAGAGAAGTCTACATCCTGATTTACGTTTAATTTCTTGGTTTACAGCTACTGCAGCAGGAATCTGAAGAAGATGTGCTTCAGTTAATTTCTGCACTTTCAATAATCCATGTCTCTTCCATTGGGAGGAATGAGGTCCCTATATACTAGAATATGGTCAAATCAGGTCAGGGAAAATTTTAACTTCTTTATAGCTTGTCTACTGAGTAAAAGAGGGAATGACTAGTCTTTTACTTAGGAACCTGACAGCATCATGTTTCTGATTTTGCAGAAGGGCTCTCTGGAGTTCTAGAGATAGGTGGTAGTGATGGAAAACAAATCTTCATAATCAGGCAGCTTTCTAAGTCCTCTTGAACAGAAGAGGTTGAGAAGAATTATACATAAGGGTAGGCAACACATTTCAGCATGCCTGTTGTTATGAAATGATCTTATTCTAGCGTCACCACAAGTCTTTTTGGTTTAAGTGAGAATATAGAAAAAGTTAGTTAAGAGAGAAAAAAAAAAGAAAATTTAAACTTATTTTCCAGTGTGCTAAAGGAACTGTCTCATGCACTTCCATTTATCCCCAAGAGTTTAGCAACTCATATGTCATGTAGACTGCTCCTTAAAAGTGACCATTGATTCTGGAGACCATCTTTCTCATAAGATTCATACAGATAACTTGAAAGATCTCACAGGAAAAAAAAGAAAAAAGAAAAAGAAGAAAAAAAAAATAAAAAAGAAAAGAAAAAGAGGAAAAGGAAAAGAAAAAGAGGAAAAAAAGAAATAAAACCCAATACAATAAAATAAAATAGAGCATCCCAGTGGAAACTGGGGAAAGCCTCTTCACAGGTCTTCAAGGAAGAAAGAAATCTCTTGCCTATTTGTTCGCCAACAGCAGGATTCTCAAGCTATGAACAGACAGTCATGGCTTGTTGAAATCCCCAGTAGTACAACAACATATGGAAAACAGTGTTTCAGTACATTAGATTGAAATTTAAGAGGGAAGATTAACTTAAAAAGATGTCCCTCTATTCAGAGTAAAATCATCAGAGATGCCAGATACAATGATAGTGATCTCAAGTATACGCTCCTTCCAAATTTGGAAGCAACTTTGCCATGATAGTGAGCATGTCATCAAAGCCTGAAGGTAATGTTTAATTGCACTCTTTCTTTTCTTTTCTTTTCTTTTCTTTTCTTTTTTTTTTTTCTTTCCCGAGTATATTCAGTATTGTACTGATGTTTTCTCAGTTAGTTCATCTGTCTCCACATTTTATCATTCTGTCTGTCAAGCTTATTAGCATACTTTGACAGATTAAAAGGCTAAGGTCAAACAAACAAATCCCCAAAGAAATACAGCTAATTATTGTCATATGTTTTTTAAATACTTTTGCTTCTTCAAAGAATTTCATAAGAAACTAAACTCAACTTTGCAGTTTAACAGTTTCTTGTATAAGCCCCTCATCTCCCCACCAGCACTTTCCCTAGCACCCTCCACTACTCATGCACCCATTCTCACATTTTAGGCAAGAATTTAGCTATTTGCAAAAGTGCAAGACTGCTTCAGACAAGTTACATTTTGTGGAAGGCATCTGCATTATTTATTGATCCACAGTGAGTAGTGTTCAATAAGCCAGCAGAGATTTGAATGGCTCTTCCATTTTTAAGATGTTGGAAGTAAAAGACGCTTTTTATTGCTAGCAAAATGACATAGAACAACCTTGTTCCAGAATCCTGCTCGGGCACTTGGGAGCCCCGCGTGTATCTGTGATCGAAAAGGAGATCCTTTGTATCTAGACATTTTTGCTCTGTTTGTGTGGTGAGGATTGATTACTGTCTGGATGTAGAGTCATAAGGCCAATGAGCTACACATTCCTAATACCAGTTATATGAAGTTTTGTTTTGTTTTGTTTTACTTTCAGCTTCTTAAAAGGCAAAACAGATCAAGTAAATTGGCTGAGCATGGGTAGGGTGGGAGAAAAATCCCAATATACTTTCAGGTGGGAAGAGCAATTACAGCCACAATCAGCTTTCTACTTTCTGTTTTGGTTATTGGCAGATGTACCTCATAAGGTAGGAGCTGGTTGAATAAAAGAAGATAGTGGCTTCAGACAACAGGTGGCTAAAATAGAGGGGGAGTGCCTTGAAACAAGAAAAGCAAAAAACCAATCCTGATTAGCTTAATGAGTAAACATGTATTTATCTTAAACCTCCGCATTTCTATTAATTTCCAGACACTTTCACTTCAAGAGAATATATCTGTTTTTTAAAGGATTAATTATTTGACAGGTATGCAAAGGTAGCATTGCCAAACCTTGTTCATGGCAGGTAAATCATTATATGGCCTAAGACAGTGTTCATTAGCTGCATTGTCAATCAAGTGGGAGTCCTGCCAGAGAATTGCTGATGGTACGACAGGGTCAGAGACAAAGATATTCAGTCTCTATTCATCCATCAGATTTTTTTTTTTAATCAATTTACAGCATGATAATTGAGTCAAGTTTATTGTGCTGCCCCTCAAACAATGTAGGATTTGGTGATGATAAATCTCTTGGTACTGAAATGATCCACAATAGACCACAAAAAGAGATCAAGACAGAGAAGAGAAGAAAAAAGAAAGCAGGAGAGTTGGGGTAGGCTGGGAAGATGAAAACTAATAAGAAAGGTATTTAAAGAAGGGCTTCAACTTAGAGAAGACCTGTCTTTAAGATTAAAAGCAATAAGAGTTGGAAAATGAAGTCCTCAGTTAAAGAAATCCTTCACTAAAGGTGAAGAGCTAGATTGCCATTCATGTAGCTGTATCATCTGAAATTATTCCACTGATAAAGCCAGTGTGCATCCTTCCCACGAGACCAATACTAACTTCAAAAGTATTATTTCCTTTTGCCGTTTTGGAGGGCCCTTTTGTAAGATTTTGTTGTTGTTGTTGTTCCCTTTTTCCTCTTTTGGAGAGCCCTATTGCAAGTTGCTTTCCCCTTTATATTTGCAACTGTGCATGCATGCCCACGCGTTAGCTAGGTCTCTGTGTCACGAAGATAATACTAAAAAATGTTGAATGTAGAAGGAAAATGAAGACTCTGTCTCTGAGGCAGAAAGAGGAGGGCTTTCTACCATCAGGGAAGTCCTTTTATGTCAACCTGGCCATGGCTCTGATTTTTTGGGCAGATGTCCAGCACTGTACTTCCAGCCCAGGAAATGAAGTTTGTAAGTGTCCCTCCAATGACCCACACTTGTCTCACACTCATGCCAAAGAGTTAAAACAAGTGCTACTGCCATCACGCGCAGGCTTGCTGTGAACTGATGTCACTGGTAAACATGTGCTTCTTATCTGCTTTCCTCAGTTTGCTGTTTGGATGATTTCAGACACATGATAAATAGACCATTCCTAAATTTTCGTATAATTACATTTAAATATAATTTTGAGCAATTAAAATGAATGGGAGAGGAATTCATATGAAATCTGTCTCAAAATAAACCTATAAAATGTCTGAGTGGCGGATTCCAGCGTGATTTCTGAACTCTCTTTCCTACTGCAGCGGTGTGCACCAGCTCTCCCCTCAGTCCCCGACTCCTTTCTGGGACTCATCAGGCTGATGCTGAACATATTTAAATCCTCCCCATAAAAGGTTTAGTCTAAGTTGCTTCTCCAGTACTTGTTTGAACATTAAATATGCAAATAATCATCATTACACTTCCAACAATTACACATGTTTGCGAGCACCATGTCAAGTACTGGCAGCAGTGCAATCATTTGTAAAGACAAATATTCCATTCCAAGAGATGTCATGCTGCTTAGAAGATTTCTTTTTGTATTAGTAGCCACACTGCTGCTTCATAAAGTGTGCAAATGAACGTGACAGTGCTGCCAATAGCTGCCAGTTCCTTCCTCTCGGCAGAGCAGATGTCAATCAACCGTCCCAAACAGACAAGGCCTCGGCACTGCTGCAGACATTAAACATGTAGGATGCAGGAGGGAGGGCGCAAACAGCGCGGGGGGCTCGCTCCACTCCTCCGTCTCCCTCTCTCTCCTTCTCTCCCTCAGCCCCTCTCCCTCTCCCTTTCTCTCGGAGGAGGCCCGAGGCCTGTGGAATATTTTAATTTCTGATTCCTGACTACATTATCGCGTGCTTGTAACAGACGAATTGTAATTTGTAGCTCGGAGGTGGCACGGAGAGCTGCCTGCAAACGTAGGACAGATGCAGGCGTGTGTGGCAGCCTCCTCTCCTCACTGCTCCCGCTTGCTTCCCCCTCACTCCGGCTCTTCACATAGTTATGGATAATTGTCAGCATTCACTTTTATCACATCCCAAGTAGCAGCTTAGAGAAGATGCGACTTTAGTCGGGACTAATCTTGCCTCCTCCTGAAGTGGGAAAATCCCAAGTATTTCAGGGTCCTATTGATAACCCTTGTGCTTTTTTTTCCATAAAAGACGGATGACTCTGGCAAGCTTGGGAGACTGCAGATAATGGGATTGACTTGGTACTTAAATCTCAGTGAACCAAGACAGCATAAGTAATTAGTGAATTGGATCCATACTGGGGTGCTAATGATGGCTAATACTGCCCCGCACCATTCTAAAAACTGCAAGATACACATCCATCTCATTCAGATAAAACCAAGGGGACGCTGCTTCTGCGGGCATCATTTATTTCTTCCCTAGCACAGAATTTATCCCGCATTTAAAAAAAAAATCTAATTTTCCTGGAGTGACATCCCGAAGAACAAGTGACCATTCTGTCAGAAGAGTTCATTATGATCACAAATACCTCTGGTGTTTTTAATTAAGAAAGGCTAATTAAGAGAAACTATGCATTTATCTTCTTATCTAGTTGTCAAGGGAAAAGTCACAAACACTAACTATGTGCTGTTTGAATGAGAGAGGCAGTTCATATTTTTAATCTTTTTTTTGTCGTTTGTTTTTCATTTGTTCCCTAAACAACTACATACTCACAAAGGAAAAACTTGACTCAGGGAAAGTATTACATCTTTATAAGCAGCGCTCCAACTTTTATTAAGTGTAGTTCAACCCCACATCACGATTTTCCTCCAGGTTGGTATAATTGAAGAGTATCTGTGTACAAACTAGCATTCTGCCTCATTTTTCTTTCCCCATGGAGTGATAGCGTTTTATCAGGATAATTTAGATAAATGTCTTTCCATGGGGTTTGCTTATCCTTCCAGGAGCTATGATCGACAAATAGCCATATAAGATGAACAACATCGTGTTTTGGTCAAATGCATTCTCATCTAAAAGCAGAGGGGGTTTCAGAATGGGGGGCACTCCTGTTTTCCAAGGTTTCAGCATTGGAGGGTGGTCCTCCCCCCATGTGCTCTGCTTTGTTACAGTGGCTGCAAACTAACGTGTGGATTTATGTGCCTGTGAGTGCACATGTGCATGTAGAAAATCCTAAAATCAGAGACAACTGAGCAGGAGATGCGTTAAACTTGTCAAGCAATCCCAGTGAAATAGTTTTATGGGGACAGCTGAGGACAGGGAGGAGGTTTGGCTGCAGGGGGGAAATTTCCCACTGAGAAACTGGGAACCCAGGCACCCTGCAGCTTCTATGCTGCCAGCTAAATCCTAAAACCAGAAAACTGATCCTCCCTTTTTCCATTTCTTATTTGTAATTTGTCCTGTCATTTAAAAAACAAGTGTGCTCGAAAGCGGGCTTGGGCTATAGCACATAAATGGTTAAGATGCAGTGTTACTGATTGGCAGCAAAGGAGGCTCCTGCCAGAAACTCTTTTTTTTTTTTTTTTTTTTTTTTTTTTTTTTTTTTTTTTTTTTTTTCATTAGGATTAAGTTGAATGAAATCTTTCTTTTCCCTGACTGTCGGAAGGGTCTTAATTCTGTGCTGGGTTATTTCGGCAAGTACATCAGTAGCTGTGTGTGACCGCAGTAGGAAATGCTTTTTAAGGAGAACTTCATATGCAACATTTGAGGAGAAAATGCTGCTTAATGTGGGGACCCTTGGCTCTCCTTCTCAATCTGTAACTGATTAGGAGGCATTCAGAGCTAATGTAGGATGAAAAGATGGGCAGAATCTCGGCTGAGAAGGCCAAAGGGGGGGCTGGCTGGGATGAGGATCTGAACCGGATTAGTGCAAACCCAAGTTTTAGTTGGGATGGAGCTAAAGTGTTATCCCAGAGGCAGACTGGCTCTTCCCTCTGTGATTTCCTGCTTTGCTAAAAGTGTAGAGCTTCCCCCCCTGAAAACAGTGCTTAGCAAATTGCAGCTTTAACCCCACCCATTCTATCTCACTCAGAGATTTTTGTTTCCATCTTTCTGTCTTGCTGTATGTGAGAACTTTGACCTATATAGTTGCTTGATGCACGTATTTCTAAAATGACAGGCATTTTTATAATACTAATAAATCACAGTCATCTGAGTCTAAAACTGAACTCTGCCTCCCAGCCATGTTTCCTTTTGCTTTTCTGCTTTCCACTGTTTTACCTGGCTCTAGCTAGCTTTTAAGCTTTGTTGTAATCCTCAAATACATATAAGTTATTTTCACTGTATGTAACCTGAACTACTTTGCCCTGAAGAACTGTAACTATTTTAGTCTTTATATAAATAACCAGGGTTCCCATTTCATAATTAACTTCCCAATAAATGGGAGGTGCTGCTGTGGGGAAGAATATGTGGAAATATTATTAGGATGTGGGAATGCACCTTCTGCAAAATTAGAACAGTGCTTGTTAAGAAAGGTGCCTACCTGGGGTTTCTTAGTATAATTGTCCCCCTTCCAGGAGTTTAGCTTTCAGAAGAGCTTCATTGTTTATCTTCCCTGCCTTTCCCCTTGAATATGATGAATGTGGCTGCAGGAACCTGCATCACCAGTTCTGGGAGTTTGCCTGATGGTGAGGTCTTCACAGTTTCCTAGCAGAAAGAGAAATGCCTCCTTTCTTTTGATTTCATTTACTCTGTACTTAATATTTTTGTTGTTACTCCCTTTTCTCATGTGTTCCCTGCCCTAAACATTGCAAGCACTGATAGAAATAATCACTTTACTGGACCTTTGGATCTAAAATCCTTCAATTCTCAGCTTTTACTTCTGAAATCATATTCCCCAGTTTTTGTCCCAAACTAAGAAGGCTTTATCAGAAATGAGAAAGAACTAAGCTAGAACCAATGTATGATCTTACATGTTAGACTTAATACACGACTAGCAGAATTTCAGAACTTTCAGTAAATAGTATTAAATCTGATACACTTAGCTAAAAGCAGGTCCATATTCAAGGTTATAGAAAAGGAGAAGTTATTTGTATGATGATACTGATCTTCTCCAGAACAATACTTGACACATATTTATTTTTCTAAGTTTTCAAAAGGAGGTCGATTTGTTCCCAAATCCTCTCTAACGAGGCTTTGAAAGTTACATTAAAAAAATAAAAATAGAAAAAGGGTACAGAGCCTTTAGATGGATATGAAGGCAGAATCGACTACATTAGTTAACTTATTTTTGGTTCTGAGGGGTGGAAGTCAAGCACTTGTTTTTCTACCCACCAGAAGAATACCAGGAACTGCAGGAGAGTTTCATTATGGGGAGAAATATGGAAGAGTGAATTCCAAATGACTCTTCCCTGCTGGAAAATGCCCAGATTCTTGGTGTCTGCTGTGGGAATGCACACAGATAACAAGTGGAGATTGAGCAGGTTTATGCAAAAGCAAAGTGGAAGCAGTACACTTAAACAACTGTTTTGTTTGCTTTCTGATTTTCTCTTTATGTGATGAGGCACACATGGCAGAAGGGCAGAAAGTAATGGGTCTTATTTTAAAGAAAGCTACTCAGAATAGCATGTTTTGCTTTTAACTTCTTATACTGGATATCAGGATGTTGAAAAAGTCCTGGAATTAAAAGCAATTCCCTCAACTTGAGCAAACAGTCCAGAAATCTGCCAGTTGATGGCACGTTTCCACTAGTTCGAAAGTTTGAAAGCTGGCTAAAAAATTTAGGGGTAGTTTCTGTTTGTTTGTTCCTGACCACTGATAGCATGAGCTAGCAGCTGGTAGGAGAATAAAGGAAATTGTGTGTGTATTGGCAGCAGACAATTTATAACATGAAGCGATTATTCTCTCAGAGTCTTAAACATCAGAACTTGTGTCTTAAAAAATAATAATTTGCTTGGACAATTTTACAACGGAGCATTTAGGTTTTTTTTCCCATTTTTTCCTCCTTCAAAGATGTGTTGGAGTTTGTAACCAACAAGATACATAATTTATCAATCTTGTACTTTTTTTTTTAAGAGGCGTTTTTCAATCTTGTCCCTTTTAAAACCTCGTTGGAATCCTAGCATGGTAAACCTACATCTCCACCTAGTGGTTTAACAACAAGATTCAGCAATTATTTTTCAAGCAGCGTATGCATCCAGATAGTTTGTATTGTGATACCAGTGTGAAGAAACTACATTCCTTGTGAAGGAAAGATGTTGAGACTTGTGGCTAAATATATATACACATGCACATGCTGACTGAATGTTGAAATTCAGCTGTCACCTATAATTGTGATAACGGGTCCTTTATTTTTTAGTATTCTTTAATAATTTGAGCTTCTAACTGAACAAGTGAGTTTTAGTACAGCATCATATCACTTAGCATTTTCTGCATCCCCATCCTACATCATGCCAGCTCAGTGCTGGGAGCTACAGCTACCATTTTGACAACCCCATGCCTCTAGTGACCAAAGCCCCTTAGTTAGGCAGAAAACCACCAGCCAGAACTTTATTGTGCTCTAGGATGCACTACAATGTTTTTTATAACCTTTTTGTTTAGGACATTTTGTATCTGATGTGAGGAATTTTCAGGAAATCCATGAAGGGAACAGATGTGCAATGCATGCAGTTTCGGTATTGGGGGAAGACAAATTTCTTTGAAGTTCGATATTGTCTTTTCTTGAAGCTCCGAAAGATTCTTCAATTTATTTATTTATTTGTTTTAATGACTAAAGATACCTCTAAAATGTTCTCCTTCAAAGTACAGGAAATTGGATTGCTGAAAAAAGCTCCATTGCCAACACAGTTGTGTGCTATCCCCTGCAGTCACTGTAAACTACTCCTGCAAGAGCTACTTGAAGCATACTAAAAAAACGTCAGATACACAAAGAAATTACTGTCTACAAGCAAATCTGTTCAATTTAAAAAATTAAACATGGGCAAAAACAGAATTAGTCTCCTGATCCTGTCCAAAATATTTTATTTTCCTTAGCTGTAGTTCTGTTCCTCACTCAGATCTCTGAGTGCCGCCAGTTGTGTCATACAATAGTGTCTGAGAATCCTGATCTTTAATAAAACAACCACAGAGCTGTTCATAGTCCACGAAATTAAGTGTGTGCCTAAACCTGTGTGAGACTGGATCTCTCACTTGGACAGTAGATATACTGTTAATTAAATGCTACTTGTTATAAAATATATTAAAGTGATTGAGGATTCTGTAGCTGCAGTGGGCCTAGAAAGTACAATAATCCTTCACTGTAATGTAGAATCCTCATGTCAGAGACATGTACAGTACTTAGAGTATAATTAATGCACATTAACATATATACTCAGAGAGAGAATATATGAAGAGCGTGCTCTGTGACATGGTTAAAATTTTTGTGACTTCAAATTAGAGAAATTTGGAAAATCTCCAGTTCAGCAATTTAAAATGATTAAATGACATCATAAAGTTGGCCTAAAACTGAGCAAATGTGAAGAAATACGGAAATGGGGTTTTATTTCATTCATGAGGTATTCCAGCCTTAAATATTTTTTTCTGCAAACACAATAAATATTGATTTCCTTAGCTAATTAAGAATGGATGGTCACCCACAAATAATTAAACTAAATATTTAGTCTTGTATAGAGGAATGAAAAATTAGATGCTTACTTCAGAGACGGGGAGCATGCAGAGGTTATAGCAAGTCCAAGGTCAGTAATGGATTAAAACTGAGACATACTTCTGTAGAGAGAGGAGGGAGTTTATTTAGAGGAAGTGAGGGACGTTTTGGGTGGCTGAAACTGAGAACCGGTGCTCTCTGAGATGGCCACTGTCAAAAGGTGGAAGTGAAAGTTGGAGGTGAAAACAAAAAGCTGTAGATATGGTTCACCCTTCTCCTCAGTCTGGTCCTGCAGGGTACTGTCAGTCAGCATTGCGAATTCACCATCAAGAGATCCTAGCTGCATTAGCCCTGAGCTCTGAGAGGATGCTGGGCTCCTATTGAGCGGTAAGAAATTGTGTCCTTTCATACGCACTGTATCTGACACGTACATGTCACAGATGTGGATACCCAGTACTCTTGACAGCACCCAACTGAAAACCGTTTTGGCAGACAACTCAAGTGCTGCAAAACTCTGCTGTAGCTTTTATGTAGAAAAAATGGAGCTGGTTGGAAAATGAGGAAGAGGAATGGGAAAAACAGAAACCCACCATTTCTTTGTTACTTTGGCTGACCTTTGGCTTTTTCACATTTCAGAATTATTAAAAAAAAAATAGATGTTTGCTGTATAATCAGAAAAACAGCAACAACTACAATAAAACTTAGGCAAAGATGTTGAAAGTGCTTTTCTGTTTTAAGTGAAGCCTGAAAATCTATGCCAACTATCTGGGTCCTTGAAGTAAACCAAGCTGATGACTGAAGTGCTCATTGTGGCTGATCACACTTCATATAGGCTGTCTCACCAATAAAAGGGCCATTGCTGTTGGTTTAAAGGTATACGTAAGAAGAGAAAGTATTTAGTGCTGCTACTCAGAAAATATTTTTTTCCTGAATATGAAATTCATAGTCTCACAATATGGATAATTCTAACAAGAATGTAGAAAACTGCTTTCTCAGGAAAAATGACATAACTTGTGACATAGGATTAAAACCCCTGTGACCATTAAAGACAATTGCTGCCCCTACAAATATTCAAGGGAAATTAAGATTCAGAAGAGCAAACTTCAGTCCAGAGAGCTTCAAATATTTCAATCACCACAGATTTCTCATCAGTTAAGTAAGATTTTTCATCAACTACATCTTCAAGAGAAAAAAAATGAAACAAATTGTTGACACGCTTAACTGCTGAATGGCAGTCTTTATATTAGATTTTCTTTGACTTAAGAGGAAGAATCATTGTGAACTTGCTTTAACAATTCCTCCAAATTCTTCATCAGTTTGTGTGCTACACTCACATGTAACCACTGGGACTTTCAAGGAATTAATGCAAATAATGTTGGTCTTGTGAAGCATTTTTCAAATGCATGTGTACAGCAAAGTTGACGTGATGAAACTTGGGTAGTTTCACTTTAGCACAGCTCTTGGATCTGCAAAAATACGAATCAGAAAACCTAGATGATTCCCTGTGCCTCTGAATGTAAAGGAACCATGCAAAACCTCACAGTTATTCTGTAATATGGAGAGTAGGAGGGTTTGGTGGTAGGAAAGTGTTATACTTTCAAATACAAGCTAAGAATACACATATCCATGTACATTTTAATGGGTATTTGCTTAACCATTCCTGGAAATCCACAGGTACTGTGAAGAATTTCCTTCGTGAGCAAAAATCCAAAGCTCCTTCAGTCACAAGGAAAGTGACCTGCAAAGTAGCCTTGTACTGGAAGGATGCCTTGCCCAAGTCACCAGTGGGAAAAGGTGGCTTTTCTCCTGTCCCCTTCTATTCTTTCTTTTTTTTTTACCTCTTTCTCCCTCCATCCATCCCCTTACCACTAAAAAAAAATGAAAGATCAAGATGAATTAAGTTTTGTTTTTTAAATACAGACAAACAAAAACCGTACTGAAATAAAACGTGCTATCTTTCATCTGTTTGCAAACGTCTCCTTGCCCAGTATTCTGGGTACATCTAATATTACTGCGTTAACATGACTATACTTACCAAAGTGCAAACTGTAAAGGAATTAACACTACAGAGGGGCTATTTAAAATCTTAGTTGAAGTCCAAGATAGCATTTATCTGCCTATTTCAGTAGAGCCAAGATTTCATTGTAACTGATGATTAAGCTTTCTGATTGACTTCACTGATAGACAGATATTTGGATCCGTGAAAATATTTTTAGTAAACCTGTATATATTTTTGTGTAAACATATAATGTGTAAATACCCATATATAAGTAATATAGATGAGAGAATATAAAGAAAATAATCTAGAGAAACATTTAGTGACACTAAATAATAATAATAATTTGTGTCTCCCTTGTGTGGAATGAAAGTTGGAGTAGAGAAAAAGAAAAAGATGTCACGAATGTGTAAGGTTTTCTCCATAGAGAACATAGAATAAACATACAGAGATAAGACAAAAATAGAATAGAATGATAAAAGTTAGAAATACATAATCATCCAGCAGATACAGCATCTGATAGCTAAGCTCATATGCAAAATAACCTTCACAGTTTAACAAGGCAAGGTGATGTTAACATGCACTGTACAGTTTCTGCCTTGCAAATACACAAGAAAACACTCATAATGCATATATTCAATGTGATGAAAGGGTTCAGATTCAAACTTGCTAATAATAACTGTATCTTTATCACAAATAAATGTGAAGTTTGGAAACGTATCCCAGTCCACAGTTATGCAGGAGCTGAAAGAACATGTTTCAGATACGAAGGTATTGCGAGGAGCTGATGGCCCTGCACTTGCAGACATAGATATGCTATTTCCTTTATATGTTCCCTTTTTACATCCATTTAATAAGTAATCATGTGATGGTTTTGTGTAATATTTCTGTGTACTTGTCTGCTGTAGTCCTGCATTTATAATGCTCTAGTCAGTATCTACTGCAGAAGATTTTGAGACCTCTCACAGGCTTTTAAAACTTTTTTTCTGTGTGTAAAGTTCACAGTTTGGGTTATGAATTCAACTCCTCAGCCTTTCTAAACACATCTACTCATAGAGCTGTGCAGGGCTGCTCCCACCAGGTCTGTCAGTTGGTGGTCCCCAGATGGATCAGTCACAAAACCTTGGGAAAGCCAGGGCTGAGCTGGAAAGCCTCAAGCATCTTCAATAGTATACTGGTAGGGATTTTGAAAGACTTGAGCTCCACAGGATTTTCTGCCAAAGGGTTTCTGCAAGTCTAACACAGTCTGAAGTGCATGCTTTCCAGCAGTCACAACCTCCCCAAACTCTGTCAGCCAGGCTTCTGGAAGACTTCTCTCCTGACTCTGCAACATGTGTGCTTTGTGGGAGGCCTATCCCCAGAAGTGATGCAGAAGGGATGCACTTCCACCTGCTACCCAGCTTCAGAAAGCTCAGTTCTGCTCACCAGCCAGCTTTTCTGACCATGACACCTAATAATTTGCTAAAGAACAAGTTGCTCAGCTTTTCCATTCATAAAAGGAGATCTCTCCTATTTTATTTTTTTTTAATCCCCTCCAGCTTCAACATTTCAAGCAAAATCACCACTAGGACAATGCTATAGGTTTTGATAACACATAATTATTGTCTAAGAAAACAATCAGATTGTTAGAAGCACCTGTTAATGTTCTCATACCAGTGACCCATATTTTTATGCAAATATACAATTCCCCCATCTTTATGAAAATGTAACAATGGAATGTAATTTGTAGCATCAGCAACATCAGAAACACCCCAGTAATGTTCTTGGCAGCTAATTGATCGTTTACTGCAGCTACTTTCCTTGCAGACAGAAGCTAGAAGCGCCTTTGGAAGTTAGAGGTCTAGTAAAGATCCTGCTTGAACAAAAGAGCCCAGATGGCTGCCTGGTATACAGCAGGTACCAATATTCTCTCTCTCTCTCTTTTTCTTTTTTTTTAAATGTTTCTTTTGGTTTGTTTTTTGTTTTATTTTGTTTTGTTTTGTTTTGTTTATGGAGACCATCTTTGAAATACAGGGCAAACTGTGAATGAAGCATGCAGAGGGATCATAAACTGCAGATCCAAGCTGTAGCAGACACATGCAACATCAAATTCACTTCAAAAATTGTAACATCTTTCCAGAGAAGCTTCTCTGCAGAGCAAGGTGAAGGATTGAGGTAAAGCATGGTTTTATTAAAACAAGCTCCTCTTGGAAGGTTTCATCTATAAGTATACCTGGCCGCCTGAAGATATCTGATTTACCATCTCAGGCTATACTTACTTCATCCACGCATACAATCTGCAATGGAATAGGGAAATGCAGACTTGGCAAGGTAATAATTGCCCAGGTCTCAATATTACCTCACTATCTCTTCTCAGTCTTAGGAGACACTGGCAGACAGGTAAATCTGATTTCAGGTCCTCCTGCTCTGTCTAGTTTTAACAATTTTCTAAATAACTTCTTTCTTTCTAGGTTTAAAGTCATTAATAAATACTTGCATTATACATACCCAATGAGATTTTTTTATTTTTTGTTCAAATTAACCAAATTTTGCTGTAACAAACTTGCTTCTTCTTTGTATCCTGATATAAGGACAGTTTCTCAGCTTTGACTCTCGCTGTGCTTGAAATGCCTGGGGAGAGATGCACAGTCTGATAAAGTTCTCTTAAAGGAAGTTTTGGATTTTCCATTTTTTTTGAAAATTCAACTCATCTCTAGTCAAGATATCTTTTCAGAAGATATGCTCCAGCCTTAATTGGGGTGCTCAGTCTGAGGGTAAGTGGGTGAAATTTAAGGGCCAGCAATATATAAGCAGTTTCTCTAAATAATCTCACAATCTCTTCAATTCTATGCATTTAAAATGAAGAATCTTGCACAGCGCAGCCTACCACATGTTAAGTAGTCTTGGAACATGGGCAACTCATTTACACCCAATAAGTAACTACATTATTTGCACAGTGAATTCCTTCCCACTTTGCATAAAATGCAGCATAACTGTGTACAAGTGCAGATTAGTGTGGTAACAAGCACGCAGATGGTCTCACCAACTTTGCTTCAAAGCCCCTGTGCAGTGGCTGTGAAACCCCATCAAGCTGTGTGGCTGAGATCTGTGCTCTGAGGGTCCTAACCCTCACTTTCTGCATAGCCCAACAATGTGTGGTTGATTCTTCGATCCCTCTTCTGAATGAGCCTTTGAAGAGGGAAGTACAAGACAGATTCTGGGAATGATGCTCTGAGGCAAAGCTTGGCAATCAGGGCTATTAACAAAAAAATGCCTTTGCTTTTCCCAGAAGTATGAAAGAATACACATAAAAATACTAAACTTATGGAATAAAGTGGAATGGAGTGATGGCATTCTGAGAAGAAATGATGACGAGAGCACAGTTAATTTGGCTTCTTACAAAGGTGTGCACTATGCAAGGAGTAATGACGAGCATTTTCATTCTTCTTTACCTTAAGTCTCCATGTTGCCCAAAGGTATTATGTACATTGTTTGGATGGGAGGCACTTGAGAGCTGCATTGTGTCTGTCACAATATGTCTAGTCAAACACGCGAGCTGAAGGAGTGTCTTGATTTTGCTCAATTAGTAGTGTTTGATTTGTGGCCTTCACATTAGCAAGTATAAATTTGTACAGTGGTCACCATTTAAAAGCCAATATTTACCAAGGGTTATCACATCATCAGTCTGAAGACACTAAGTAGATCCTTAAACTTTGAGCGGAAAATCATACTGAGATCTGGTAAATATTTAACACACATATCATTTCATGGTAACCATCACTTTTGATACAAGTGTTCACCTCTTCCTAGATAAGCCTTACACTATGTTACATTGCATGAATTCAGGCTTCGTATCAGTCACATTTGTGCTAAAGGGACTGTAGAGAAGTATATAGTGAAAGTAACTTTGTAATGAATATAATGAAAATAATTATAATGAATAACATCTTTGATTTTATTTTTTATTTTTTTGCTGTCCATTCTTCCTGAATCATTTGATTCAGCATGGGTACTCTGTGGAAACACTCAATTTATGTTTAGAATATATCTGGAGAAAATTAATTTGAAGTTCCATTTTCCTTTGTGTGTGATATGAAATTTTCATGTTGGTAGGGAAGGCTCTCCAGTAGCAATCTACACTGGACAGATACTTTTAGTCTAACTGCCCTTACTTTGATGTGTAAGTAACAGATGTTTAAGAGAGAAGAAATTAGATAGACTGTGATTACCGAGAAACAACTTAATTTCGATTCATTACTTGATGTTCTCATTCACTTGTTCTGAAAATGACAGTAGTTAGTAGGGTTGTTGGTTTTTTTAATTGACAGTTTTTATGTTTTAACAATCAACTTAAACTTAACCTATGCACACCTCTAATTTTGAAACACATCATTTACTAGCTAATATATCACTTTTTCAGGGTAAGATGGAATTATTTCCAAAATGGCTTTGCTTTAATTACATGTATGTACTACTTAGCCAGCTTGTTTTCTTGTAGGCAATGGAAAGAGGTAAGAAGAAAGCAGGAATCCACAGTTTTGCTTCTCTTCCTTTCCCAAAACAAAATCCTCTCCTGCCTAGTTTTCTAAAAAAGAGATATTTCAAATGAGCTGGAAGAAGGACTTGGCAGGGGAGAGATTAGGTTTGGGTATTTCTGGTGGAAAGGAAAAGGGATGATTAAGAAACTATCTTGGATAGCTCATTAGCTTTCAAATATTGCATGTGTTTGGTTGATAAAGGTAATAATGTTCGCACAAGTACTATAAGGCATTTGACTTCGTACCTCACAAAATTTTGATTAAGAAAATAAAACGATAATAAACTCAACATGGCGCATGTTGAATGGCTTAAAAAGTACAATTTCTTTCTTGTAATTGCAAACAGGGAATTCTCACAGAAATTATGTTTTCCTAGTCAGCTCCTCAGGGATCAGTTTTTAATGCCATGCTATGAAATATTTGTCTCAGTGGAAAGGAAAAGATTTAGAATAGGTGTTTGGAAATACAGTGCAAAAAGAATACCTAGAAAAGCTGCTGTTTCTTGGTAAAAGTTTTTGAGAACTGATTAAGCCATATGTCAGAACAGTCAAAGTTTATGTGCATTTGTCTCTTAGTAGGTATATGGCCTAGACAATCCTTTGAGATTCCTCCAGAAATGCATTTGCATTATTCAAATATAAAATGATCACTGATAAAAAATTAACTGATCATGAAGCTGGGGAGATTATATGGATAAATAACACAGGGAGTAGATTGCCACCCAGGGCCAGCTGGATCTCTTGCTAACTGAAATGTATGCATTCACTGTAACACAGCATAGCAGTGGGAAGCTGCCTGTGTGGAGCAGTAGCAGAGAGAAGGAAAGAAAGAGCACACCTGTAATCCATGTTGGAACAGACAGAATCCCAGGTTGGAATAGCTCTTTAAAGGTCATGGCAATTGAAATGAAGAACTGTGGAGCGACGCTGCATCCAAAAAATGCAACCTCTTATGCATCACACAACCTCAGTGTCTGAGTAAAACAGAAACCAGTTCCCCATTCTGATCTATTCACCATGGAGAAAAGCCATTAGAATAGTGTTGCTGCTTCATTCTTAAAATTCATTCTTGTTATTAGCAGCATAATGAGAATGACCTCAATGCAGTCTTCCAGTACCTCAAGGGAACCTACAAACAGGAGGGGAGTCAACTCTTTACAAGTGTCAATAATGGCAGGACAAGGGGAAATGGTTTTAAGTTGAGGGAGGGAAGATTTAGGTTGGATGTCAGGGGGAAGTTCTTCACCAAGAGAGTTGTGAGGTGCTGGAACAGGCTGCCAAGAGGTTGTGGATGCCCCGTCCCTGGAGGTGTTCAAGGCCAGGTTGGATGGGGCCCTGGGCAGACTGATCTAGTGTTAAATGGGGAGGTTGGTGGCACAGCATGCAGGAAGGGGGTTGGAGATTGATGATCCTTGAGGTCCCTTCCAACCCAAACCATTCTATGATTCTATGTACTTTTAGTTCATAGACTAGGCAAAGTTTGCAGTGAGAAGTTTTATTTTTACATCTAACATGTACCACTGGAAAGAACAGATGAATGAACTTTTACATACACAAGCCCTGAAATCCCTTTCTTTCCTGACAGTATCTGTTTGTCTTATAAACAAAAACTATCACTGGTCCTTACAAAGTCTGCTTTATTTCTAACCCCTAGCCATCAACTACAGCCGTACTGTAGTCAGATATTTAAGTAAAAGGTAGCTAGGTCAAGTGTAGGAAAAGAAATTTGGGGGAGAAATAAATAGTACTTGCATTCTGGCGAAAAGACTGCAACACATTCCAATGGGTGGGAGCTCAATTTAGATAAACTCAGAGTTAGAGATAGGTTTACTTTCTGTCAGTGAGAGCAGTTAGCTCCTTATCAGTGTATCAACTTGTGTTGTTGGATTCCCCATAAGAATAAAAATAAATGAAAACCTGTCTGAATATTTTTGGTAAGTGATATAGCAATAAGAGGATCTAAGAGATGTGGAGCTAAACCAAGAAGTGTAACAGACTTTTGGCCTTTGTTATATGGGGGGTAAAAAGTAGACAAACTCAGTTGTCCATTTTTATTTCATAATCTATGAATCTGCAACACTGCAATTTAATTCAAAGAGCTGAATTTAAAAACAGAGGGTAGAGCAGCTCTAAAGCCACTCTTGTTTCTGGTTTATTGTTAAAAGTTTGAGTCTGCTACATCTCACAATTGTTGTTCTGTGTTCTTCTTGTAAAAGGAAACAGGCAAAGACTCCACAGGATGAGAGTCAGTCTAGGCCAACAGAGACAGGCTTTAAGCAATCTCCGCAAGCACCACAAATCTGTGTCCAAGCCTCACAGTTTATCATGTGTTAAGCCAATCCAGATGGCAGGTGATATTCTGGTATTAACAATCCACATCCATTTCCACTTCCATCTCTGTAGAAAATTGCCAGCAAGTCTCCCTGGTGGTCTTTTAAAAGTATGGGAGCCTGAATATACATGAATGTACACCACACAGATTAAAATATCTTGTACTGATGAAAAAAAAAAAAAAAAAAAAAATGAACAACCAACCCACAAGCTGTTAGTAACTTAGAATCTGAAATATGTAAAGGAACATTGCTTGAAATACTATGAAACTGTACTATTTGCAAGTATTTCACTTACTGCATGTGATAGTCCCAGGCTCTTGAGGAAAGGATTTGGAAGGAGAGAGAAAGAACTCCTCTCTGTAAGCCTGTGAGAGCTGGAGTAATGGGCCTTTGTGGGAACAGAGGAGGAACTCCAAATTGAAACTTTTCTCTCTGCCCAGTATTTTGGGGAATGTTGCAGCTCATTTGCAGTATATACCCAATTCTGTTTTCCTGTTTCTTTGTTTCCCTGCAAGCAACTTCCTGTCCTTTGATGATCCCCTATGAACACCTGCCTGCCTGTGGTGATAAGGCTTGAGATCAGAGCCTGTGTTCTAGGAAATGAAGACCATGTACAGTACAACTCAGGATGCACTATCCAGCCTTGCAGTTTGGATGGATGGTCTCAGAGCAGTAGCTAGCACAGCTGAGTGAAACTGAGGAGTAAAGAGATAAAGCCTATTCCTCATGTTTATTTCCTCTTCCACAGCACAAGTTGTCTACCTTTGCTGGCATCATTCTGAGCTCCCAGCAGGAGGGAACATCCAGGATGGGCTGATAGGTAACTTGGAGCACCTTGGGTAGATGTCTAACTTGAGAATGACAACATATTTTGGTGTCTGAATTAGGAGCATTCCTATCCTCTATATTTAATCAGAGAAAACGAATCCTGCACAGAGCCCTCACAGGGTTAACCCAGACATGGACTGCTGCAGTGTCTTGACACAACTCAGAATTTTGCCAAATAATTAAATTTTATGCTTTTCATCAGACTTATTAAATGTACTCATCCCTACCAGCTATCATACTGACGTAACTATTATTACTATTATTATTGTCGTCACTTTAAAATTACTGGGTTGTTCCCAAACCAGCATTAAATAAGACTTGAGAACGTTTCCTTAATTAATTAAGCATTAATACTTTAAGATCACTCTAAACCATACAAAGCACTGAGAATTACAGAAATTTATTTTAGGTGGAAAAGCACTGTTCCTTAATTTTTGTAGTGTAAACATTTGTACCCAGTGCTGTCTTAATCTTTTCTGGACTAAAGGAATATCTTGATCTAAGAAGTGTCTGTATTTTGCAAAGGTGAGGTGTACTTTATGAGGGGGAAGAAAAGGGAATAATTGCTGCTAGAAAATATGTGGTAAAATAATTCTGAAGTAGAAAAACATATTTGAAAATAGGCTGACTTAACCAATATTTACCTTAAGTTTATATTTTTGTTGTTGTTGTTGCTTTTGTTAATTCAAGCCCTATGACATTAATTTAGTGCAGCAATGTGAACATTGCAGTGTCTGCCGTGATGGACTGTTCAGGCCAATTGTGGATCTCAGAACATGTAGCATATATTTGTTCAGCATTTGCAGTGCAACCTGCTGAACATAGAGTTCACATAGTGGCCAAAGCATTATTCTGAGATCAAGTCAGCTTTATTAAAATTCCAATTTCCCATCACATAAGTTTATTGGAACAAATGTACTGAACGGTTGGGTGTTGTAGACTTCAGTCATACAGAGTCACTGAAGACTGCGGCTGGAGGAATTTTACTTGTGCTGCGTTTGAGCTCAGTCTGAAGAACTGGCCTACTTTTCTTTTGTTGGACTCTGCAAAACCAGCTTGCATTTTTGCCTTGGGAAAGAGGCTCAATTTGTATTTGCTTAGCCCTAAGACTTGTGAAGGAAAAGCAAGTTTGTCATGTATCTGTCATGACATTATCTAGATAATTCCTTTTGATAAGAAGTATCATTTTTCTGGAGCAGTATTGAAGAGGACTTTACCCTGGAGTAAACTGAATGCAGCTGATATGGTTGGGTAAATACTTCAGTTCTGTCTGGTATCAGGTATTTCACATGAGAGACAGTCTATGTTCTTCCATAGTTAAAAAAAAAAAAAAAAAAAAAAGTCTACTGTTACCTAAGAAATGATTCTCTATTTTTAAGTTGGCTTTTTTCCAAATCCAGCCATTAATACATCCAGGGAAAAAAAAAAAAAAGAAAAAAAGAAAAAATATTCTTGTAAGGACACAGCTCTGTACAGAGGGAGCTGGAATACAATCTTGTTTCTTTCCAGGCAGTTATGCTGCTCCTTCTGAGCTATATGGTAGGAGTGATGTATGAACTTTACTGGTTGCAAGCAAAAGAATATCAGCGGATGCAAAAATCAGGCAGTGCCCCATGCACTCCCATAGGAAAAAACTCACTGCTTGGGATTCATATGGACCCACAGATGGGGCACAGATGCTTGGGACTCACAGACCCCTTTCCTGATGAAATGTGCTGCAACTGTCAAACAGTAAGACCTATGAAAGGGATATTTTTCCGAATCACAGAATCATAGAATGGCTTGGGTGTAAAGAGACCTCAAAGATCATCTAGTTTCAACCCCAAATGAATGTTTTTGTCATAATAAAATTTACACTGTAGTAAAGCTCATCAGTAACTGCAGATGTGGAAAACAGAACATCTAAGCCTGAGACTCTTCAGTGACAGTGTTTGTGTTGCCAGTGCTACCTGCCTGAGCTGTGTTGGAGATTACTGACTTCCAAAATCACCAACAGGGACAAAGCCTTGGAATGTGCCTGTTGTGAGATCTGGCCACATAGAATCATAGAATCATTAAGGTTTAGAAGGATGACTGAGAACATCCAGTTCAACTGCCAGTCTGTCTCCACCATGCCCACTAAACTGGTCCCTCATTACCACATCCATACCTTCAAGAGTAGTGACTCCACCATCTCCCTGGGAAGCCTGTGCCACTGCCCCACCACTCCTTCTGAGAAGAAATGTTTCCTCATATCAGCTTAAACCTCCCTTGGCACAATTTATTGTAATTTCCCCTTGTCCTGTTGCTGTTAAATGGGAGAAGAGGTTGACTCCCACCTTGCTACAACCTTCTATCAGGTTTCTATATAGAGCAATAAGGTCTCCCCTGAGCCTCCTCTTCTCCAGACTGAACAATCCCAGTTCCCTCAGTCTCTCCCCATAAGATTTGTGCTCCAGACCCCTCACAGCTTCATTGCCCCTCTCTGGACATGCCTCAGCATATCCCAACAAGGTCTGAGCCTCTCACTTCCCCTTTCTCATCCTGAATTATTGCTCCCTGCTTGACTGTTGCAGGTTCCCACCCGCAGACTCACAACCAACACATCTGGGTGGTTCAGAAAGGCTGGGGACTGCACTGTGAGTACAGAGCAAGCAGGCATTTGGGACTCTCCAAGGTGAGGGAGCAACAGCGGCTTGCACACTTAGCCATCACCTCCCTGACCCATGCACAAAGGCTGCAGCTTTGAGATCATTTGTCAAAAGAAAGTGAACAGCTGGGAAGCCAGCTTCACAGCTCCTTCAGTTGTTTTTTTTTTTTTTTTTTTTTTCTGGGTCTGGTATTTTTCATAAACTGCAGCAGCGGTGGCTGGCTGCAAAACCTGAAGATTGCACATCATTAAAAACACAGGCCAGCACGCTCATGCACGCACACACTCTCAGGTGTTATGCTAGCAGAGCAAAGCTTGAAATTGAGGCCCCAAAAATGCTGTAGACAAAGGAAAAGAACAGTGGTTTTTTTAATTATTTAAACATGGTGAGCCAGCCTCGTAATTTCTAAGCATTTGGAGCTGGCAATAATTTATATTGCTAGGAACGTGCCTTAACACAGGTGGGACCTGTCTGCTTGAGAATCTGAAGCCAATATCTTTTATGATTACAAAGCACCCAACCAAGCTGTGCTTTCATTCCCACTCCCACCACCTCCCAGCTTTCAGCTCCTTTTTTCCCTTTGCCTTTTTCTTCTCCCAGCTCTCTCCCCCCTTCCCCATTCCACAAAGAGCAGGGAGGGTAACGAATCGCCTGTACTTGGTGCTGGAGCAGAGGCAAACTCTGGGGCAATGAGGCAAGCTTGTTTTCATCCTTTACAGACAGCATCCTGCTTTCTCCATCTCCCCCCCCTCCTCTCTGTGCTGCAGCCTGTGGTGACACTGACCTCTGGTGATCACAGGAGTAACACTCACCCCGAAGTGACACAGCTGCGGCTTTGAACGAAGATCGTCGTTGGTTTTTTACCATTTTAGCTCTTAACGAGGCAGTATTTATCACTCTCTTTTGCACCGTGAAGAACGGGTGTGGATCTGTTTCCCACAGATGCATGTCCATTTTTCGCGGCTTGCTCCAGGTCTGCTTTTACACGTGGGGATTATCACAGCCCTACTGTCACTCCGAGGAGTTTTGTCAAACATTTCTCAAAATACATATTGCACGATAGACAAGTTTATCATCTGTCACGCTGTTTCTTGAAAACTCATTTCCATGCTGTGTTTGTCAGGGACCTGAATCCCTGAAACA
Source organism: Centrocercus urophasianus (assembly GCF_019232065.1). Classification (NCBI taxonomy): domain Eukaryota; kingdom Metazoa; phylum Chordata; class Aves; order Galliformes; family Phasianidae; genus Centrocercus; species Centrocercus urophasianus. Next base: position 57,826,158 of record NW_024884364.1, on the reverse strand, counting down.
AACTCAGCGTGGGTCTGCGGCGGGTGCGGAAGCTGCACTGCTGCTCCTCTGAACACTCTTCCATCCCTGGGATCCCACCCTGCGCTTCCCGGCATGGCAGTAACTGCTGCAAGGAGCAGAAACCAGATCCCCACGCAGGCTACTTTTTGTCCATCCAGCCAAGAAAAGCAAATAAATCCAGGGTTAAGGCTGCAGCTTTCAATTGCTCATTTTAAATGTGCTCTATTATAATATCAGAATGATCTCAGCACGCTGATGTTACAGAATCAAATGTGTGCTGCGGACCTTGGCAGAAGTGAGCATTGAGTTAATGAAAAGAGTTTCAGCTTGACATTCTCTCTATTTGGTAACCTTAATTCTGCTTTAATTTATTCTTTGGAAATTTTAGAACTCAATCCCGTGCAGATGGAGTGAGAGAAAATGTTGTGTTGCTTATTAATCATTAGCAAATCTCCAAGATGTGGCAACAGGGTAATGACACAGGTATTGGAAAGCACACTTTGAACGAACTTTAATTAAAAAGGTAAGGACTGATGCTACCCTCATTATATAGGCAATGCTTTTTGAACATCACCCGGTACTACCGCAGCCCAGTAGGTACGAACATTCCTTGATCTCCTTAGGATAGCTTAAAATGCAAGGAAAAGAGGGAAGGATTAATTAAAAGCAGGTTGTTTAAGTGAGTAAAAAATTGTTTTCCATAAAAAAAAAAATACATGGCAAGGTGTCAGGTTAGATGAGAGATACAGACAGCTAGACAATAATCCCCTTGACTGTGTGTTTAACTGTTCCTCTATTGATAGGTTTGCCTGAGCAGTATTAAAACATTTCACGAATGTGTTTATAACACTACTTCACTGTGGTGGAATAAAAATGAATGCTCAGTAGTGTCGTGTGCTTTTAACAAACAGATTTCCTTTACTCCTCCGAGCCAAGCAAAATTAGAAGGACCTGAGGGTCTCTGATCATTTGCCTAAAATTAATGATCAGTTATTGAATAATTAACTGTCATTGATATCTCATTTCTAAACAAATCAATGAACCCATTTAACTGTTTGTGTAATGATAGTAATATAATCCTTCCTCTTATGAACTGCAAGTGAACAGACCAAAGAGAAAAGGCACATTCTTCACCCGAAGTAATTATGAGACCTACTTAAAAATCATTTGCCTCAGCTGAAATATAAAGTATTTTTCTGCATAATTTACCTCCAAAATGTACGCGCTCGGCTTCTGCTTTAAAAAAGGGAAACCTGTGTGAGCGGAGGTAGCACTCCAGCATCCCTGAAATGTGACAGCAGGGATGTAGGCTGTGTTTGTAGGAGCATGGCCATGGTGCCCAGCAGTCCTGGAGCTGTGGAGGAGGGCACCATGACCCCCCATACTGCATGGATCAGTCGGCTGTAAGGGAAAGTTGCTGTCAACCTCTTCCTCCTGACCAGGCATTGTTCTTCTTCCCTCCTCCCAACTACTGTTCACCAAAACTGTGGTCTGGAAATCCAGGATTTAAGTTGAGAGGAGTATCTTTTTTATAATATTGTAATACATTTATAGAAAGTGGTCAAAATTTCTGCCACAAATGAGTATATCTTGTTAGATAAGATTTGAAAATACTCTGGAGTGTCAAATGCAACACTCACATTTATTGTGTTGTTAAAGAGCAGGGATGCTTCAGCTTGGGTGTGCAGGGGAGAGGTACAGATTATTTCAAGGCACAAGTACCAAAAACCATAAAACTGTTCAGAGCAGGAATTAATTTTAAAATGTGATGTAGTTTGCTTAGAACATTTTGGATGTACTGATTGCTCACCTTTCAGCTGGTAGGACATTGAACACTCTAAGCAGAATTACTGTTAGAAAGAGGCGGTGTTCTGAGCATAAAGTACGAGGTCTGTGAACATAGCAAGTGCCAAGATTGGGAATAAAAATGTTTGCCTTATTATTTCAATTAATGCTTAAATAAAAATGACAGCAATACTAAAAAGCATCAAAAATCCAAAATATGGGACTGAAAATCTTAGTGTTTGTTTATGTTTAAAAATAATAATAGTTACATGGGTAAACTAATTCCAACAGTAGTAATTTTTGCTGCCACTCATTCACTGCCATCCTTTGGCAACAGATGAATTGCATTTGACTTCCATGAACTACTACTTGAAGATCTCCGCTCCGTTCTTCTGGAAGAACAATGTCCAAATATTCCTCAGGAATGCTGAGGTGCGTTGCCTGACTCAGCTCTCCAGTTTCAATAAGCCTCAAAACTTCATCTTCCTTTGATATCTGAGGGGTTTTTAAGAGTATATGGGAAATCAGTAAGAGATTAGAGAGGACACAGATTTCCTTTCCTTCCCAATGCTTGCATTCATTATGAAGATTTATGCATTGGAACATGGCTGTCCCCTCCTATTCCAAGGAGTTTTACTATCTAGCATGAAACAAGGGTGTATTTTAAAATGTTTATGAGCCCATTTTACAATGAAAAACTGGTACCTATGGGTCTTTCCCAGCCTTTCCAATTGTGAACATATTTGCATATTGAGATTTTTCTCTGAACTTGGACCAGAAGCAATACACAATTATACCTGGTTCTGCTTCCGAGAGTGGAGTAAGCCGGAATGATTTCTCAGCAGAGGAAATACAGAATTAGGTGTGTTTATATGTAGAAGGAGCTCATAGGATAAACATACACTGACCCGGAGAAAGAGAGGACTTAACAGCTTAGCTTTAGCCAATCATCGTTACAGTGGCTGCGCAGACATCACAGCGTATTGCAGCAAGCTCCCATCCCAGCCTTACAAACGCTCTCACGAATGGAGCCACTGTATGTATTCCTACTGTACCTGAAATGTTAGCAGCTGAAAATGAGATGTGCGTTCAGTTGACGTATTCACAATGTACAGAGCATTGAAAGAAATTAAAGATGTAAAAGAAATGTTAAAACAACCCATTTTTCACCCTTTCAGCTGTTTGAACAGCAAGCTTCTTATTTCTTTCCTGCGAGTATACACAGATAATAAAAGGGAATTTTTAAGGAGAAGTGGTGAAGTTTCCTAGCTGAAAATGTTTATAAAATACCTACTTATCTCAAAATGATAATGACGAGAACAGCTAAGAAGCAATTACTATTTGCTTGAATATGCTGCCAGTGATCTTGTTCCATGCATTTATTTATTATTTTAGTTTCACCGCGTTTGACAGAAATGGAATTGTCTTTATTCGTATTATCTGTACATCCAGCTTTTGTGGCTGGCAGTCACAGCTCCTCCAAGTTCTGCTGGTACTTTTAGCACCTACTGCAAGAAGAAGTATTATTTAGAGCAGGTTTATTTGTGGAAGTGCTGTGTTTATAGCCATGTTTATTAGTCACCTGATAAATGCATTTATTTGTCTGCCTGGTGTTTTAACTAAATAAGGGTGGCATGCTCTTTTTGCAATTTTATAATATGCTGTACATCTGTGACAACTACCAGCCTAAATAAAGCATGTGAAGAACATTCGTTTTCAAAGCCATGATCTAATTCTTTAATCAGAATATAAAAATATCTGATTTAGAATTGAATGGATGCTCTGCATTCAGATTTCCCCCCTTGCTTTGTTTTGAAATCAATTTTATTTTATCCTTTCCTATTCTTCTGTTTCTATCTTGAGTTCTTCGTTTTTATAGCAATGAAGGTCAGCAAAACCACTTCTCTGCCTCAAAAGCTTTAACTACATCCATTATATATATGTTACAAACTAAGTTACTCAACAGTTATAACTGAGACAGCTGTTTTTGAAGTAAATCCCCTTAGAATATTTGCAGTTCAACAGCAGCAGCAGAGAAACCATGAAGTGAAGCTCACCATAAACAAAAGTGAAACAGATATGCTTTCAAGGCTTAGGGAAATAGGAAAATATAAACGAGCAACAAGACTAATGAAAAATAACCTGATTTCCTTTAGTTCTAGCTCTAGAAGGCACAATTAGGAACTTACATAAAGGACAATTATGATTTCCAGAATCACATTTTTTATTTTTTCTTTTCCTTCTTATTTATGTATGTTACTCTGTTGTTTCCTCTTTATAGTCCACATTTTCTTTGGTAAATGTGGAATAGATGTGTTGTGATCTACCCAAGTTTTGGCTTTGAAAATTGAAGGTAACTTGGTTATTGCTGTTGTCTGACACTCTCCCTTTTGGTGAGGTGGGTAAAAGATGCTGAATTCAAGCAAATTTATTTCAGAATTTGTTGGATTTAAACTCGGAACATGTGTTTACCTGAAATTATAATTCAAAATTATTCTGGAAGGGCAAGCAGCTATTTCCTCTCCAATTCACCAGTGATGGATGCTTTCATCCAGATGACCGAGTTAACAACCAATTTCAAATCTAACTACTAAAGGAAAGTGTGAAGGCTTTCTTTTTTCCCCCTCTACCGTTACTACTGCAGTATATTTATAGGAAATGCAATAGAGAATTAAATCAAAACACTGATTAAAAATGCACACCATCAATGTCACAACAGTGTTTTTATCATCTAATGATAACCTCAGAACACCTCCCTTGGTTTACAAGGCTGACTGCAGCTAAAGGCACTTGCTAGACTTTTACACATTTAGAAAACACTTTATTATAGTTTGGGAAATCATTAGTTTTTGCAAGCAAACTGTATTTTGTTTACTCAAATCAAATAAATGTTACGGGTATTTTATTCATCATTTCTCTACTTATGTATATTGACATTTTTCACCAGATTCTTCCAGCACTCCAAGTTGGGATGTCAAAAACTGTGCTTGCAGAAATGAAAGTATCCTCATTATGCAAATTCGGGTTCCACTGATAGGCATGTTCTGTTTTATAAATTACATCCTCTTGTCAGAAGTCAAATTGTATTTGAATAACTTCACGGAAATTGTCACCAAGATTTTAAATTGTGTGCCTTGTATGCCATTGTTGATTTAGTCAGTGAGTAAAAAATGGACATATGTTGATTTTTAAATGTGTGCATGATTGTTTTGTCATAAATGTTATTTAAATGAAACCTAGATGCATACATAATTTTTCATGTATATTTTTGTAAAGTTTTGCATTATATAAATAATCTTAATGTTTATATTTAATAAAATATGTTAAACAGTATTAGTTGCTGTATATTTTACTCTTAAGAAGTTTGTTTCCTATAAACATTCTTGAAAAAATTTCCTGTAGGGTAAAATAAATATACATGTTTGAATAAAAATATTAAACATAAAAGTTAAAATGAAAAGTGAACTTGAATTATGAAAATCGTTTTTATCTGCTATAAAAAGGCTGCCTTTCCTATTTACATTTTTCATGAAATTTACAAAAAAAAGAAACCAACAACAAGCACAAGTATGGTTTACTCATATTGTTGAGAATACTTAGCAGTGCTCAAATATAAATTGATTTCTTATTGTAAGCTGAGCAATTTAATTAAAAATACATTTAAACTCATTACAAAGAATAAACTGAGTTCAGAAAAGAATATATTTAAATAATTTACAGAACACTGAGATGATCTTTTTAATTTAGAAAATAATATATGACTCTTATTAAAAAAATATCATGAGAGATATGTTACCAGTGAAAATATGTCCTCCACAGAAGCTCAGTGTTTAGTTGATTTTAGTTTTCAGAATGACCATTATTGCAGCTGGAGTAATCTTTGATGTTAAGAAAAGTGGAAAAATCAAAGTGAAGTGGTAAATCTGTTCATTTTTCAAACATATTAATCTTGTCAAGATAATACATAGAATCAATCTTTGCTTTTTTTTTTTTTTCCTTTTTTTTTTTTTTTTTTTCAGAGGCTTTTATTCTCTTTTATCCAAAATATGAAAGCACTTAGGAGGATAAAGAAATGTGGATGACTTTGGAAAAATGATCTGAAAATAAATTTTGTCTGTTGGTATTAAATAGTGACACAAGTAATGTGAACAGTGCGTGGTCAAAGCATGAATTTCTTGTTCAACTATTGGTATTCATCATATTTGTTCTGCTTATAATACGGATATACAGCAAATTTCTGGTACAGCTTTCTTAACAGTTCAACTGAATTTCAAACCCTGACAGTAACAAATACAAATTGCACCAGCCCAAAAAAATTGTTGGGGCTAATTTTAATATTAATGAATTCTTTACAACCTCAGTTCAGCAGTTTCGATTAAGCTTTAATTAGTAGCCAGAGGGGAATCCAAAACAAAAATAAGGAGTTGAATTGCTAATTAAGTTAGTTTGATGAGGTAGACTTTTAGTAAAAGACTGGTTGTTGTTGGCTCTGTAGGTTCTGACAGGCTAAAAATACTAAAGATTATCATTATTGTAACTAACATCCTACGTTACCACCAGATTTCTGCAAGGAGCAGACAGTTCATTAGAGTGCAACACTTTTGTGTGTCAGGACGAGAATTAAAGTCTCGTTAATAAGATAGCAGTGCATGGGAACCATAGACCAAGACAAGCAAACGTGGTTTTACATTTGACTTGTGGTAAATTATCTAGTTATTTGATACTCCGATATACATCTGATTCTAATGTGTGTTTATTGTTAGTAACTGCTTGTCAGTCAATTTGTTTTCCAAACGGAATTCTGCTTCTTAAGCTACTGGGCTTAGAGATTTTTCCTTTGGCACACCCATCACCATCACATTTGTCTCAGTGTACATGTTTTAGGTGATACAATATTCAACAAAAATTGTATTTAATAGTGCATGTCTAGATACAAAGAGGTGTGGAGTCATATGCTCCACAGCCAAAACCTGCATCTCAGAGAAGGTAAATTAAGAACATCTATAAACAGATTTAGCTGAAGGAACAGCTTATGCTAAAATTACATGGCTGTGTTTTCTCCTAATGATACCTTTGGTAGCAGGTTAAAAATGCAGGCAGGTTAAATTATTATCAAACGATTTTTTGCATTGAAAAATTAACCATTGCATTCAATTAAGTACTTTTGACATTCTAAGTGTGCCACTGTGACTCCCAAAAGATCGCTAATTACTCATACAAGCACTAAAGCTCTGCCGTGATAGAAATTTGACCAAACTGCACATAAGAAATGGGCTAGGTATCTCTGCAAGGATCGCATGGAATGTCATTTGATTTCTGTATACTTTGATGTTTTCTATGATTCATATTTTGTCCTTTTGCTTAAGGTTTCAAAGCGTACAAACCTAATAATGAAGGGATAAGGGAAGGCAGAAAAATAAATGATATTGTTTCTGTGGTATTAAATATAAGCCTGCTATCAGTGCTACATAGCACTAGCGAATTGTAATCAGGTACTTTGACTTAACACTGTTTTGTTTTATAATAAAAGTGGTTGCCATATGTTGGAAGCCCTATCTGTCTGTGTCTTAGGGGTTTCATACCTCTGTAACAAATCCAAAAACTCGTTTTATAATACCTTAAATCTACCCATTGTAATGTAGCTCCACTAGTGCAAATCCACATCAAACTTTCCTCATGAATGTTGCTAGCAGATTACTTATATTATCACTGAAAGCAAGGGAGAGCACTGAATTTGGATGCAGAAGATAGAGGAGAAATAACTTTCACTAAATCTTCTTTTAATGCATAGTTTACAATTTTCTTTCACTCAGCATGAAACTGATTAAAAGCACATGGATGCCCCTTATGAAGAATGCTTCGCACAAATAGATGCAGTCTGATATATTTACATCCCTGAATGCTTGGAATTTGAACTGTGCTACAGCAATGCAGAGTTTCTTGGGAAGGAACATGCAATAACCTTCATGCATCCATTTGAATATATCCCCCTGCTGTCTCAGTCTCATGCAGTTGTACCCAGGGATTCCATTGGAAGACTAAAGCCTGTTACACTGATCAGATTACATTTCTGCTATAAGCTGTCGGAGGCACATGCACAGTGTCACTCCAGCAAGCAAATACGGTAACATGGCCATTCCTGAGAGTGGATGTACAGCCTCACACAAACTCATAGCTCCCTATTTTGTTTAATTTAAAAAATAAAACACGATTACAATCTTTTAAAGGAGCAAATCTGTATTTTTTCCTGTTTGGTTGAGACAGGTCAAGGTCATTTTTTTTTAATGTCTTATTTCATTCTTTTTCACGTACTCGACTGATGTTTTGTCATATAGTTCATTCGCTGTGTTGAAATTAAAATAGAGACAATTAATAGATGAAATGCAGATCTCCGAATTAAACTGACAATTCAGCAAGCTGACCAAGATTTCTGGACTAGTGAAATAAAATACAAGACCATCAAAAATCATCAAAATTCCACCAAAGAGGCTTCAAAGCATAACTTAATGCTTCATTTTAGAGGTCTGTGCTCTTGATGCTTGTTTTCTGCCAGTCTTTGTGCTGGTCCCTTATGCAGACCTTAGTATAATTACTACTGACTGACAATGGTGAAAATGACAGAAGAATCAGATTTTACATGTGATGGGTGAAATCTGGGAAAGTTATATCACTGAAGGACATTAAGTTACTGCTTGTTTATTGCTATTTTTCCCATTCGTATTTTATTTTGATATGTTTCAGAATCAAATGGACACTATTTGAATACACAACATTCAGATTATAAACATATTTTCAAACACTGAAAAATCAAAATCTTTTCATTCACAGTATGTTAACAAGATGTCCATTTTTATTAACGGAATTAATGGAAGGCTAATCATCATTTCAGATATTAAATACTCTGAACATTAAAAATAGAAATACTATTCAGAGAACAGATTATTTGGTTTGATATAAAATGTTAAAATAAGATTCATGGAATAAGTTAAGTGAAAATGAAATGAGTTTGTGCTTTTAGGCTTCTATGTGCATGTATGTATGCATATATGCGTGTACATGCATATGTATTTGTATATGTGTGCATATAGATCTATAAATATAAATGTATACATTTTTATAATACCTCTTTTTCCCCTACTCTCCAGAACTGTAATTTCTTCAACAGTCTCCCAGTTCTAGCTAGATGCATGTTTGCATGCATCTGTGTGCGTATCTGTCTGTCCATGTGAGGGAAAAGAGATGGGGGAGTGGACTGCCTCTGTACTATTTTGTTTAAAAGCTTATTTTTAAATTAGTTTGTATATACAGTTTTATATTGGTAACCTTAGTTATCAATAGTTGACTAGCACAGCATGAAAAGAAAACTGAGGCTGAACATAAAGGAAAGGAATGAGAGATCTTGCAATACTCCTTTTGACTGTAGCATATTTTTTCTGTAAGAATGAAGAGAAAATTAAAAATAAAGATGTGTGAGAACCTTCAGAAGTACATGAGAGTCTTGAACTGGACAATACTATGATTTTTCCTTGATCCTTTGTTCCATGTAAATCCTATACAAATACATCACTCACAAAAATGTTTGAAATACATCTGAAGCAATAATTTTGGAGGATGATATACGCCCAAAACACTATGATGGTTCACAAAAAAATAATGATTGTTTAAGAGAACTGACAGTGTAGGTGAGAATATCAAACTGCAGTCCTAATGAAGTAATAAAATAATATTGGAAAGAAATAGTACTTTTTTTTTTTTTTTTTTTTTTTTTTTTTTAACTTTTGTAGGAAAAAAAATGTTGACTGTTTCAGTAGAACAGTTTTGAGCATTCTATTGATTTTGACTCTATTTTTGTATATATGGATGTCTTTTACCATCAGCTCAGTCCTGTGCCTGAAAGAGACTGAAATATTAGAGTAAAAAATCACAAATTGGAAGGCAGTAAGTTTTTAAGAGCTGCATTACTTAGTGGAAGATTTCTTGGGCAAACTGGATATTGAAGACAGTACAAAAATGCCTACCAGACTTAGCTGAGCAGAATCCCACAGTTCTTTTGTGAATTGACAAGCATATTTTTTATTTGTATTTCTTTTAACTCAAAATACGAATGTAAGGATTTCTAACTGTTGTAAATCTATTCCTGCAGTGTAAATCAAATGCTAACCAGCTTTGTCTTCACCTCTTTCAATCAGTGTTTTCATATCTCCACCACACAACGCCCAGATCATTGCTAAAGTTGCCGTGAGATCTTGCCAAACACATACAAAAGATTCAGATTTGCACTCAGATTCTTCTGAGTGATTCTGAGTGATTCGGTAGGAGTTTGGGAATGTGTTGTAACAGTGTCCACTACAAAATCAACGTCTCTTCCCGTATCGTTAGGCAGATGGACAGGCTGACAGATAGGGCCAGCCGAGTCTGGGGGCAGGGACAAAAATAACACGATCATATTTCAACTCATTGTTCAAGTTTAATGAGTTCTGCCATAGCTCGGGCACTAAAAGGTTATTGTGAAGGAAAAACAAAGGGACCATTCTTTTGTCTTTCTTCACAAACTATCAGGCCCCATTACTGAAAATTAAGGTTCAATAAAATTCTTATTCAGAGATAATTAGCGGACAGCTTTGTGGTGCGGCGGATAATATGGCCAAAGTGCTGGTTCACAGCAGTGTGTGCTGAAGTGTGAAAGAGCCAGTTCTCCGCTCCTGCTTCTGAGGTCATACCCCCTCATCCTGCATACAATGTGGCAGTCAAAATGCAGCATTCTTACCTGCTGTGATAAAAAATACGCCAAAGCAAATAAATTATTTCAACCCCCTCCCCCTTGCAGCTTTTTATTTTTTTAAACAAAGCTAGATCATTAGTAATAAACTATGACTTCATTAGAATGTTCCACATAACAGGATTACAGAGGAATGTGTCAATAATTGGCAAAGGTTTGTCTTTCATTAATTAACACCTTTGTATGAATACAAACTTGTTATCCTCACTTTTTATAGGTGAAATATTACCATCAAAATTAGACCTTCTTGATTTACAAAAAAAAAGAAATCTTGATGGTGTTAATTTGTACAACTGAACTTTTTCCAAATATTGTTCAAATTGGGAAAGAAACGATTTGAAAACAGCATTATAGGAAGACTGTTTTTCTCTGTACTAAGGTGAAAGTTTCGGAGTTTTTACTCTTTTATACACATATACATAAAAATGTACATATACAACCTCCCTGTACAGAAGAATGTTTAAAGCATTTTCTGATTAAAATATGTGTTGTAATTTTGTTGTTCAGTAAAAATGCATATTAACTACTTTAGCTTTGATTTTCTCATCTATCACCAAGGAAACACCTCATAAACTTTGGGACAGTTCATAATATCAGTTTGCTTATCATGACATACACATCTGCATAGAAAGAGAACGAAATAAAAAATCTATCTAGACAAAGATATTTTTCCGTGTCAGACATTTATATATTTAACATTATCAACTAATGTAAGTTCTAACTAAGCTCGTAGGTATGTGATCTTGTTTTGATCCCCAAAGAGTTTACAAGGCAGATCCTAATATCTGGAGACTCTGACCCAGGATACTCATGTTTCTGAAATCTCACTAGCCCTGTTGAACTTGCTGGAGAGATGAAAACTTCCAAAAGCAAAATCTGTTTTTTGAGGGTCATAATATCTACTGGTTTGAAAGTTTTTAACCAGGATCTTATGTGTTCTGACATGAGCTCTGACAAAACCAGTTTAAAGTATTGTGTACTTCTGTTAAACGTGACCTCAGAGTACTGACGCTTTCTCATCCCTTGCCAGGGCTTTACTACAAAAGTGAATAGGATGATTTTTAATGTGCACTATGCTCCAGAGTACTGTATGTTCCCATATGCTGATGAGAGTTTTGTTTTTCTAAAACCACATTTATTTTACAGCTTACAGCACAAGAAGCATGCCCTCAAAAAACAATAACAAAAAGGAAAAGGGAGCATGTTTGCTTTCTGTCTAGTTTGGTCTAAGGCAATATGTGGTGTTGCTCGAGTCTCTATGGAAATATCCAAAAACAATATTGGATTTGTCATCTATATCAGAGAGCCTTGCAGTGAGCTTAAATTTGAAGCTTAAATGGCTTCAAATATTTGTGAATTCAACTCCTAAAAATAAGTCAACTCCCCTCCCCTTCCAGCCCCCCAAAATGTATCTGTTTTTTTATTTGGTGGTGGAAAGTAGGTTTCCACTCCATCATTTTTTTTGGGAGAGTGGCTCATCAAAATTTCCTGGATTTCAAAGTTTTTCAGATACTTGAGATTTTTAAAAGAGAATAGATTTCTGCAGGAAAATATTGTTATTTGGCACCCTGAAAGACAAGGCTGAACTCTACTGATTACAGTGGAACTATGTTTATTAATATTATTTGAGGAAATACTTTCATCTGCATTTCAGTGTGTGGTGAACTTAATATGTGATTAGAAAAGGGGGATTAAGGCTGTGTGTACATTAGTAAATAATTCAGGATGTCAAGAGAAAATCAGTACATCAAAGAAGTTGATGTTGATGATGTTACATCTTACTATAGAGTTGAACTTTTCAGTTTAGATCAGGTTTAGAATGATCCTCTGGATTGAATGTCCCCATTGTACACATGGCTGTAAGCCATCCTCAATGTTCAGATGCTTATGGGTACATTAGGGAACGTGCCACACTTGGGGCACATCTGAAGCAGAGATTCCATTCAGTTTTCACTGAAATCCACCTTGCATTTATCTAGTTTGCAGGCACCAAGCAGTTCTGTTGAACAAAGTGAAGTGAGAAAGACTGAGGGACTCACTTAAAATTGCACTGCTGATCTACATCAAAATGCTAGCTGATGGAACCTAAAAAAAGCCACCTATTTGGTGAAAATAATCTACAACGATTCTTGTAATTTAAGTGACTCTCTCACCCTTTTGTTCCTCTTTCAGAGAACGAACAGTCAGACCAAAATAAGTGCACTGCAGCCACTTCAGAAATTCCAAGTTTAAATCAGTATTTGCAGTTCATCTCCTTCAGAGATCTCCGAGGGAAAATATTCCTTAATGTAAAGAACGCACGTAGTTTAGACTGACCTGGGATTATGTCTTGGATCCACGGTGTTAAATTAGAGAGTCTGGCAATATCTGCCACAATAAAGTTCATTTCAAAAAAAATTTCTGATCTAGTGAGGATCCTCATCCATCCACGTGACTTAAAGCCATTGCACAGTGCTGCTTGCTGCTCTGGAGACAGTCTAGCTGTGTTACTGCAGTGCTCTGACAAGCTGATAAACCATTTCAAGGACTTTGTAAATCAGTGATTAGTAGCTCAGGCCTGGCACACCTCAAACTCAGATGTGCTGTTTCCAGACCCAAGCTTGTTCACCAGAAGCCATCTTGGTTGACTTTGCCTTTATGGTGAGGTTATATCCTCACTCAACTTTCAGTGAGAAGTTATATTCTCACTCAGCTTGAACTGCACCTTATCCAAATCATTAGGCCAATCGTATCATCTGGTTTTCTGCTCCTTAGATGGAGGTTTCTGTCAAGCAATTCAAGACAATTCAAGAAATTGCTCCTTGTGATAGAGTGAAGAGTGGCATAACTACTTGAGATTGGCATTAGCTACATTTGACTTCCAATTCAGCTCTTGCAGGAGTTTTTTTCTGTTGTTACTTCCCTTCCAACCATGCAACCCTATATAGTACTTAGTAATGTCAATGTGATGTTTTTAAAAATTTCCATGACCTGGTAGAATCTGATATATTTCCGTGTTTCCTTAATCCCAAGGTCTCATATCTATCACTCCATATTGACAACTACTTTGTGTGATGAAAACAGCTGCAATAAAGCATATGTAAATCAGAGCTGCACTCCTCCTTGCAGTCTTTTTCTTCTGCTTGCTTTAACAGATTTAAAAGTTGAGTTGCACTGTGATAGAAGCATCATGTAAATAAAGCTATATCATTCTCGATATCTTTTAAGGATAAAGTGGGATTGACAGGTATTTTATCCAACTGCTGTGCAAAGAATAACATGCTAGTCCACAGCTTCTCAGTTTCTCATTCTTTTGCTCTGTTAGTAGTTCTCACTCCATTTCCATAAAAAGAAGACAGAACAAAGAGTACAGTATTGGGATTCCATCCAAACTCCAAATCAAATTGACAACTATGTTTTCAGTGATTTTGCATCAGAAATACTGCTTTCAAAATGAGTGCTGAAAAAGACCTCCATCTTTTTAAGTTCATTTTTTAAGGATCAGGAGGATTTTTTTTTAATTATTTTTGATAATATATACCTGAAATCTACATGCAGGTCTGGCAGTGGAGGAGGGCTGATTAAATTCCATACAGAAATCCCAACATCTCTTGCATCTGTGCCACTGAAAGCTGCTGAACTCATCAGCTGTTGCTCTCATTTTTCCCACTGTTGTACTTTGGTTGTGGAACCAGGGGCCCCTTACTAAGGGCTGTCCCAAAGTTGCACTTTGCAAGACTACATGCACTATATTGCTCCATTCTTCTGACCTTGCCTATTGAAATGTACAGACTGAAGCGGAGATAAAGGAAAGTTAAGCCTGTTACTGATATTCAGAACAAGTTATCAACATAATCCACAACACAACCTGTTATGTCAGTCAGAATTTCCCTCAAAAAGTGATGGGGGTACTCAAGAAAAATGAAAATGAAACTTCCTTGATACTTAATGTGTGCCTATATATGATCCTGTACCGGATTGAAAAATGGCAGAGATTAAAGAACATTTCCCATCAGAGAGAGAAGGACAATTCATTTGCCACTCTATGCTGTCCTGATGCCTTCACTGCTCCCTGCAGCTCAGAGCGCTGGTACAGAGGGTGCACAATCAGACATTCAGTGGTCTCTTCTACATTACCTGAACTACCTTGTCCTTGTACTTTATGGAATATGTTTCCACCAGAAGAACTCTCGACCTATGAAGAACACCTTCAACATGCCAACATTACATAAATATCAGCATGAATCCTAAATGTTTCTGTCAAGTTGCCGTGTGCACGCATACATCCCAAACCTTTGGAAAGTCTCTGCCACTACCAGCGGTCATTTTTTTTTCTATCCTGTTACGTAAAAATACATATTCAAGTGAGAAAGAGATTTTTCACTTGCCTACCATCCATGAGTCAAGGCATTTCCATTGGAAAAGGGTATGTGGACTTTCCCTCATCTAAAAGCCGTCCCCGACACAACAGGAATTAAACTGCAATACCACTGGAGGATATAGCTAAACTCTGTTGTGCTAAACACTTTATTTTAAAGTACTGCACAAAAACAATTCCTATTGATTAATATTACTTCAATAATCAAGTCACCATATGCTGTTAAAAAAGACAAGAAAGCTAATGCTGTACACTGTAAACAGACATCGAGAGACGCAAATATTGGCTTGTTTCACAGAAGATTTCAATGCTAAGAATATCACCTCTGTGCTACTAAAAGTAGTAATGAATAAGGTAGGTACTGAAAGAATAAATTCTATCTCCTGTGATTATAGTCCCAATGCACATGGCCCTCACTCTGGGATGTCTGAGGCATCTCACTGCAGAGATGATAGAAGTTACAGCAGTCTTTGTAAAACAGATCTCTTTTGTAGCAGCTTGGGGAATTTGGTTACATGATGTTACAACAAAAATTACCCTGTGAAGTCCTGAAAAAAAGAGAATATAGCTAGGCAAATGCCTCGAGTTACTAAAATTCTTAATTTAGTATGCAGTAATTATTAGTTAATTAAGTTCTGTGTCGTTTCACTGGCATTCAGGTCTTTGGTGGTTTTGATAACTTTAATTCACTGACAGGATAAGGGTTTTTTGGAAGATAAAGGGCACTGCCAGACTCTTTGTACAATAGATTTCTCTGTAGGTATGATATAAAAAAAAAAAAAACAAACAGAAAAAGATTCCCATTGGAATTTTGGTTCAGTTAATGGAAACTTAAAGTTTGCAAGTGAATTGTTCTGTGACTACTAATCATTCTTTCAATATTTCATAAACTAACAATTTACTTTCATTTACAATTGTTCATTTTTGTATTCATATTTAGTGGACACATAACATCCCAAGGCCATAATCTCATCCATCTAGTGCCAGAAAATCTATTGACTTTTTGATTGCCTGATCAAATCCTATGGCCAGAAATGTAGAGAATATGTATAGAAAGTAGAGTTTATCATTAAGAAATAAAATCAGCTGGAGAAAAGGAATAACAGTTCACAGAATTATGATGGTATACATCATGCAGTTCCTGGAGGTCTAATCATCATCCTAAGGCTCCAGCATAATCATTATTGAGCATTAGCTCTGGTTTGGAAGAACACAGAACAACTTTATGTGCTTGCGACAGGTACTTTTCTGCAAGGGTCCAGAGATCCCCAGGCATGGTTAATCAGTCAGGAAGATGGGATGCATCTAGACACAGAAGTTTTTTTTTGTCAGTGCTTGCTAAGTCTTAGGGTGCACCTCAGAGTATTTCTCCCTACATCATCACCCCAAAAGCTGTATGTATGTAGCAGTGAGGAACAGCTGGGGAATTTGGCTTCGTGCTTAGGTTTCAGAGTATTCATGCATTGAAATATGGGCTTAGCTTCTATGTCTGAGCTTCTCTAGAAAGAAGACATACATACACATGGGGAAGGGAAATGTGGATCTTTCTTAGCAAAGTGAATGCTGTTTTGTATTCATGTTTGAACTTGAGAAAGAGATGTCATTTTCAAAACAGCCACTGCAATTATGCAGTTAATTCATAGCGAAGGTCTACAGGTTTCTAGTTTAAATTTGTAATTTTTGAATAAAGTTGAAAAGAACATGGAAACAAATTGTAAGGAATTAACTGGACAATAATAATCTGGAGAGGACTTCCTGGAATGCTCCAATTTTTACTTTTGCTCTTTGCTTTTTTTCTTTCAATCTCCAAAAGTTGTCTCATTATTCTAATTATGTAATACTTTAGAGAATACATAAAGAATAAATAGAGGACAATTTTTCCATTTTATTCGGTGTTTTAAGGAGATATATAGAAATATTCACTATATTACAGGCATTATAAGAGTATTTTTAACTGAAAACGAGTTTAACATTCTGTACTAAGAAACTAGATGTAATTATTGAGATTTTTTTTAGTGTTGCTCAGTAGGTTATTGACTAACCTAAAGTTACCTACCAGGTGTCTACATTAGGTCCCATTAGTCCTAATAAAATTAGTGAAGTGAGATTTGGCATCAATTAAACCAACCAACCTAACAAACAAAAAACACCAACTCTGCTGTGTTCAGACTTCTTTCCTCCAGATATAAAAGAAGAAATTGCAAGCTCTCATTCTTGCAGGTTTTTTAACTACCTTCATAATATCACACAATCACAGGTATGGCAAGGTAAGCCTAAACACGAGTACAATTCCCCTGTGCATTTACACAACTGTTCTGACAGACAGAAATAATGCCTAATAAATATTCCTTTTTTATCAAATGCTAGAAAAATTAGGGAAATAGTTGCTTAGATGAGCCAAGTACCTCTGATGATCTTCACCTATCAATAGATAAAGTTTAAAAAAGCACAGTAGATGAAAAGACACTTTATAGGGTTCACTTATTACATCCATATATCAGTAGAGGTGTCTCAAAAAAAAAAAAAAAGCAAGATCTTAATGAAATTTAGCAATAAGTTAGCATGTGGTGCAGTGTAGGGCATCATTCCTTTTCAGGATATGCTAGTTCTGGTGCAGCAGCCATTTAAAATAGAAACAATATTGCTGAGTTTCAGCATACTGATCTCTACACAGTGGTGTTTGTATTCCATAGCACTAGGGAAGTATCCACTGAACAGTGCAAGAGCACTCCTTCACTGAAGCCTTCATCTTGCTTACCTCCATTTTAGTTGTAACACGAGTCAGTAGCTGGTCCAAGTAGCAACTTTGGTATCAGTCTTCAGAACAGATCAGCAAAGGTGAATTACTTGGTAAGCTGTAATTGCATGTGTCTGTAGCATTTTTAAGCCTGTGTTTATGTTATCAGCTTATGCATTTATACAAAAAGTATTAGTCTACCCACCCCTGAGTAATATGGTTCTTCTGAGTTTGAAACTATGAATTGCTGTAACATAAAAAGAGGTTACCCCTGGTCTTTCCAAACTTACAAAAAAACAAAAACAAAAACAACAAAGGCAATTGGTCTATAAGAAAGTTGGAACAAGAAAACGTCTCAAAAGGTAGCCTCTGAAACCCAAACTCATGAGTTTCCTTGGAGGTACACATATGAAGTCCCATAGCTATTTACAAAAACTCAGTTCTGTCTTCATGACTACTGAAGACAAACTTATCTGATTCGAATAGTTAACTGTCTATGAAGCTTCTAAGTGAGGTGTCGGCATGATATGGTATAATTTTTTATTTTTTATTTTTTTTTAAGTCTTCACCAGACAAAACAGAGAATTTGCTACTTTCACATAAAGGTCATTAGTAGCCTGAAGGTCTATGTAAATCCTTCACACCGAACACTAATAGCATTAGAATGGAGTGAGTAATAAAAGAATTAAAGAAATGAAGTTTAGAAGCTACCATAAGCAAAAAGAAATAGGGGCTAACAACTTGTCAGTACAGTATTTTCTTTGCACATGGTCGTAACTTGTTTGCCTTTGTAGCCAGGTTCACAGTTGTCAGTAAGACTTGCAAGATTCTTCAAGGTGATAATCAAAGAAGTTGAGCTTGGATTTTACAGTGTTTCTCTCCTAGTATGCTCCTGTGTCATTCTTTTTTGAAGACACTGACCATATGATGATATTCAAATGGCCAAGCGTTTACAATTTCCAGATCTGCCAAATAGCGAATCAACCTTTATAATTAAAGGTGACAAGCTGACAAGGAAAATGAATGTAAAATTGTATACGTATATGAATTTTTATGTCAGATTGCCGTCTGTGCACTTGTTTTCTCTTTGTCAATAGCCGAAGGCTCATTTCTCTGTACTAGAAGCACATTTTATATCGAGGACTTCAGACAGCTCCCCTTCGCCCTAGTGAATTTGCTGATTAATTTTGGATGCTCCTCTTAATTAACACCCCAAAGGAAGTCTAGATTTTCTAGCCTATATTCCATGTAAAACAAGTGAATCTGAAGAACAATGACCTAAGGAGACAGGCGCGCTCTGTCCGAATGACATTACAAGAACACTGAATATCTCACAAGTCAGGACCTGGTCAGGCAATGCCTAAGGAAAATGTAGGCCTTTAATCAGGGCAGAAATGAGATTCATATTAGTCCAATTTCATTTTCTTTATTGCTGACAAAGAGAGGCTGGGATGGATGCCACCTGACAGTTGAAACATGGTGCCCCTATGCAGAAGCAGGTGCCTGTGGCCTTGATTAATAATTGGTACCATTTTGACTTGCGGGCAGATAAGTTGATGATGGATGAGAGAAAAAGAGTGAAGTGATTTATTATAAAATTAGGATAAAATAACGAACTGGCTAATTGCACACAAGCCTCATAATATGTAGCTGTGGAGTCAGAAGTGCAATGCCAGACAACAATAATTTCCACTTCAGTTTTCACAACGAGATCTTAAAGCAAGGAAAGATAGAGACAACTCTTACTTATGCAGTTCCCTAACACAGAAAAAGACTTGTTCATTCATCTACTTCAAGCAAGTAAAATATTGAGACTCATATTCCTTTTTATTATTATTGTTGCAAAAAAAACGAAACTGTAGAGACAAACAGGCCACCTTAAACCAACTGTTGCTTCACTATCAAAGCTAATAAAACCTTATAATTCCTGCTTTTCATTGCAAACTGTTAATTGGAGGATAAAAGATCTCCAGTTGTGAAACTGAAATGCATATGTGCTTAAATCAAAATTCAAAAAAAGATTGATTGGTTACCTCTACCGGAACTGTGAAAGTGTACAGACCTCCTGGTAGGTATCGCTTTTCAAATTCACCTTTTGATGTTTTGAACTTTCAAATCCATACTTAGTTTGCTATTTTAAAAGCTGAGTCATCTACTGCTTGCACGTTTATGCTACATGTGTTCAGCAGAGTACAATTACAGATGAAAATATACACGTTGTAATATCCATGCGCTGTCTGTAAAAAAATTTGTTGTTCTAAATCCATGATATTACATATTATTTTTTTTCTTTACAAGATGAATGCTCCGTTGCTTTCCCTTGGAAATTCAAGGAGTCTAACTCGTTATGGTAGCTTGAAATATTTTGCTAGAAACAGAGCCAATATACTTCTAACTTTTTTCAGTTAGTTTAGTTGTTAAACCAGATAAATTTACTGAATCTGAATCAAATACTGTTGACACAAATGTTATTCAGGTTGGATGTTTTCAAGCTTAAAACTGGAAGTAGAATGAGAAGCTACAATTTAATTTTCATGTGATCCATTTCCATTCTACTGGCAAGATAAAAAGGTGGCCTTCTTGGCCACCTGAGCACACTACTGGCTAATATTCAGCCAACTGAATCTTGGTACTGAATCTACAATCAGTACTCCAAGATATTGTGTTCAGATTTGGGCACCTCAATACAGAAAGCGCATTGAGGTGCTGGAGCAGGTCCAAAGAGGGGCAACAAGGCTTGTGTAGCACTTGGAGAATATGGCCTACGAGGAGCGACTAAAGGAACTGGAGCTGTTTAGTCTGAGGAAGACTAAACAGTCTTTAGTCTGAGGAAGACTAAGGGGAGACCTTACTACTCTCTTCCAATATCTGAAAGGTGCTTACTGTGAGAGCGGGGCTGGTCTGTTGACAGGACAAAGGGAAATGGCCTCAAGTTGCATCAGGGGAGATTTAGGTTGTATATCAGGAAAAACTTCTTTACAGAAAGGGTGGTTAAGAATTGAAATAGGCTCCCCGTGGAGGTGTTCAGGCCATCATAATTCTCATATCCTCATATACCTTTATGCAAGGTTGGAGCCAGGCATGAGATAGATCCATATCACTGCTACCTTTCCCATATACTATGGGGAGGGGGAACAGTATGCCCAGCATAGGAAACGTTGGCCACTTTTCAGTACTGCAAACGTGACTCCATGCCATTAGTGACACTGGCATCTGGGAAACCTGTGGTTAAAATGATAACATCAAAGTTTAGGACACCTGAATGCTTACTTTCTGATTAGTCAAAATTTTACATGAAGGGAAATTGAAGTCTTGAAACTTTGTTAAGTACTGGTTTTAGGAATCACAAACCAAGGAGTGTCTTTCGTGAATTAATGACTACCAACTAAGTTTCACAGAGGGAGCTAGAAAAACAGGATATCAAAACTGTATTAACTTAGAAGAAGGTACAAATGATCATAGAAATTGGATTTATCTGTACTATTGAAGTGGCAATAATAAGCAAGCAATATAAATGGTGGCCCTCAATGTGCTCAGGAGTTTGGGTAGCCTGGATGAAGAAATATCAACAAAATTTCAGGTTGCATTGGTTTTAGTCAAGCAGCTTTTGCACCTTTATTAGCTCTGTATCTTTTTCCTTCCCAGGTACCACCGTCCTTTTCACATTAGTTTGTAGAGATCATTCCCAGCCCTTGTTATCCTTTCTGAATGCAAAACTCCCAAGAAGCTTCTCCATTCCTTTGGAGTAAGGTACCCCCTTTGAGATGTCGAGAAAGAGAATGAAAGGAGAATAAGATTTGCTTGAAGTCTGTCTCATTTGAAGTAGGTTGGGCAGCATATCGCAAGGAAAGAAATGAAGCATGATCCTCTTCTACCTCATAAAAACATGTATTGTATAGCCTTGAACAGGTTTGAACCATTACTGCTATTTCGTTCAAAACCATAGCTAATAACAAACTAGAGTTTCTTACTGATATAAATGCATCTTTTTAATCTATTTTGCAATCCGTGGAAGTTTTGGAACACAATCTAATTCCTTTTCAGTTCTAGCATGATTCTATGTAGTTTATTACCTGCACTTCTGTTTTGCAATCATTGTTTTAAAAACATATTCCAATGGTGATGTTATGGCATCATCCCTGTATGCTGTTAGCCAGCAGAAAGGTGTGTCATAGAGTGCTATGAATGAAGTTGAGGAAGGGGTTAGCTTTCTTTGCTGACAGTTATTTCTCAAAGGGATTAATGATAATAGCTGGAGGGAATGTCTGCAGAGGCAGATTTTTGACAATACGAATGAAGGTATCATCTCATTTCCCAAATTGTAATGACTAAGTAGTGATCTAGTTATGTTCAGTAAATGGATGAATTACTACTAGGGAATTATTGCTGGAGAATTATTGTGCATGCTGTTTATTGCTGTTTCCTCCACCTAATTGTCTCCATGCCACCTCACACTTTCCTCCTTTAAAAAAAAAGAAAAAAAGAAAAGAAAAAAAAAAGCCTTCTATACACGTTTTATTCACGTTTTTCATAATTTTTCTTTTCTTGTTTGGGAAACTTTCTCTGCATTTCTTCTGATGTACTTCTTTCTCTTCAGTTATATTCTTTTCTTTCTCCTAATTTCTCTTTTCTTTCTATGAACTATGACTCAGCTTTCTTTTCACTAGTTTCTTTTCTGTCTTCCATTCTAAAAGTGTCTGGTGAGAGTGCATAAATCGCTTATTCCATATGCTTTACAGATTCACATTACTCTCTTTACATAGCTTTTACTTTATCAGATCCATCATTTCATACTGCAGTTTTCATTATTTCTTCTTCATGAGTGTCATCTTTTCACCTCATATTTCCAATGCAAATTGAGGAATCACGTTTTCCCTCACTGTTGCTGTTTCTTTTCATAGGTTCTTGTTTTCTGCTGTTTTTCTGCTCTGCATTTTCCATCTTTCTCTCCTCCTACATCCTTCTTCTCCACCATCAGCATTGTCCTCTTCTTCAGCATTACTTAAGATGCCTCAAGACCCCAGGATGCTTAATTGCTCTCATATATTCCCTGTCAATCCCCCATTATTTCCTTCCTGCCACTCACTGTTATCAATAAATACTAATTTGGTTGCTGAGAGACCTCCTTCCATGGTTCCTTAAGACCCCAAGGTAGTGTTCAAAGTAATATTACTGTTCAGAAAATTGTCTTGTGTCATCCACACCGCCTTCCTGAAGGACCATGGGACTTAATTTTGGAATGTGCTTAGTGAAGCAGGAATTTTAGTCTCCAAAAAGCTGGCAAATTACATATGATCAAAATAGTCTTTACAAATTCTTCTATTTCTACCAGGGAGTGGGGATTAATCATGTGTAGCCAGATAAGTAGTCAAAACACGAACAACAGAAGAAGGAAATATCTCAGAAGTTTGTAGTTATTTTGAATAACAAAATATGGAAAAGGATTTTGTAGTCTGCTTCTTCCACACTGATTTCTTTTTGGGATCCATTTGTATTTAAGGTGCATGCACAATAGCATATACAAAACATGACTGAAAATGTGTACTACTCTTCTAGTATGGAGGTTTTTATTTTGTATGCTCCTCGGTCTTTATATGGTGGTACATCACCTGAATAATTCTGAGAGGAGTAAACCCCATTAACGTTGCTTCTCCTAAAGAAGTGGATTTACCCTGTTGAGAAGGGTCCCAAATGTATGCCTTCATGATGATCCATGACATTTCAGCAGCTCTGGGGTGTGAGTGTCATACTGCTTGCATACTAGGCTTTTATATCAACGGAAGTTTAATTTTGTTGCATAATAGCAAAAAATCTTCGGCTATTTCAGGTCTGACTCTGTGTCTGGCTTTTTCTTTCTCAGTAGACTGTAACTTACTCTCTTAGCAGTAGCATTTGAACTATGTTTTGTGTCAATGTGGGATAAAGAAACAAGAGGCCGCATGTAATTTGGATTTTTCTAAGTATCTCATTTCAATCTAATGTACTGTTGTGTAATTAAGCCAGTAAACCTATACGACCAGCCCATTTGAGGACTTGGTCTGCTATCTTCAGCCAGTGACAAATTCTGGTTTCCATTGCTTGTTCAGAGATGATAACAGTGTGATTTACAGGTATAAGTAACAAATTAGATCAATTAAAAAGACTAAGAGTGGCACCTGTCTAAGTGTAGGGTTGCACTAAATGATTCCCACATCTTTGTTTCCTCTACAACCTCACATTTGCAGCCTCTCCTCTTGAAGGTTAACAATGGGAGAGTTGTTTCTTAATGGTCGTGAACCAAGAAAGCAGGCCTTATCCTACAGCCCAGGTATATGATTATTATCTCTGAGTGAAAACAACAGCCGTATTTTTCAGCTCCATGTGTACAAATGATCCCTGTGTTTCATATAGTTCTTGAGTATGGCATCTTGGATTGCCCAATTTGTTGTAAGTCTGTGCTGTGAGCTGCCTTTGTATGGGTGAGCCGAACTCACAGTCAGCTACATGTTCTTCTTTGTGTATAATTCTCAGTATTTTGTATTCTTAAAGACATTTCTAATTTAAAATTATTACACTCCTAAGAAATTTTCAAATATATATATATATATATACATTTTATAGTGGCAGGGAATGTATACAATTTTAAAATTAACAGAACCGGTTTTGTGATATTTTCATTCCTTCCATCTCTATTATTGTCTAATGAAACTTAACGATCGTTTTATGACAGGTCATATTAATACAGAAACTCCTTAAAGACTATACTTAACATGAACGATGAAATCTTTATTTTTATTATTCCGGTTAAATGCTTAAAGGTACATCTGTGTTTTATTAGGGTATGTACTTCTCTGGACACTGAAACTTTAATCCATCAAATAAATAAGCATTTTTAATGCAGCTTTAAAAAAGACCACCCTCATGATGTTGCTGCTAAGGAAAAGTCACCAATAGAAGTATAAAAAAAAAAAAAGTATTTTTTTAATGACAGCTCCAAAAAGAGATGTGAGGACATCCTTGACAACTCTTCAAGATGTGAAAGAGCTACGGTCTACTCTGGCTTCTTGCTCCCTAATAGTATTTTAGTAACTGCATCTGTGGTGTTGCATAGTGACAGAAATCCTCTATTTTTCGGCCTCCAAGTTCATAGAAAAGAATCACACTGTTTCCCCCTCTCAATATCTATATCCAATGGCTCTGAGATTGCTTCTTTGTATAGTCTTTCCAAATCTGAAGGACTCAATGTAGCCTGTTTCTCCTCTTCCTTCCAAATATGTCTGATTACTCTGAGGCTCGATCAGAAGCTTATACTTCTGTCACTGTCACCAGAGCAGAATTAAGCACTGCCCCTCTGCTCCCTGTGAGGAGCTGTAGGCTGCCATGAGGCCTCCCCTCAGCTCCTCTGCTCTGGGCTGAGCACAGTGAAGGGCCTCAGCCACCTCTCACATACTCTGCTCTACAGAACCTTTATCATCATTGTAGTCCTTCTTTGGATGCTCACTAATAGTTCTGTGTCCCTTTTGTACTGTGGTACCCAAAACTGTACACAGTACTCAAAGTGAGGTCACACCAGACCAGTGTAGAGTGGGACAATCACTTCCCTTGACTGGGTAGAAATGCTGTGCTTAATACACCCCTGAGTACATTTGATCTTCCTGGCTGCCACAGCACACTACTTATTCATGTTTAACTTGCCATCACCCAAAAAGATCCCCCCAAATATCTTTTGGCAGGGCTGCTACCAGTGAGTTACTTCTGTGCCGCTAGAGCACTTCAGAGTAGACTAGTCCTCTCCAGGACTGTTATGTTTATGCTGAATTGGTGAACACTGAAAATTATTTAAGTTTACACTCTTTACATCTTTATCAATGACATCAACAGTGGGATTGAGTGCACCCTCAGCAAGTTTGTAGGTGACACCAAGCTTTGTGATGCAGTAAATATGCCCAAGGGATGGAATGTCATTCAGAAGGACCTAGACAGGCTCAAGCAGTGGACTCAGGTGAACCTCAGGATGTTCAGTAAGTGCAAGGTCTTGCTCCTGGATCCTAGCAGCCATCGCAATGAATACAACCTGGGGAATCCATGGTTGGAATACAGCCCTGTCAAAAAGGTCTTGGGAATACTGGTGGGTGGCAAGCTGGACATGAGCCAGCAATGCGCCCTCTCACAGTCCAGAAAGCCAACTGTATCCTGAGCTGCATCAAAAAACATGGCCAGCCGGGTGAGGGAGGTGATCCTGCCCTTTTGCTTTGTGCTGGTGAGATCTCACCTGGAGTATTTGCATTAACATGAAGAGTCCTCAGTACAGGAGAGACATGGATCTGCTGGAGTGCATCCTGAGGAGAACCAAAAAAATGATAGAACACCTCCACGAGAACTGGCAGAGAGCTGGGGCTGTTCAGCCTGGAGAAGGCTCCTGGGAGACCCAATGGCAATCATTCAGTTTCTAAAGGGGGGCTATAAGAAAGAAGGGGACAGACTCTGTAACATAATCTGTTGCGACAAAACAAGGGTTTCAAACTGAGGGAGGGGAGATTTAGATTTAGGTATAATGAAGAAGTTTATTATAATAAAGGCGCTCTGGCATGCAAAGAGGTGGTGAATGCCCCATCGCTGGATATTCAAGGTCAGGGTGGGAGGGGTTCTGAGCAACCTGATCGATCTGCATGTGTCCCTGTTCATTGCAGGGGAGCTGGACTAGATGACATTTAAGGGCCCCCTCTAATTCAAACGATTCTATGATTCTATGACTATTTGAAAGGAAATGTAACGTCAGTTAATACTCGAGAATTAACACTCATATCATATCCCTCCTGAGGACCATTCTCCAGAAAACAAGGCTTGTAACCCTCTAGGAAGAGGTTGAAGTAAATCCAAGAACTAAGTGATGTGAATTATCTTTATATTCTTAGAACTATTCCCTATGAGTAATGATGATCACATACCTTGGCAAAGCATCCCAGGGGAAATGGCTGCATTGTGCCTGTAGTGCGCCTGTACAGGGAATAGAGAAGCTTTTTAGTAAAGGAGTGTCAGTCTATTCATGCTGATGAGTTTTCATAGCCACTTACTGCATTTTACACTAACCTGTGTATGTCCATTTCAGTGCAGTTCAGTGCTTTTATAAACACATACTTGCACTCTGTAGAAAAAAAAAACGTGAATATGTTTTTCCCATATATATAAACATGAAACAGGACAGATTCATAAACAACATTACAACTCTGTGATCAGAGGCAAAATGGGAAAAAAGCAATTGGGTATAACATGGTAAATATTCATGCTTTCTGTTCTCCTTCAAATGGTTCAATGTATAGTTGCCATAACTCTGAGAGGTGCTGGAAATAACCTGTTCTAGAGGATCAAGTTCTGGAGAGGACAGCAAAGCCTTATTCATTACCATCTAGTCTCCAAGTTTAACAAAAAGGGATATAATATAACCCCATGTTTCTAACAGTCCTCACAGAAACTCCTCCTAGAAATTAGATCTGAAGAATAATAGCTCATTTACCATCCTCTGATGTGGAAGCATTTTATATTGCTTCATTGGACTGGATTTTAACTAGAAACCTTGATGAAAGGCTGTGGACTCCATTAGTATTACTTTCTGGTGTCCTAGCACCTATGTTTTAAACTTTTTTGAGAGTCTCTGTTTCAAAATTCTTCTATATTCCATAGAGTTCCACTGTTTACATTCTTTTTTTTTATTTCACGAACTGAGTTAGCATATATTATTTCTTTTAAGGAGTTGCAGATGCTTTAATTAAAATTTCACTTAAAAATTTCTCAAATAAGTTGGATTTTTGAGTTTGGCCTTGTTCAGTGATTGCTTGTATCTGGCATCTCATAGTAATTTATTATATAGAGTATTCTTCAGATATCATTCATTGAATATTATTATGATCACTTACTGAATTATTTAATGCTATCTTCAGCCAGATGTAAATTACTATATTATATTTTAAATAGATGCTATTTATCACACTTCTCTCTTTCTGAAGCTTACCTGCTTTCCCATGTTTCATCAGCATCTTTCCGAATTATGCTTATTCTCCTCATTACAGTAGTTTTTCTAAAGCAAATCTCTAATCGTAGGGGAAATTTCTTGGCAGTAAATGCTATAAATACATGAACCTTTTAAACAGGTTGAGCAGTGTAATAAACTGAGTTATGACAATTTTCAAAGAGGGCTGGTATTATAAAATATGATGGTGAGTGGAAAAGCAATGTCTGCTCTTAAAATAACGGTGGCCATTTGGGTGGGGATTTTTTGGAAATGCTGATTTATAGTGGGAAAATGATCTCTGGAGAGAGAAGGTTGGTCTCTGCTTGGATTAGTGCTGCATGGTGGTCCTACATAACAGCCCCCATCCTACAGCTTCACCCAGCCCACAGGTTGAGCGAACACATAAAATAGGGGCCAATCCTGTCCCAGGGAGGTCACTGCCTAAATGAAGCAAAATTGCTATACCTTGAAACATGAAAACGTAGCCCCTTTTGAGAGGAAATTCAAGTGTTCATTTTTTTTTTGTTTTCCACGAGGTTCACAATTAAGGTTTCACACAAGTTAACACTGATTACAAAGGGATGGAAAACACCACTGTGGCAAGATAGGAGTGAACTTCGGCCACTTACTGAGTGTACTAAAGTAACAGGGACTGGCACACCACTTCCCTTTGTGGCTATGTTTGAATTCAGTTGATTAATGTTGTATGTGCATGTCTAGCAAGCACTGCATTTAAAAGGATTGTTTACCATAGCCTTGTAATCAACCTGCCTTAGCAGCACCCTATTACCCATGATAACAGGGCTGCTGCAATTTGGGTCTGAAAGAAAACTGCCTCAGATGGGCTCTCGGATGCTTTAGTGCTAGTATGCTGCCCTGTTATCTTCAATTGTAATTTGTTTTCAAGAACAGTGATTTCCATTTCAGTTGGATTACACCTTTTAATGTATCACAAATGTAAAGTGGCTGCAGTGAAAACTCAAATCTCCAATAGATTTCAAAAGATGCATTTGAGGCTTCAGTGTAGAGGATTACAATTACAATTAAAATCAAAAGCTTGCTCATTCTTTTAATGACACGTGCTAACCCTTTGTGTACTAAGAAGTCTATCATAATGCCATGCAATCATGATTTTTTCAGGGATATGAAATAGCTGCATGTGTTCTGCCTTATCATCTCTGACACGCAAATACTGATTTTCTGAAAAGAAAGATTTCCTCCACAGTTAGTTCATTGGATGATTTACCTTGATAAAGAATATAGAGGAATGTCTACAAGAAAAAAAAAGGATTTTTTTTTTTTTTTTTTTTTTTTTTTTTTTTTTTTTTTTGTGGAACATATTTTAAGAACGGACTTCATTTTCCAAAAGTAGTTGCTGCCAAGGTGTGCTGCTATGAAGACTTCTACTGAAAGCATAATGGCACTAGAGGATGAAGTGCAAAATATGAGTCTGTGTCTGTGGTATTTTTCTTTCAATGAAGATTGAATCAGTAAAAAGAGGTTTGCTGTTTTTTTCTGCTTTGTATTTCGTTTTGTCTTTTTTTCTTTTTTTCTTTTTTTATCTTGTAGACTTTTTCACAGCAGTAAATTTTCATATATCTACATTTATTTATTCTTTTCAGCAATTCAGAATAATTTCATCTAAGGCTTCTTCTGGCACTTTAGAAGGATTTGCGAAACAACAGATATTTATGTTCTTACTTGGATCTTACTGTGTTTTTCTTGACTTAGAAAATGAAATGAAAAATCTTATGGGCAGACATGGTGAGAATGAAACTCACTCAGATCATGCATGACTATATCCATCACAGAGCGTTCATGGCAGCATTCAAAAGCTTCTGCTCAGAACCAAAACCTTGCAAAAGAGGCAGACTAATGTTGTACCTGTGCCCTAACCATATCTGTTCCTCACTGCCAGGCTGGGAGCAAATGCCAACCACCAGGCAGTGGCACAGTGAGAGCCCAAATTACTCCACTGATGTGAGGTTGGAGGGAAAACAGATAAACTTA
>NW_024884364.1:57756171-57796402 GCF_019232065.1 Centrocercus urophasianus | reverse complement strand
AAGAAAAGAAAAGAAAAGAAAAGAAAAGAAAAGAAAAGAAAAGAAAAGAAAAGATTTAAACTATTCTATCAAATTTTCTTTAGCTTTTATCAAACAATTATCTTTTACCAAAGATGGGTAGATAATCCATAAATAATACTTAAGATAGAGTCAAATGCCTTGGCTAAGTTGAAGTAGTTCTCTTTTTATTTTACAAAAAGGTAGATTCAAAGACCCTTCAAAAAAAAAATATTCCTTATATCCCAAAAATCAAAATTTCTAGTGTAAAATTCACAGCAAAACAGATGGGAATCTCCTTCTGAAAGCAAATGTCTAGTGAAAGTAAGTCTTTGAGTCTTTCTCTATGTCCAGGGAGGAAAGTAAGGCAAATTTATGCTGAGCTGAGGATTTCTATACAAAAGATGGCTGATAATCAGTGAAGAAAATGTTCCTATCTAAAGTGTTAACCCAAAGTGGAGTCTGCAAACACAACTCACACACAGCAGTCAGGCACATTTTTGAGAAAACTTTTCTTGGTTTAATATTATGATCATAACTCTGAGAATGATTTACAAATGTCATTGAAGTGTCTCAACCTCACTGCCCTTCAAGTTCCTCATCTTTTTCTAGTAGATATTTTTCCAGTTGTACTGTGTTGAGGCGCCAGAATCAATAATGTATCATGGAAAAGTTGTCTCAGCCTAATCACATGGCAGCTATTCAGATGACTGGGCAACAAAACTTGTTTCATAGTACTCAGAACTAAAAATTCATCAAATTCACTAAAAATACACCAACACCACACTAACATAAACCTTTTTTTCCAATTTTCATATATTTTTATTTTGATGAGAAATTTGTTATGATTTGGTTCAGTTTTTGTTTGTTTGTTTGTTTGTTTGTTTTCATAACGGAGAGACAATAGCCTTTATAATTTCTTCATAAATTGTCTTAAAATAAATCTGATGATCTATGAAGTTCTTGATGTCTATATTAGCTGAGCTATCCTTCCTCAAAAAATTTATTGAATGAAATCATGAAGAAGCAAGCCTGGATAATTCACTGGGAAACAGGACTTGAATGGTATCTTAACATGTGATAATCCTGTGCAGTATGCATTATTTTTTCAAGCTAAATTTAAGAAGGTTCTGAAGAAGCAGCACCTGTGATCCCACTTCAGGATTTTTTTTTTCCCCAACATTCATTCTGTTTCTGTTGTGTAAATTTCTGTCCTACCATGCTGCCACGTTGGAAAGATCTTTCTCAGATTTACCTTAGAGTGTCATCACCTGCATACAGGCTCTGTAGTACTGTTTCTTGAGATTCAGGTTGAATGTCAGGAGAAATTTCTTCTTAGAAAGAGTGGTGAGGCATTAGAATAGGCTGCCCAAGGAGCTGGTGGATTCACTGCACCTGGAAATGTTCAAGAAGCGTGTGGATGTGGCACTAAAGGACATGGTTAGTGGGCATAATGGGGATGGGATGGTGGTTGGACTAGGTGATCTAAGTGGTCTTTTCCAGCCTCAGTGATTCTGTGATTCTTAGGCACCACCCATGTGGGTGACTTCACTTGAACCACGATTTCTCTGTGAACATTTTTGCCATGCAGCTATCAGGACAGGAAAGTCCTTGGGAGAATTGAGGTGAAGAGAGAAGTTAATGAAGTTAAAGCCAAATGAAAGGAAGTACAATTTTGTGAATAATTAATGTTTTGCCTTATTGATGGTCCTGAAAAAAACATTAATAGGTAGAGAGAAAAAATATGGTTTTGAATATCTAAGAGATGTGTGGATTGGGTTGTTTTTTGTTTGTTTGTTAAATTTTTAAAACCAAGTAAAATTTACATAGAACATTATGCTCTGAGCTGCAGTAACAGCATTTTTCTTTATTTTCAGTATGTTGAGAGACACTTCAGAAGACAAACACTTTCAACTGAAAAAAAAGTTCATGAGATGATAATAATTTATTGATATGGAGGATTAATCGTTAGTGTTTTAGTCATGATTAAAGTGAAATGAAGAGGTTTAATACATTTAATTCTAGTTGAATTCATATTGCATCAGAAGACAAAGGTTTCACACAAGATTTTTACACAACATTTTAATATAGTTCAAATAACCAGCATGCTCTCAACAGAATATTTCTGAAATCATCATCAGTCATTGTCCCTTACAGTTCAGAAGCTACTCTGTTTAGATTGCCCCATTTCAGGCAAAAAATAGTGCCTACATTTCTCCAAATGAGAAAAGGTCATATTCCTAATGGAACTGAATATAAATCCAATATGATTTTCATATTACACATTACATCATTAGCTAGAGATTTATAGGGAGAGAGCTAATATATTGAAGACTGTGGCATAGTTCTCTTTCTCAAATGCACCTAATTTTTGAAGTTGGGCAGCACTGAATTTCTTTTTCTTATAAGAATATCTAAAGTGTATTTCTTTTATTGGCTCTTTCCTTTAAGGAAAGACTGCAGAGCTGATGAATATTTCATGGGTAGAAAAACACCTACAATACAGGTTTTACCTACAAAATCTTTGGGGAAAGGGAGAAAATGGCAGGAAGGCACTGTAAGGACAGTTCTTTCAAGAAGTCTTTGGAAAAGGGTCTCCATTTTTTTTTCCACATCAATAACACCTCCTTCACCCCTTAATACTTTCTTCCTTTCATTTAATTCCATAATAGTGTTCAGTCATTTCTGTTCTTTTCTTTGTATTAAAGAAGCTGGAGAAACCATTTTAAAGCTAAAAATTTAAATAGGAAATTCTGAACTAGGAAAAAAAAAAAAGACGTCCAAATATAGTGGCTGTAAATTTTTACAAATCTGTTATACAGAAATAAGAATTGGGCAAAATAATCAAATGTACATTTTAAATAGATTTCTTCCTTCTTCTACAGTGCAATCCTAATGGAGTTCTGCCCTGGATTTCAAGAACGTATTTATACTCACAAGTGGTAAAGGTGACTAAAAAAGCTTTATTTCACTAAAGACTGTCCTCTTCCAGGCATTATAGACTCTCACAACCGTGATACATAGGCCTCTTTTCTGACTGCTAACCACTAATAGACAACAACAACAAACAACAAAAAGAATGGAAAAAAAGCCAAAGAAGACTTTTTTGGGGCAGGGAAAGGAAGAATGTAACTCTTTCCGTTAAGTGCATTAACAGCTTTTGTTCTTATATAGTTTCTTTTTCGGTCTTATATGCAGTTTCTTCTGCAGTATGATGGTTAGGATCAGAATAAAACCACACTGAGGAAAAAAAAATGTCCTCTATCATCCAGTTTTTCTCTGATATAATTCCTTGCAATTTTCAACTCAGGATTAGATGTCACATACATAAAAGTAACTGACTCACGTTTGAGACACAGTCTCATGTCCAAATTACAAATGTATGTTTTCAACAACAAAAAAACCACTAGTGTGTGGCAATGCAACAAGAATTTTTACTGAGTGGAATAAACATCTAGAAAAAGATCTGAGGCTTACATTAGTTCTCCTCACCCAGCCTAAACCTAAACATTACATGTTTAAACAATTACATATTGAATGCCTAGGCCAAGCTCTTCTATGCATGATGAACTGAAAAACATATATAATCCAGATTAACACATGCATTTACTGCTTTCTTTACCTTTTCACTTCCTTAGATGTAAACTACTTACTAAACAAGTATTTCAGAAATCTAATTTACATGTAGGAAAAATTGCACAAGATTTCTCTCTCTTCATTGCTTAGGATTTTGTTAGCCTTGGAAAACATGTTCAGCAGGTTTCCTACATTGCCAATGGTGCCTTCCTTCAATTCATTACTTTAGAATGGAATTTTTTTTCCCTTTTCAAAAAAATCTTCTTCATCCTGTAAACTTGACCTATCTTTTTGTTTTCCCAACTGCATGACTTTTCATTTAACTGAAAGGAATTAATTCTGTGCAAGTGAGCTCACCTGGTTGTACACATCACTTGGTAGAATTCTTCTTTTTTATTTAACGTGACACAGCTGCCCAGATTATCTGCAGACTTCACCAGCAACTGCTTATTATTTGTTTCCAGATAGCTAGTAATAATACTGAATAGGCCTGAATCAAACACTGTCTGTTTGCAGCTCCTTTCATGATATAAGTTACTACCTTATTTGTTCTTCATCTGCTGTTGCTTCTCCTGATCTCTCACTTGGTGTTTAATGAATTTACTTTGTTTAGTGCATAATAATAAATGCTTTAGAGAGATTTATTTTGAAAGTGCAATAATACTGAAAGTCAAGCAATACTGAAATCTCATCAGATAATGGTATCTGATAACTGGTATTGCATTTATTTTATTTTATTTTTATTTTTTATAGCTGCATTAATGGTCCTTAGTTAGGCTACTACCCTTTACCTCTTTCCTAATTAAATCTCTGTCTATCCTGATCATGACTTGTGATCAGTCAGTCTAAACATCATTTGTAGTGACTTAAATCATTTTCAGGGTACTGGCACAGCGTTCCTGTTATGGCACATCCCCCTGAATCACTTCTACCATTCCAAGTTGTTTACCATATCAGTATATCAGAAAACATATTTCCTCGTATTTTTTACTATCTCTTCATATAACTGATAAGACTGCACAAATCTGAGTATGCCTTTTTCACTTGACTGGGGTTCTGGAAACTCTTTCTAATAGCTTTCTATAATACAGTTACGAAGAGGTATACCTACAAGAAAGCGTTTTCCATACTATGTCCACACCAGAAATGTTTGAAATTCCTTGGAAATATCTTTGTCTTGTACTTTCTTTTCTTTTTTTTTTTTTTCTTTTTTCTTTTTTTTTTTTTTTTAAATAGAAATTAAGCACAAAACCTTAAATAAGTCACATATTACAGTTAGCCTTTTAAGCTTTTAAAAGCCAGGATATGGAAAAGGTTACTTTCTTACTGCAGTCTTTTACATTCCCGCTTTTCTTTGTAAGTACGTGTCCTACTTTTAAGTGCAGTAAAATATAAGTTATGTCATAAAACA
The DNA here is from genome assembly GCF_019232065.1 of Centrocercus urophasianus. Taxonomy (NCBI): domain Eukaryota; kingdom Metazoa; phylum Chordata; class Aves; order Galliformes; family Phasianidae; genus Centrocercus; species Centrocercus urophasianus. The sequence continues at coordinate 57,791,418 of NW_024884364.1, read as the reverse complement.
TACAGTATAGCTGAGATAATGTTACTTCAGAAAGTGTTATTTCCTGACATTCAAGTGCCTGAAATTGTCACCTTCCCAACATACTTTCGTTTTGTTTTCAATTACACTCTCATTTCTTCATCTTTCTATCTTTGAGCACCTGTATGCTGTCTTAGGGACAGACTCAGTAGTACTTTGTTGCTCACAAACAAGCAGGGGAAACCACCAAAAGTTCAGAATGCTGTTTTGACATCTGTGGCTGTGTCAATTCCATATAAGGGTTTATTTTTGAGCTTTAACAACTAAAGAATGTTCTCTTTTAAAGTGACTCAGCCTTCTTTTCAGCCGCTATAGAAATATCATGTAAGAATATTATTGCATTTTCAGTTGTAATAGGCCTTCTGTAAGGCTTCAGTCTTGCACAGCCTGTTGATCCAGTGGGTTAGTTACATTCACATTTCTGTATAGAAGGATATTTAAGGTCAGATATTAAATAAATGATTTAGATAAACCAGAGTGAATTCAGTGATCAGCTGCTAAGATGACTGGGGCTGGAGTACTTGGAACATGAGGAGCAGCTACAGGAGTTGGACCTGATCAGCTGGGAAAGGGAACAGCTTTGGAGGTACCTCATTTCTGTCTTTATCAAAATAGACAAAAGAAATCCAGAGTCTTCTTGAAGTTGCGTGACTGAAGGAATAGAGACAAAAGACTCATTAGAGGAAGTTTTCCACTGGGAACAAGGAAAAACCTTTTCAAAAGATTGTGGTGAAACTGATGCTCCAACTCCTGGTGGCATTGTCATCCTTACAGGTAGTTACACTTCAAATGGACAAAGATCCTATCAAACTGCTCTGTTCTTAAAATCGGCCCTGTCTCAAGTAGGTTGCTGGACCTGCAAAGGTCACTTTTGATCTGCATTATTGGTAGTTCCAAGGCTGTTCATAAGGCCATGGAGATTGGAATGGTTTGGAAGCTGCTCTGCTGAGAGGAACTCACCCTTGGGATAGGCTATGTGTAGTCTATAAACTACATTTCAGAATATAGTTCAGAATTGAACTGTAGGTGGAGTAATGAGAAGGCTGATGCTTTGTTCCTTTCAAAAACACGAGGTTTGCTCTTTCGGAAACAAGCCTTTTATGCCATTAGCCTCATTCTCTTCTTCCTGATTGTGATCCCCTACTTGCCTTTTGCTTTATATTATAATTCAGTTCTGCAAATGCTTTTCTTTTGGTTCCCCTTCTGCAGATGAATTTATCAATGTCTCTAGGACTACTCACATAAGTAAAGGGGTTTTTTGGACATGATAGAGGGTTTTTTTCAGATGTTTGGCCTAAATCCAAAATGCTTTTGTATCAGCTATTACATTTTCATTTGTATCTGTACCTTGCCAACTAAATGGAACTCTCATCTGACTGTGATATTTCAGTGAATATGCAAAATAAATGATAGGCATTAATACTAATGATCCTTTTGTCTCATACACTTAGACTTCACATCCACTACACAGCTACCTCACTTAATTTTCAAGATGCCAACAATGCTAGTACTTGATTTAGTTTTAGCAGAATTTGATAATGCTCAATTAGCCTTCCACTCTAATTAATTTTTGGTGTTCATCGGTATTGCCTTCTAATTTACCATGAGTGCTTAAGAGAAAGTAGCAGGGAGTAGGCATAACCATGTAACTTTTAATTTTTCATCCTGCAGATCAATTGAATCAAAAATAAAAGAAACCTGTAGTTCTTACCTTCTTCCTCCATGCCTATTTTTTAGGAGTCACGAAATCTCCAGAAAACCATATTAAATGGATACATATTATGTATTTAACAACTAAATTGGGAACCATCTTGAAAGACAGAATTAATTGGCCTGATAGATAAGCCTAGCCTGTGCTTAAAATTTGTCATTTGGTAAGGTTAGACCCTTTGAACTATGTGCTTCACATTGCTCCGACAAGCGAGAGATGCAAGTACCTACAAAGGCCTTTAAAGGATCTCCTGACCATCTTATTCAGGGGCCTAGGCCATAAATCAAGTAAGCACTGAGCTGCATTTTTTCTGGTTGTCTCTCATGCTATTAACTTTCCAACTAATGCAGATACGTCTTCCACAGTAAAACAGTTATTCAGAATGCCAGAACAGCATTCACTTGCTCTGAACATCCTTTCACTGCATTTTTCTGCTACAATAACAGCTATCAGTTTCCCCCAGAAAAGACATCATAAGGTGCATCTATCTGCTTCAAAACTAAGTTCTGCGTACAGGGTCTTTTTCTGTAGTTCTTTATAAACTGTCAGGGGTGTAAGAAAATGAATGGCTTAAGCATCATACTCAAGGTAGTCTTGTAGAAGTTAGAAATAGTCACTCTTGATCAGCAAACTTAGTAAATTAATTTTGGCATGTCTGTGGTAGTATTAATATACAGCCATCATAATGTATTTTGGCAATTAAAAACAATATCATATTTCCTAGGGAAAAAAGCAACACCTAATTTAAATTTGTATTTTCATCTATTTTCTCTGCTCAAATAAAACAAAGTATCAAGATGCTGCTTTTACTTGCCCATTCCAGTCATTTATTTCCCTTCTTGCATACCATACTTCTGCAATTTGTATGTATTAGAAACACAAACATTTTTATTTCGAACACTAGCTTTTGAAATGTTCATTGTTGACCTGCCAGCTAATCCTGATTTTTTTATATATTTATATAATCCGAACATTTTTATTCCTTATAGATAACGTCTTCATTTGTTATTAATAGTTAAGACACAACCTTCCTGTTACTTTTCTTCATAATGCAGAAAAAATATTTTCATTCATTGTAATATTTTTTTTCATTTCTTTTACCTAATATTTGTTGCATTTTAATAAGCACCTCTGATCAAAAAAGCAGCCCAACCAGTCATTGGTTATGTCCACTTCCTTCACATTCTGATCCACTGGAATACATAGCTTATGACTGCTCTAACAGCAAAACAGGTAACTTTACATCTACAGAGAAAATTCCTGTATGACAGGATAAGAAGTCCAGTTTCTTTAGTAATTAGGTTAATTTATTGTTGGAACAAATTGCAAAGGATGTGGTGGATTTTTCTGTACTTTACAGATTTAATTTAAGCCTTACTGTTCCCAAAAATGTATGACATACTTCAGAGAAGGTACTGAACTACAGCAAAATTACAATGTTGAATTCTATAGCAAACATCATATAAAAGTTAAAGATTTTCAGATTGTTTCTGCTTTAACCTGAAAATCTGAGTTCCTCTTAACCATACCTTTTCTGCTATTCCATTTTGGTCCACAATACTCGAATTATGGTAACACTAACAATATTAAAGCTAGGTGGCAAAGCTGGGAAGAAAAGAGACATATAAGAAAGGTTCAACTGCCTCTGTAAATACAGCCAAATAATTGTTTGTATAGTCAACAACCATTCCTGCACTGAGGGAAATATCATCTTCCAGTGGCACAGACAACATTCACCACAAGCCCAGAAAATTAATATCTCTGTGACATCAGCCCCAGCGTGACTTAGGTAATTAACTTGCTCAATTTGTATCATTACCAGCTGCTTATAAAGCCCACGTCTTTTAAGATGGTTGACTAAAAAATATTTTTAATAAAAACTTTGCAGTTGAATCACAACAAACTCAACTGCTGTTGTCCTAGCTTACATTCTTAATGGAAAACAATGCAATTTGTCATTTCAATGAGTTACATTTAGATTACACTACAGAATTACTCTACCTAAATGTCATACATTTTTTTAATATCCATCAGCATCACTGTACCTGAGAGCACAATCACAACATATTTCCTTACCTGTGCATTCATTTCTAGGTTATGGCTCTAGAAACATGAACTCCAACTCTTTCCAACTGGTCTGTCCACAAGTAAACTTTCTTTTGAATTATAAGGATAATGCTGAACAGAGACCCCAAGTGCTGAGATGTTTGACTTGCTGAAATATAAACATCTCTGCTGGAAATAAACTCATAATAAAACAGCATAATCATAAGCTTATTATTATTCAAAATGTTGTCAGAGAATGTTCTTGCTCCTAAAGGAAATGTTCTGTTTGCATGTATATCCCTCATCAAAAGCACATCGTCTCTAGAGAGAGAAACTTGTCTCTGAATGAGTAATAATGACTCAAAAATAAACTTTTTCCAACCTTTAAGCATTTAAGTTAATAACTAACATCATTCCCATATAAATTACACTGAAGTAAGTTTAAAAAGAAGCTCCTGATGTTCCTCTGTACATTTAGGTTTTGTTTTTTTGTTGTTGCTGTTGTTTTTAAATCTGTAGGGAAAGCATTACCTTCTATTAAGTGCTGCAGAGGTTAATGTTCAGCCTGACAAACAAAAAGCACAGTAATATTTGACACATATGTGAGGATATAAGAAGCAGCTAAATAAATGCAAAGAACTGGCAGCTGAAAGGCAACAGTTGCATAATATTTCTAGGGTAATGAGAAGTGTGCTACATATTAATAAATATGTGACCTTTTTATCTTGATTATTTAAAAATCATGTTATTTTAAAAAATGAATAAATAAATGGCTTGTTTATTCTTACATAAAACCACAGTTTCACTTGATGGACTATATAGAATGACTTCTTTATCAGTTAAGTGGAATGATGCCATACAGGTCACTTAGCATTTACCACTGCAATTGGTTTCATTATTTCAGAAACCTGCACATCACTCCAGTAATCTTTTAAGCTGAAGTCTAAGCTGGAGCAAAGGCATGCAAGTACACTCATTTATACATTATGAAATTTTAAATTCCTAAAAGGCAAATATAATTAAAATTAAAAAAGAAATAAGAAAAAAGCCCTACCAGTCAGATTGCATTTAAGATTGTTATATACTTTAATGAGACACAATTTCTTATTTAAAATTGTGAAGATTTGATAAATGTTTTATTATCCCTATCATTAATAACCATAATGCAACTTCAGAGCATAGATTTAAAAAAAAAAGTAAAATAACAGGCACTATTTGAAATTACCAAATAAAAAAATCTTCCATCTCTTCATAATTCCTCTTCTGTTCTAATATTAATTATTTATCAGATGCTAAAACCTCTGTGACAATTCAATACAAGTAATTTATATTACAAAATAAATGCTGATGATCAGTTAGCCTGATGTGACCTAAATGACTCAGCTTATTAGGAGATAACTCATCAACATTCGAGCAGGAGCTGAGAGTCCCAGGAACTCATCATGACATGGCTCTCTCAACCCAAACCCAGAGTCCTGCTTTGTCTCACAGAGGTTAACACTGAGCCAAACAGAAGGCACTGCAGGCCAGCTGCATCACATGCAGGGCAGAGGACACCATCAAAATGCTCAGTTCCTGACAATGCTTCATACTTCATAGACACTGCATGGTCAGGAAGAGGTTGCTACCAAACCCATCTGCCCTGTCAATGTGCACGGTTTACCTTCCCAGTAAATCTGGCAAATTCTGCTTGTTGAGGGGACTGTTGAAACCCTAGCCCAAGCTATAAATAACATGTACCATAAGTTTCCTTGTCCCCAGTGTATTGTTTGCCAAACTGAAAGACAAAAACATTTCCCCCTAGTTGTCCATTTCTCTTGCAGTAACTACCCTGTAAAACCTCAGACTTGCTGGTTTTTGTAAAGGATGTAATTTGTGAAGCCACAATGGCATATAGAGCAGGCAGAAGTGCAGTGTGTTGTTAAGCTTTTCTGGGTCTTAAATAGCTATTACAACCAACATAAACAAGCTGGTTTCTTTTCTCTCACATAAGAGAGTGTAAGAGCGTGGTTAGTTGAATGGGAGAGGGGAAAGCTGGCCTTCCTTTCCTCATATCCATCATTTGACAAGATGAGTTTTTCCTGCAGACCAGCAAGCAGCGACCTCAACTCAAAGAAAAGCCATGATTGAACATAGGAAGTTTTAGCAAACATCACGCTGTGATAAAGCAAAAGCCATACTGGTTGTATAACAGTTAGGGATAAATTGTATGTGGATATATCATGCTGAAAATCCTTTTTTTTTTTTTTTTTTTCCCTTCCTAATTTATTATTTTATTTCTACAGCCTCTATTTGCATTCCAGTATCTCCTACTGACTCCCACTAAAATTGATCCCATATTGCAATGAAGTCTACAGACCCAGCTACTGTCTTTAAACTTTTTCAATGATATGGATGAGATAAACAAAATAGGGGAGAAGAAGTGTATTATTCTTCTTGGTCCACAAATGAGTATCTAAGGCACTGAAAAATCAAGTGGCTTACTAAAGTGCACTAAGGAAGTCTGCGGTAGAGACAGCAAATCACTATTGCTGTCTCATGTTGCAGTCCTGTGGTCTGAAATCCTGAATCAATTTTTTTCCCCTTTTTGGGGGGCATTTTTACTTTCCTTTCTCAGGTCAAAAAGCCTCCTTATGGGAGAAGCAAGTATGGAGAAGAGAATTGATACAGTATAAAACTTGAATATGATTTAAAAAAAATACCCATTTCCTTAAAGAAATCCAGAAAAAAATCATCAGATTTTAGAATCCAAATATGTTCCCAAAAGTTTAGTAGGCATTGCAGATTCCTGCAGATTTATGGAGAACTGAAAAATAAAATACAAAAAATCTGCAAGAGCTTGAGGAAAGTCCTTTAAACAATTTAGAGTAATTTGCAGATTTTTTTCACTGTTGTTAATGCCAAACATTAAATCTCTTAATTTCACTGCAATGAAACTAGCAAAATTTATGTCCATGATGTGTGTTGCACAAGGAGAAACTTATCTGAGCTATTATCAGAAAGGACACCTTTCCTGACTGAAATAATCTCCTAGCTAATCCACAATCATAAATCATAGCATATTACTATTTCTTGGTCTTCGCAAGATGTGATCTTCAGTAACTGTGGCACTTCATCATATGGTGGACTCTTTGGTTTCGTTTTGAGCCAACAGACACATGCTAACACTTATCTTTTGTTTATATCTTGAATTTAGTTTCTGCATTTGAGTTCATTCTCTTCAGAATGTATTCAAATGATAGACAATGCATCATTCTTAACACTGATCCATTCACAGGCTATTGTATTAAGAAAGCATTGTGTACTCTGAATAGGTTAATTGGTTGCTTGTTAAATCTAAGTGGGACACTGTTGAATACAATAAGTTGGGTTTATTTAAACCAGTGATATTATACACTGAACTATTACATTCATTTGTGTATGTCCTTCTCTTTCTTCTTTTCATTTCAGGATACTATTGTGTTTTGTTTCTATTTGCATAGACTTCTGTAAGAATGTTGCTATTAACTTATTAGACTGGCAAAAAGTTGGACTGTTTATTAAATGAGGCCTGTTTTCTTTCCACTGAATGTTCTGAATTTCTGTTTTTAATAAGATTATTAAGGAAGTAATGAAAACTGATATAACTGTTCTGCTAGCAAGTTTTCTTGTGATTAATGAACTAAATAATAATGTTACTCCCTGTTGGAAAATTCTGCCTCTAGCTGTACTAGCGAGAAGCCAAAATTAAATCTCTTGATGCCAATTGGACTGTCCTAAGTTCACTATGGTAGATTTCATTATTGTGGTATAAATGATCAGAGAATTTGACTTCACATATGTCAATAGTTTAAGGCTTGTTCATGGTTTATGGGTCTTTCCTTGAACGAATGAAAAACAGCCTTACAAATCACACAGCCAAAAGCTTTCCTAACGGGAGCAGGGAAGTGTCTCCTGAACTAGAAAGCACGAAGGAGAGAAGAACAAGCCAAGAGAGACTGAGAAAGGCTTTCAGCATGTGGAGAGAGTTGAGTGATAATGGTTTTAAACCACTATCCTTACCAGACCAATGCATGTGCTTTCCATAAAATTTATTTTTATTTATTATTCCAGCCTTAAAATTTATACAGGAGCTGGACTGAGCCTTTACTGGTCAGAATAGGAAATAACTAGAAATTTTACACCATTCCTCCGTAAGACTCAGTAAGACAGAGAATTTTTTCCTCATGGGATACACAGGGAATATCTAGAATAGGATGTTGGCCTGTGATTCGGTATAATACCTCTTCCCAGCAAAAAGCAAGCAATGGGTTTTAAGTAATCAAATTCCATCTTCCTGAAGCTCCTTTTTCAGATTACCTATCAAGTGAGCCTGCATAAGCCCTTTCCTGTTTCCCCAGGAAGTCTTTACAAGGAACAAATGTTCAGATTTCATTTGTCTCTTCCCTAATGTTTTCCAACTTGGAGAGTAAACTGGTACTAGGATAGGTGGGTAAGAAAATAGGAACCATCCAGTGCCCTGGAAGGAAGAGTGAAAACAAGGAAAGAAACCAAAGTGCTATACAACAGGTCCTGAAAAGCACCCTATAACTACTTACTCTTCAGCAATTTTACATACCATCAACAGAAAATTCAGGGATATTTCCATTGCATTTTCTTTTAAGGTCGATAGCAGCAAACAAAAGGCACTTGACAGTCTTCTTAATGTCTTTCACTCTTTCCATAGCAATTCTACTTCAAGTATTCAAGTATCCTTTTTTTTTAAAAAAATTTTCCTAAAACCAGAAAGAGCTGAACCTACCTCTCTTCTTTAATTCCTGCACAAGTTTGGACCTACAGACTATCAAATAGTAGAAGCCTTTATACAAGGTGATGGAATTTTCTACTGCACCTATCTTTTGTTACCTGTATGGACACAGAGGATCGACGGTTTGCTTGTTCTTTCCTTAAGCATACGCTCTTAGTCAAGGACTTGATTAGCACATTTTTTGCCAATAAAACAGGCTGTAATTCGATTTTAATCATCAGTGTGCTTTTGCTATATCAGCATGTGATTTAGACACTTGAGGTATTTTAAAAGCTGAGGTATTCAGGAGCTCAGCACCACCTATTACACTGGGGGCAAATAAAGCTTTTAGAATAATGTTTGGAGAAGCAGCACCCTGTAAATATAAGGTGGTGTTGCACCATATGGAGACCGGCTCTATGACATATGGTTTGAATTAACAAGTTTAAAACTGTTAGGATCAGTTTCTCTTTCACTGAAGGCAAAAAAAAACCTATAAGATACATACAGTTAAATAACCTTCAGTAGCGGATACAGACCCAACTTGTGCCAACATGTGTTAATTCAGTTAAAATACTACAGAGTCTATCCTAGCTATTTATTTTTTTTTTTATCATGAGCAAACAGAATTTCCAGCTGCAAATATGTTTTATTAGTGTTAGTACAAGGATCATCGTCACCACCACCATTATTATGATTGTGGTCCTCATTAAAATAAATGATTGGCCCTGGTTTTGTATTAGAGCAATTTGAAAAGACAAGACTGAATGACAGATGAAAACGAAAGATGGAAGCAAGTCTTCTGATCTCATCTAATTGAATCTTTGTTGGCTGAATTGATCTGAAAAAAAGTTCAAAGATCTGGGATCCATATTACACAAACATTGTTTAATTTAATCAAAACAGTCTTTGAAGTGCCATGTTTGAAGACCACCTGTAGATTTAAAATCTGAAGCCATAGGAAAGCTTCCCCAGTTGTCCACAGCTATGATATGCCAGCAAGAAATAGAAAAATAAAACTAGAAAATGGTGATGAAATTTATTTTTGTGTCAAGATTTCTCTTAAATATCTTCTTACCCATGTCTGTATTGACTCCTGGAGCACTAGGAAAAAAGGAGTGTGTAATGTTTTTCATGTTTTTTTGTTTTTTTTTTTTTTGTTTGTTTGTTTTTTGTTTTTTGTTTTTTTTGCCTTGCTTCATGGCTTTAATTGTTTCTGCATTTAAAGACATCTTCAAAGACAAAGTAGCCACAAGATTATCCTTGGTCCCAAGTAAATGTGAGAATATCCTATCTCTGAAATCATCTTGAAACTGGAAGAGTTCAGCAGTGCACTGAAACAAGAAAGAACCATGGCATATATTAAAATAGTGTCAAAAGAAAAAGAAAAAGAATTTAAATTCAGAACCAGAGTTTCCTTCAGGCAGGCAGGTTATTGACAAAACAGCTATGAATTCTTTCCTAAAAATCATGAAATCCAATGAATGCAGTCATTAACTTCAAAAAGAAAGAATTTCAAAGATGTTCATATCCAGAGGAATTGACCAGAGGGACATTTTTAAACTATTTTCTGAGGAGATTTGATGTGAAAAATAAATTTGGTATGGTCATGACTGGCATGCTCTGTTTCAACATTTGTCAAGCATTACACCTTCCCTCTGGATTCATAACCATGTAGTTTAGTTTACAAAAGCTCAGAATTTGCTAAGAACCGGTAAGCAACAGCGCAGGATCACTGAATTACACATGGTGTATTTATAGCTGGCTATCTGTAGTTCAATCTGAATTGGAAATACTAAGAATACGAAGAACTAAGAACTAAGAAGCCAGGGTTTCTTCTCAATGATTCACATCTCAGTGAAGAAAAATATAAATACGGTGAAATGATGTTCATAGAATCATAGGATCACAAGGTTGGAAAGGACCTACAAGATCATTTAGTCCAATTGTGAAGAAAATGTTATAAAAGATCAGATTTTCTCAGCTTCAGTTTAGACTTAATTTTCTGATCTTGGAACTGTGGCTATGAATTCAGCTCATCTACATGGAAATGGATAATCAATTTCTGTTTTATGTATAATTCCTAATAATGTCCAATCTTTTCATGCCTATATACACTATTTTCTTAGTACCATACCTACTTTTTCCAAATCTCTTTCTCTAGTTAAGGAAAAAGAAAAAAAAAAAAAAAGAAAAAAAAAAAAAAGAAAAAAAAAAAGCAATGTATTAAATCTGGTTAGCTTATTTAACTACACACAACTTTAAAAAATAATCCCCTTCTAGTTAAAAAAAACCTATTTTAGTGGCTGCTCCCTAACATTGAACAGCAGCTCTTAAACACGTATGATTTCTCAAAATAGTGTACAGAGGGAAACATAATCCCAGATTTAAAGTCTGCTGTCAAAATAATAAATGTCATCTAACATAATCTTATCTATAAGAAATATAATGAAAATGACAAATGCTCAAAATATTCTGACTAAAATGAATAAATAATTATTTTACTAATAAAAGAGACTGTAAAAATATTTCCCTTTGGCTGCTACCTTAGTGACAATGCGTGGCACAGTCTGTGTGAATGCAAAATGTTGTAAAACTTCAAAGACCAGGCTGTAGCAATTGCAACCATAATGAATTAGCTTGCAGTCCACTGATTGTCTAGGACAATATAGTCAGTAATTTTCAAATAAGCTATCGAAACTTTATCTCATTCTAGAAAATATAGTACTATAACACAAAAGAAATTAAAGTCTATTAGTTAGAATATATATATGTGCTGTCACATAATTATATGACATACATATTGTTAAAAGGGAATGAAAAATAATAGAACTGTAAAATATTACGTCATGAGACTTTTGGGACCCTGGTCTTTCATGTTTTTCCTCTGACTGTAGTGTAAAGGCCTGTGTTTTAAATATAGCAAAATCAGTGGTTCCATATGTAAACACACACTGGAAAAACACAATGTGGTGACTTGTGCAAATTAAGGATTAATTCTACTCATCTTTATGTAGAAATTGCTGGGTTTCAGAAAAAAATGTGCCCCTTAATCTCTTCTGCTGGAAAGTTCACAAGGTACTTCTGCAATTGGCTTTCAGATGTTTGTGCCCTGCATGTCACACACACTTTGCGCATATTAGAGCTGAGTAATGCTAAAACCACACATACCACAGATTTATATACTACCTCTATATGAGGTAGTGGATAATGGCTACGTCTATATGAGTCACTCTGTATAAATGTCTAGATACACAGATAGATGGCTAATTTTGGCAAATAAAATCCTCTTCCCTTGATGATAACACATCCGCCAGCAAGTGTGCTGTGTGACAGACATTCACCCCTTCTACATCAATACCTAATAGTTAGGCAGAAAAGAGGCAACATCATATTAGCATATCTATTTCCCTTTCTCTCCTCCACAGGTGTTAAATAATTAGTGCTGGTTGAATTATTCATTGCAAATAATATTCATTGTGAATTTAGCCGGTTTTTTTTCTTTTCCTAAAATTATTTATTTTATTTTGCTTATAAGTCATTCAAGAGGTAATCCTGGATTGTGCAAATAAATTCTAAATTGTAAGTATTCAACAACTACTTGGACAAAACTCTTTTGACCTAGAACAACACTGGTTCATAAATTGATTTCTTCAGACAATGATGAATGTCTGGCCATCAAAAGCAGATGCTTTGGTTTCTCATTTCTTGTTGATAGTCTTTAACTTTTTAAAAAGCAAATGAAAAGTGCTAACTAGCAAATAGTCCACACCTTATGGCTCTTATGGCTCGTAATCATTTATGAGACTTGAGATTAGCAAATAGAATTTACAGAAGAGGTAAGAAATTTGTGAATATGCTGCTGAGTCTGGTTTTCATTTTGCACTGCCGTTATGCAATAGTTTAGGTTTAACCACGTGTATTTGGATAATATGAGTCGTGGTGCGGTGCAACTGTCTCTGTATTTGCAGTAATTGAGTCTCAACCTAGAATGCAGCTGTATCAGAAGGAATAAATATAATTGTAATGTAATAGAGTAACTTAGATAAAGCTTTTCAGTAGAACTCATTATAACTGAATGGGAAAATTGTGGCTACTGACAAATGCACTTTTTCTTCAGCATTCTGGATTGGAGTTTGCTATCAAACATCAAAATTGAAAATAAGTGGTGTACGTTTTCCACCAGAATATGCATACACAGATATATACATCATCTATCAATTTAAGCCAAACAGGAACCTCAGAAACTTTGAGATGAGAGAAATTTTAGCAAAATAAAAGAGATGTAAGAGTGCTTATAGGTTCTAAAACTTTACTTCTAAGCTTACTCTTAGACCTAGAATCCTTATCAAAAATAAGTTTTTCTATGATACAGAGTTTACAAACAAATTAGAAGTCGAGGGATGTATGCCAGGCAAGGTCATACACAATTTCTTCTAATCAAAAACATAGGAGAAGTGTATCCTAAAATCTCTGCCCATCAATCAGCATTTATATTCATCTAACACAGGAGGGAAAATTATAATAAAGTATATTGCACTCCAGCTTCTTCTGTCCTCATGCATTTTTTTAAAGGCTTCACACTCTCTCTTATACATAAAAATAGGAAAAATCTGCTGATTTTTTATCACAATGGATGAGGAGAAATTCTACTCAGTTATGGACATCCTGCAGGTTAACCCCTGCTGAGTCTATTTGCTGAGCCTGGAGAAGGTTACTGGAGCAGAAATATCACCTACCCTTCTCTACTGGGTGACTACGAGGCTTGAAAAGTTAACATTTCAAGATTACGCAATATTGAGTTCTACATGCAACTTTCCAACTATGTAAATTCCTCAAATGTTATAAAATAGAATGTAATCAGGTGGTCTAATGTCAGCCAGCATCCAAAGATAATTGCTTTTCTTGAAGAAAAAAATAATATTACAATATTCAGTGCAGTGTACTTTATCATTTTCAGCTAGACCAGCTTTGTTTTGAGTCCTTGTGTATTTTAATTGGTATTAGAAACATTGCTAAATTATTTTTGTTCTGTGAGTCTATACTTAAAATGAGAAAATAATTTAACATTCCTTCTTAGTGAAGGCTCTTGTTCTTTTTGATGACAAATAAAAATAAGGGAAGAGGAACTTAATCATTAATTACCATACTAAGGTATATGCTATTGTTTTGAAATGTAAATGCTCAGGTAGCCTCAAATCTCTTTCCAGATGCAAAAGATATAGATATAAAAATTACAACAGAGAATCGAATGTCTCCTGATAAGCAAAAGTGAACATCAAAGTACTAATATGACACCTCGAGTCAACTGCCCCAAAACAAAGACTAACAAGGCAAGTCTCGATGGTCCACTCCGTTTTGCTAAATAAGACAACAGAGGGAATGCAACTCATCTGAAGATGGCACTTGAAAATTATCTATTCGATACTTTTTAGATGAGAGGAAGATTCCCTTGCTATACACAGAATATGTACTACATATTTAAGAGGCACATTTTTCATATCCAGCATTACTTTGCAGACTTTGTTTAGCCTTGACAGCACAAATTCTTAACTGTCTCTTAAGCTACCTGTTGCTATTCTTCCAAAGATGGCTTCATTGTTTATACATTACAGATGAACTTCCATTTATGTTCATTTGCATGGGAAGCATTGGAATAGTAAGGCTGCAGTAACTGACAGTATTTAATTTAATCTAGCCAGCTATTGCTGAAGAATGGTCTATCCTGCTCCTCTATCCATCTTCAGTTCTGCACAGCTTTTTCCTTCATTTAACCTGTAGTAATAATGAAAATGGGTTGGATCACTCATAATCATTTTGAAGTTAACTTGTTACAGTCAGTGGATGAGAACCTAAAACAAGAAACACTGTGAAGATGGAAGCTTCCAGTTTTAGCAGCATGTGCAGTAGCTAAAAAAGAATGTAAAACTGCAGCTTTGGGTTTTGGGTGCATATTGGTATAGAGGTCAAACTTTGTGACATTTATGCAGGCTTTGTCCTCGTCAGGCCCAAGAAACTGAACAAGAGGATCCTGCACCTCTGGCTCAAGGCACCCTGATAGTGTTTCTTACATTGTAAGGAGCAGAGATATTTTCTCCAGCTGTGTTTAAGCACAGGAGTGTCCAGCTCATAATTGGAACTCATTCCTATTTATTCATCAAAAATTTTCTTTCCAGTTCTTTGATCTCACCAGGTCCCATCAAATGTTCAACTTCATATGACACATTTTACCAAAAGTCTTAGAACTCCGAAATATCTTTTTTAATTTTTTTTTTTAAAACTTCCAAAAATTTCTGCCTTAAAAGATAGTGTTTTACTTTTGTCTAGTTAATTACTGGAAAACTGAATACAGAACTTGTGTTTATTGCACTGAGACAGGTTTTTTGAATATGATTTCCCTTGACTTGTGGCCAGAATAATTTTTTTATCCTTCTCTTGTGATTGTTCTACACTATGAAGCTGTGTGTAGTCTTGTTCTTCTTTGCACAGGCTCAAAAATATTCTATTCTTGTGACCACACAACATAGTTTTAATGTCGATGCTGTTCCCTGTAAGGGAACTTGAAAACTGATACTCCTGGAATGGTGTCATTTACACTAGCCAGAACTCTGGTTTTAACTTATTCCAAGGTGTGCTATTTGCCAAGCAGAGATGAAACTCCATCAAACATAACAATTTAGCCTCTCTATAAATTGTATGTGTATTTCTGTATGTATTTTTAAGTGCTTTTCCTTTTCCCTTGGAAAATGGAAATAGTAAAACATCCTCTTCATGTGAGGGTTTTCATATTGTGTATTTCTCTGTGTCCCTAGGCTTTTTATTAAGTTATTTTCTTTTTCCATATTGTCCTAATGAGTAATGTTTTGTTCTTCAGAAGCCAAGAGGAAAAACAAAAACAAAAAAAAAAACAAAAAACAAAAAAAAAAAAAAAAAAAAAAAAAAAAAAAAAAAAAAAAAAAAAAAGAAGAAGAAGAAAGAAGAAAAAAAAAATTACTTCCACAACTAGCTTTAATATTCACCACTGGAAATAACAATTGCATAGAAAGCTTGGTACTTGAAGCTTACTCTAAAATGTGTTTTATTAGTAGTTGTGACAGTGTCTTTATTGCTATCCGAGAACAGAGACATTGTAGCAACTCTTAGACTTGTACTTGCTTTGGACTTACTTTTGCATGCACATATATACTTTATAACAAGTAGCAAATTAATTTTACTGGATGGTAATCTAAATCCACAATAATCTTTAGAGGGGTTGAGTGAGCTACCTTGCTTTTGTCTATGCAAAAGCAAGTGATAATCATATGGGAATTTCTGCAATCATGACCATACTACTGTAGATGTAATATTAATCTTTTTCTTCTTCCTTTATATATGATTCTTCTTAAAGTTGGCAAATCTAAAATGATTTGTAATCTAGTTGAAAATGGAGGTTTCAGAATTTCCTGACTATGAAGAAAACTTAGGAACAAACTGAAAATCTTCCTATATTCCTCTTCTGACCCAGTAATTATTCTCCACATTGTATTGCTTCTAGTTATTTAAAGTATGAAAGAGAATGTGACTATGATTAGCCTTCTGCTCTCATTTATTCATTTAGATAGTCAATAACTTTATGTCTAAACTACTGTTCAGTTATCCACTGCGCATTTCTTCAACTTTTCTTGGACTACTTTCTACACTCTTTCCAACTAGATGCAACATCTCAAGGAAATATCCATCTAGGTATTCTATAGGGTGGCCAGACCTGGGTCAGTAACATCATACCATTACCAGATGCTTCCTGGAACTAGATCCAACTCTTTATTTTGCAGATTTTTAAAAGTCTGGTTATCATATTAGGACTCAGTTCACTGAATTCATGAAATGCAAGGGTAACTTGTGAATGACGCACCTCTAAATCTTCCCAATTGTCTGACATACTCAATCAGTAGTATAGCTGAGAAAAAAATGAATTAGTAAAAGCAGAAAATAATGGATATTTGGGGAGACATGAATACATCAAGAAATAAATGTTTATAAAAATATTCTCAGGTTGAATTAGCTTTCTCCTCACCTGAGTCATTCGAAACACCCCAAGGATCTTGTCTGTTCCTTCAAAAAATATATAGTATGTTTTAAAATATAAAAAGTGGTCTACTCACTGATTTTTATGATTTCAAATTCTTTGAAATAAACATGGAAATTATTCCTCAGTATAATTCAGAAACAGTATTTTTGATTCAACACAGAACTACTAGAGACTCCATGCACAGACTGCAGCAGTCCACAGTTACACAATGAGCTTTCCAAGTTACACGATGAGCTTGCCAGCCACTTACACCTACACCTATGGTAAGTGTGCTTTATTAAATGGTGAAAATACAAATGTGAAAGCCAGGTCAGCAACTAGGCATGTTTTGTTTCAAAGTATGCATTATCATATATAAAGCTAAATTTAGCAAATGCTGTAGGTATACAAAAACTAAAAAGCTATCAAAACCAGACAAAACCAGGGTCTTTTTATTCTGAGATGTATTACCTAAAGGACAATGTTAGACAAATTCAGTCTTGAAATAATACTCATTATCCCAGTAGAACAGGTAATTAAACACTGGAATGGCTTAACAGGACTGAAGTAGAGTCACCATTGCCTGAATTTTTTCTCATTAGATCCTTCAGTGCACTAATATTGAATAACACTTCCATATTAAAAGCTGCCTGGGTTTTTTGATTGCATGGTTGTTTTTAGTTACACATCTTTTTTATATGCCAACATATATCTGTAAATCTCCTTCTTCATTCTCTTCCTTCATAAAAGAGCAGGAAGCTTTGCATTGCTATCGGGACACATTCAGCTTCAAATTAGGACAAAAACTAACATAATATCTCATGCTGGTAACCACAAATAGTCTTTTCCAAAAGCCTAGAAAGATCCATGAATTGAGCAGATATATTCCCATGATTGATAGATTTGGCTTGAGTAAAGAATTTATCTACAGATGCATATTGAGTATTCAGAGGGTTTTTATTACTCTCTCTAGCACAGAAGATGGAATTCCCTGGATTCTGCCTTCTGATTACAGAATCATAGAAACATTAAGGTTGGAAAAGACATTATGACTTCTAGTCCAATCACCTACCTATCACCACTCTTCCCACTAAACTATGCGTCTCAGTGCCACATCCACATCTCCAAAGACAATGACTCCACCACCTCCCTGGGCAGCCTGTTTCAATGCCTAACCACTCTTTCTGAGAAAAAAAAAATTCATAATATTCAACCTGAACATCCCCTTGTGCATCTTGAGGAATTGCCTTTCATGAACCCATGCTGGCTAGGCCTGATCTCTTTTTTACTCTGTACAAGCTATGTGATCACACCCAAAGGGATTTGCTCTATAACCTTCCCTGATACTGAGGTCAGGCTGACAGGCTTGCAGTTCCTCAGATCCTCCTTACAACCCTTCTAGGGCATCCCAGTGGCAAGACTGCAGCTGTCTGGGACCTCCCCAGTTGGCCAGTGCTGCTGATTAACAATGGAAAGTCATTTGAAGAGAGCTTCAGTCATCTCATCTCAGTACCTTTGAGTGGATCCTATCTGACCCTGTGGACTTGTGACAGTCCAGGTGGTATAGCAGGTCATTGTTTCTTCCCGAATTTTTCTGTATTCCCTCATCCCTGTATTCCAGCTCAAGGGTCTGAGTACCCTGTAGATAACCACCCTGAATAGTAGAGGGAGAAGCAAAGAAGTCATTAAGCACTTCACTTTTTCCCAGCACATATAATGAAGGATAGAGATCCTCCTTGGCATTCCTTTCATTGCTAATGTATTTGCAGAAACATTTTTTGTTATCTTTTACAAAGGTGACCAGATTAATTTCTAGTTGGGCTTTTGCCTTTCTAATTTTCTCTCTGCATATCCTTGTCACATTCTTGTATTCTTCCTGAGTTGTCTGCCCCTTCTTCCAAAAGTGATAGTTACAGTATCATAGTTATGGTATTACAGTTTTAACTTAATTAAATATATATGCCTACATGTATGCTAGCTGTGTCCGCTAGAGTCATTGAAGAATCAACCCACAGAGTTCATGAAGGCCAGGAGGTAGCTTAGCTGAGAAAATGTAGGTAAACAACTCCTTTAGAGTGAAATGAATAGCTCCCTAGACATCTTCAACTGTATGGACTAACTGGATTGCTGTGGGAGCTTGTGTACCTAGCTCACATGGAGACACATTAGCTGTGTACAGTTTGGAGCTTATCCTCACCTTGATAGGATTGCATAAGCACAACACACAGTCATACAGATTATTATCTGATATTGTGGGTTTTGAGGCACTAGAAGCTGTCTGGTATCTCTATTTCTTTGAGGCACAAAATATTTCAAGATTTCAGTAAAACTCAGGTTGCTGGACTCAGTGAAGAGACAGTTACAACTCTGAAATTTAATACTGAGTAATACATAAGACCAAATGATCTCTTCCACCTTTAAATGATGTTGTGGCCGGTGAACCCCAAATAGCAGGCTGGTAACACACTTTTTTTTGTGTGTCAGAGGATGTTGTTATCTTGAAAAGAAAATAGAATCCAAATTCAAAAAAGTGTTTATTCTCACTTTTGTTTATTTAGAAATGCTGTCAGTACGGTCTGTCCCATGACATGACATTGCTCTTCTCGTTTTCTAGAAACAAAAAGCTCCACTTTAGAATGAGTTTCACTCCAAAGTTACCAATTCTACTACTTAGAATCAGCTTTTTCTTTGAACTACCTGTCTGAAGAGATGCTTAAAACGTGCCCCAAGAAACTTCCAAAAGTACTTATTGATACCTAGCATCTACTAGGTTTTTACTTTTTAAAACACAGTCCAAACCTTCACAGCTAACACTAATTACATTTCTACTTGTAAATCTGCACCATTTCAGGATACAAGCCTGATTTCCATTAAAGTCTGAACTGTGGGATTTGCAAACCTGTAATGAAAGTACTTTTTTGGTTCCCCAGTTAACACAATCCTGTTATTGAACTTTGGAGTTCAGCTGAAGTGTTTCTGAGATGCTGTTGGCTTGTTTGGCACCACATCGCCTTTCACGGGTTGAAGCTCCAACCAGAAGCTTCTGAACAAGCACAGGCACACTTGTCTTGCCAGAATTGCTCCCAGAGACTTGAAAGTTCCCCATTAAATGCGGTGCTCTTTTCACCTGACCTACCTGCAGACTAGATGTATAAATAGTTCAAAGATATCTATTTTATCAGTGTTGAATAACGTTAAAAACATGGAATAATGACAGAATGTCTGTAAAAGGAAGGAAAATAAAATGAAGTAGAAAAGAAAGAGAAAAATGAATAATGAGATAGGAGAAAGTAATGACAAGAATGAGAGAAAACGAAAGGGAGACCACAGCACTGTATCACTGGATGGTTAATCAAATGAAATTTTGTTTGATATAAAACGAGTAAGGTCATCTTCAGGCAGTATGTAACAGAATGTGAGAAGGACTGACGACACTTTCCAAGAGTAAATTCAATCTACATTTAAAATGTGATTTATGCATGGTTAGAAGTCTTTTTTTTTTTTTTTCCCTTAAAGATGTTCGTTACACTAAAGATCATTAGTTGCAGGAGAAGAAAGGAACCAAATAAATCTCAGATGACAAATGATTTTTCAATGCCAAAAGTGGAATAAGTATTAAGTAAGGATGAGTGTGATGTTTGCTTTTGCAAGCCCAAAGATTTGGATGTTAGTCCAGGACTCTTGATTCCAATGAACTGAGGGGGGAACTTAAATTAAAAGGTACACTGAAGAGTTCTTGAAATAATATCTCTGCTCTGGCTGACACAACGTTTATAATAACAATGAAATCAAGCATTCTTTTAAAAATTAAATTGTGTAAATTGAGTAAAAGTTTGTGTGAATGATAACTGACAATCATTTCAGGTAGAAAGCTGCCTTCCTAATGTCTCGCTGTCAGTGTGTTCCTAAATTGCTGCTGTCTTGTTTTTTGTTTTTTTTTAATAAGTTTATTCTTGCTTGGTTGCTCAATGAAAGACATTCACTACCAGGGAAGATAGTGAAACATGCTACATGGAAAGGGCTATCAAACACATGTTGAGCAAACAAGAAAATTTTCTGTGGCATTTGCAGCTATCATAGGACTACTTTTAACAGAAGTGGGTAGAGCAATTTCAAACAGAAGTGTGGTTTCAGAGTTACCACTGTCCCTTTTATTTCTGTAAGGGGTTCACTCAAAAAGATGCACTCTGCAGGACCGAGTAGAAAAGGCTTCGATTAGGGATGTACAGTATGTGACTAAAGGATTTGTTAACCTTAGCGCTTCAAAGCACACTTGAAAATAAGATTCAAATGGGTTCTTTCTTTTGTGGTTCTGTAGTGATAAACGAGTTCTCCATGCACCAATGCTCATGATTACTGCCTTTCCAATGTAGTGACTTTGGATGAACACTAGATCAGACTAAGTAGTGTCCAGCACATTTCATCCATACTAAATAATGTATGACTTGGCAGACCTCTCCATTTTGCTTGGGAAAGAGCTACAAGTCTAGTCATAGTTTTTTTCAGGTTATATAATCAATCTTCAGTACTCCAAAGAACTTTCAAGCTTTTACCAATAAAGAAGGGAAGGGGAAGCCCAACGGATAAATGTTTCCATTTAGTTGTTCTTGTTTTGTTGTTTTACTAAAAAGGAGGGAGGGGATATAAAGTAAAAGAATGGTTTACTTTAAAGTTCACTCATAAAATTAGTTTCAAAATGACTACATGTGAATTTCTTTAAGAAGCTTACATCCTAATGGTCAGTTTATGAATTAGTGGAATAATTCATAACATGCTCTTAGAATCAATACCTTTAAATGTACCTATGGGTAACATCACTCATATGACTCAGTCCAACATACCAAGTAGAACTATTCAAATACTTTGTTATTCACAGGCATACCTACTTAGCATACCTTTTGCTGTTCATGATTGAAGTGAAATACCCATTTTGCCACTGGAGACCACCAAATGCATTATTTGTATGGTTCTTCTGATTCTTAAAACAGTACATCATTAACAGTGATAGTTGTGGATATTCCTCTCTTTGTTTTTCCTTCTTTCTTCTGAAAAGATTTACTCTTCCTCAAGAATCACATTCTACAACAGGGACTGGAAAATCTCTCCCCTTCAAAGTTTGCGTAAGCCATCACTTTACCATCTTGTCTGGCCTGGTGACTTACCACTTTGCCAGGTTGCAGTATAAGCCATATCTTCAGTGGGAGCAGAACCAAAGCCTTTTGGCAGTTGTCTCAAACAGTAAACCACTTTGTTTAACAAACTTGAAAATTGTTAGTATTCCCCATTTCTCTTCAGACCTTCTCTTTTGTTCTCTGGAATAGGATTGTATGGCAATACAATTTATAAACTTTCTCAGCTATTGAGAAATGGTGCAATAGTTTGTCCCTCAAACAGAACCAATTACTCCAACAGAAGAATAGCAAATATGCTCTCCAGATTCTAAGCAGGCAAAAAAATTTGTGTTTTGATTTAGTTTTGATTTCAGTGATCTTTGCTCCCACCTGGTGTGTCTAATTGACAGCTTCTTTGCAGAAGCAATATGATTCTAGGCTTTAGCTTTAAATTATATTTTTAAAACCTCACAAAGTTACAGAGGAGTGATTTACTCCAAAAGGAATCAGATAAATCTAATGGAAATAGCCACTTCCACCAGTTATAATGGTGATGTAAATAGGAGGATCTCACATAGAGGACTGGCATGCAGCCACTGCTGGGGCAGAGCACAGCAGGTTTTCTCTATCCATTTCACTCACTACCTGTATTTAAAACATAGGGAAGGAGAACAGTGCTTTCAACTGGAACTGCAGGGAGCATAATGCCATCAGTAGGTGCCACATAACCTTGCAGCCTGAATTTTAACATAGGTGTTGGTGACAGCAGGAGAAGGCTTAGTTCTCTGTTACTTCCTCCATTTTGTCCCATGGAAATCCTCAAAGGACAACTTTGCTTGTAAAACTCTGGAACTAAGCAGTGGTAGCAGGTCACCCACAGCAGCTTGGTGGTATGCTTCAAGCTAGAGCTAATCCTATAAACAGCCCAGCACTGTCACTTTTTTATGATGGAGAGCTGGTAGAAAGAATTTACAAACTGCTACACCAATCTTCATCCTCCTCAGGTCCTGAAAGACTATGTTTCTAAGAAAGACATCATCTTGCTAGCAATTTGTATTTGGTTTTTATGTGTGTTCAGTGGGATTTTGCATGTATACAAATGGAGCAGCATAGGAAAAATTATCTGAAAGGATGGCTCTGTCTGCGTAGAAGTGAGGGAATCCCAGGTCACTTGTATGGGCAGAAAGGAAGGCATCCTGATTCATGTTCACAGTGGATAAAGAGCAAAGCAGCATGGAATTAAATTGAGGTGCTTGTGGGAAACCAGAAGAATGATTAAAAAGGTACAAAAATACAGTCTTTTCCTGATGAATTTCCTAGATAGCATGCCTATCTTTTTTTTTTTATTATTAACTCACTGCATTCTCTATAGGTTCAGCAGGAAACAGGAGACTGAGCCTTAACAGCATCAGCTAAGCTTGTATCTGTTCTCCAGTGTTCTTTCCAAGAGTAAAAACATCCCCTTACAACTGTTTTTCTTCTCCCTTCAATACAACATTACAGTGCAAAAGGATCTAAATGTGGCTTCTAACTTCTATCAGGAAAATTTAGGTAAAAATTGGCTCAGAAGCCCCTGGTTTAAGCTTGAATACATATATTCCTACAAAACCATGTTTCCAATCTCAAAGCAGCAATTTTAAAGAAGGTTCACCTTTCCCTAACAGATGGATTTGGTTTAGTTTGCTCTCTTCCACTGCAGTCTTTTAGATTAGATCATTAAAGAGCTGTGGTCCTATCTCTTCTATGTAAATATTAAAGACCACACAACATTTCTATAAAATAAAGACTGCCAAAACCTCCTATTCATGAAGTTTTCCCTGCCTGCCCTGCTTTGCTCTCAGTGATAGAAAATCTGCTATCAGTACTATCATATAGTCTATATATGGTTTTTATAAAGCACTTTGGGATACTTCAAAATGAAATTCTTAATAAAAATGTAAATTATTATTATTGTAAAAACATGTTGGCCCACTGTGCTGTGCAACATCCTCAGGAGCAGCATTCTTTCAAACTGGGATTTGAAAAATAGCATAGAATTTCGTTTGAATCAAGTGGTATTATGTATTTAGTCATTTATCGAAGCCACTTGGTAGAAGTTGAGGAAAACATTAGTTAATCTTATTCACAAGGGGGTTCTTGCTCGTGCAGAAATACTCTTTTTCCCCCATTTTTCATTTCCCTTCACTTTCAAAGACCTGTATTGTTTCCGATTGGAGCAAGAACGTTTTCTGCTATCAACAGTATATGAACCAGTCAAAAAGGCTGCTTAAATTCAGCACAGGATATTCCATGAACGGAAAGGAGCACCCAGGAAAAATAAATAGCATCCACAGCATGGGACATCTGCCTCAATAGGTGTGAATTTAGTTCCCCTCTGAAGCAGTGAATTAGCAGTACTTTGGCCCTTTAGCCCCAGCCATTAAATGTTTTTGTCTGGGCTTTAGGAGACTATTTTTTCCCATAAAAGCTTTCAAGGTTGCTGAAATAGCTTGGATCAAACTTTCCGGTACACATGGTGCACATGAAAGGCAAAAATTAGCCACTATGTGAATAGAAATTAACTGCTGATGAAATATCTACTGGCAGCATCAGCTATTTATTATTAGGATAGCCCGAGATACTCAACAGCTGACCTAGAGGAGCTCCCGTGGGAGTCCATGGGACTTCTATGTTTCCAAGTTGCAGCAATGGCACATTGTTACAGGAACTCTTTTTGACTTTGTTTTATAGTTATTTCTCCTTCTGATGTTATACATACTTTGTTTAGTTTCTTTCTTTTTTTTTTTTTTTTTCATCACAGTCCATATGAGGCAGGATTTATCTGTCTTCAGAGAATCCCACTCTGAGTAGATGTTTTCTACAACACTTCATTCTACCGTGGAAACTTTACAATAGTCTGTATTCACTAGTACCAAAGTAAACAGAAATTCCTCACACCTGAAAACCCCAGAAAATTGATTCACTAGACACATGCCGCCCCATTCAGATATTCATTATAGTGATGACACATCTCATTAGAGAGTTTGACTAATGAGCCAGCTCTCTTACCACTTCTGATCAGATAGCATCTCACTATGTAGCAATTGTAATATCAGGCGTGTATTTAGAGTACTTAGAGCTTCTTACTGCCATTTTCCATCCTGAACCAAAGTTAAGAGACAATATCAATCAACCCATTGACCCATTATGATAACCGACTAGTGACTTGTCAACTATGCCTGGTTCATATGAGATTCCAAAGAATGAGGAAACAATAACTTCACCCAGTGTATGGATTTGTATCTAGAATCTTTGGAGAGTGCTTTAGGGGGCCTACGTTTCCAGGGATGCACCAATGTGAGGCCAAATATCAGAATCATTTGGTACTGTATGTTTGTTGTTGTTGTTTGGGGTTTTTTTTTTTTGATAGAATGGCTGACTGTCAGACTAACAGGAAAGGACTTCACTGTATGGAAAGAGTGATGACTTTGAGTAGTTGGGAGTGAAATCTGACTCAGGAAATCTACATTGTATTTCCAGCCTCTGATGTGGCAGCAGAGCAACACACCGTAAGTCAGTCCTTAAAAAGATAAGAGGCAGAGAATACCAGAACAAACAACAGAACAGAAATCTCACTATTCTGGTAGATTACAGTATTTTATGGCTTCCGTATTTCCTTAGATAAAGGTAATAACTCTATGTTCATAAGCTTTCAATAGATTTTCCTTCCGTAAATTTAGGAATATAGGTTTGAGGATGGAATTGGCTAGAAGTGAAAGTTTTCAGAAACAGAAATATATCTTCGTTCTTTTACAAATGCTTAGTTAATTAAGAATTAACAAGAGAAAGAGAAAAAAAAAAACAACACAAATAATATAGAACAGTCACCTTCAGTTACATGGCAAATTTCATCTAAAAATTCCAAATTCTGTTCAGAAGAAAGCAGTTGTTCTCCCTACTATGCAGATAGGCAAAATGAAGAACATAAATATACAGATAATGATCAGAAGTCATGTAGTTATTAAATAATAGAACTTGGCATTTATTTCAGAAGTCAGAAAGATAAAGATCTTTTATATCTTCTTTTTATCTTTTTTTTTTTTTTAATAATCTTTTAAATAAAGAATAAAACCATAAGACAAAAATTGTAATATTTCAGAACTTATGTTGGTGGTGGGGGAAAGTAGAATGCTTCCTAGATCTTTTTGTGTCCATTTCAGGGTAAGAGCCAAACAGACACAACCACTGCTTCTTGTTTTCCTGGTTCTCATGCAAAATAAATCCAGATATGCAACACAGGAAGCAGACACTATGTTCTCTAGCAGATCTGAAAATGGGCAGCAGGAAACCAGGTTGAGCAGTTTCTCATGATTTTCACTACTGGCACAGGTACCATCAGCAGAAAAATATTTGAGGCCAGTTAACAGGAAAGAAGTGGAAATATAAAAATTAATTGCAATATTTTTTTAAAGAAAATGCCTTCTGAAAAATGATACAATAATTAAGAATAATTGTTAGCCATTTCAAATTAAAATGTAATTTCACGTTTTAATTCTCCCAAGAAAAATTACCAACAAAAAGAAAAAACATACATAATTTGAAGTGTGAAAATTTTCATTTTGTTTCAATTTTATTTTAACTGTAGAACTGTTTTTAAAAATATTCCTGAGACTTTTTGCCTAGTGCCTGGGTTTGATCACTGAATGAAAAAAAATCTTATTGTTTGCCCTGTTGTGTTAATGAGTCCCAGCCCAATGAGCATGCCTTTAAATCACACAACCTCTTCATTAGTCTCTCAGAATGCTGGAGAAACTTTAATTCTTATGCTTCTTAACAGAATTTGAAAGCAAGACTTTTTGTTTAAGACACAATCAAAATTTTGATTATTTCTACACTACTTTTCTATGTCATATATGCAATAGCAGTATCAACAGGAAATCAGTTTGACAGACACAAATGTTACGTGTTCAGTGGTTCACCAAATTGCACCAACTATTCTATCACAATGGCTGTTCTGGTTCTGCAGTAAATCGAGGACACCTAATGTGGCCTAATTAGGACAGCTATACACAGTGAAGTAATACTGTCTTAAATCAGGTTTGAGGTGTCATTCATCAAGTCACTTAAGAACTGTACTAAGCGGATGGACTTTCACACACTTTTATAGGCATTCATGTACTGGAACGCTTTGAAAAAGAAGGAACTAAACGTATTCTGTTATCTTTAAAAAAAAAAAATCAGTGGGATTTTTTTTGTTGTTAGTAGTTTTTCCTTCTTTTCTCTTTCTTTTTCAGGGAGTGGAGGGAGGGGTAGAAGGGAGGAAAGGCCTGCTTACAAGTGGCATTTTTAAGCACAATATTTAATGTCAAGTTTCCATTATGCCAAAAATATATTTCTTGAGATTTGGCCATACTGTTTGCTTTTTGTTGGGTAAGGTGAAGCAAAAAATTTTTTTTGCTTTCCCCTCCCTTGAAGTGTTCTTCTATAAAAAATTCCATCAGTGAGGACCACAGTGCACAGTGGTTGGTATTGGTGATAAAGATTACATCTTTAAAAAACAGAAGATATAAGATACATCATTAATGCAGGAACTTTAAAAGCAAGGAAGCAGAAATGAGCTTTCAGAATAGAAGGGCGCCTTTTTTTATTATTCCTGCTGAACAGTAATTGTGCATTTCCCTTTTCTTCCTCTCTATTTCGCTTTTTAATACTGTTTTATAGACAGGACTCAAGAAAGTTTTCTCAACTTATGATTACTCTAGTCCAAAGTGCTGCTGACTGGCATCTCAGGCATTTCTGCAGCAATGAAGTGCTTTCAAAATTCCATCCACACACATCTTCACAACAACAAAACAGAAACTCTATAAAAGTATGAAGAAAGGGACAAAACTAAGCCTTTAGCTTCACATGGGGTATTATTTTCAGTTGTTTTTGCAGCAGAGCTGTAATTGGCCTAGTGAGATCTGATAAATGTCTTATTATAAACTTGAACATCAACTGATGGTGAAAAAAATATGATGAAACTTGTGACTGAGAGAAAAGTAAAAGGGTATCAATGACTGGCAGTTCCCATTTCTTTACAAGTGTTACATTTCAGTCCCCTGCCACTACCACATGTTTCCTGTTCACAGATAATTTGTACAACATATTTTATCATTCAGTTTTAGACACAGTTGAAAGGCTTTTGCCTAAGGCTTGGAATACTTTGAAAATTGTATACCATTTGCAAGGCTTTCTTCTGCTTCACTGTGCAATTAGGTGACTGCCTTTCTGCAGACACTGGATTTATCATATGTGGAATTGGTTTTTTTCACCAAGGTGAACTGGGAACAAAAATGCAAGTAGTTTTTCAGCAACCCACAAACAAGGGATTAGTGTACGAGCACAAAGCTTGTAGGCTGCCTGTCAGTCCCAAACTGGATGCCGTTCCTTCACAGAAGGAGTATTGTGAGCCACGATTTCAAACTAAAATGCTCTCACTGTCCCCACACTTGTATACCCTGTATATACATGATTCAAACTTCCAGGGTGCAAGAAAACCACCGGAACAGAATACATCTTTTTTTCTAATTTGCTAACACGACTCTTTATAGCACTGTCGGTTCTTTCCTCCCTTTGCCCTCTCCCCACGCCACCCGCTGCTCCGTCTTGACTAAACTTTGCTCTCTCCTGAAGAAGTGTGAAGACAGATGTGCTAAGAGCTTCCCCTGCTGGAAGTTCCTAGCAAAAGGTGCTGTAGCCAAGTAGGGATGGATCTGGGACTAGCTCCCAGTTCAGCTAATTTATGTGCTCAGTTCCTGTCGAACAGAGAGTACATAATGTGACTCGAGATGCTGATTAAATTTCATGTGTATTTCTATGTTCTAAATAAACCAAATTTTAAAGTCAGATTTGAGAGATGGTAGTTTATAAACCTCATTACAGCAGTTTGTATTTTTCCACTGAATTATGTGAGGGAAAGGGAGACAAATTCAGTCCTTTTGTATAATGTAGTAATGAGCTTTTACAAGGTCATCTTCCTTTCCAGTAGAGAACTCAGAGTATTTCTTGAAAGTTAGATTTTATCTGTAAGAAATGTATCATTGTTTAATGAAAATGGAATTGTGAATTTATTATTTGTTTTTGAAGGCGTCCTACTTAAACAATGAAACAATGTGTGTGTAAGTGCATAAGTCAGATGCTAGGAACTCTGGCACTTTTTGGCGTAGTCTCATCTGAATAAAAGCGTGTTTTCTCAGACTACAAGCAATACTTGCCAGACTATATCAATTATCTCTTCCAAGAACTTCAGAAAACCTGAATTTCTGAAATCCAAACAAATAGAATTTTAATCAATTTTTTAAGCTATCCATATCAGAAATATCCAGCAGCAAATTCCTCAGCTTCTTGAAGTTTATATTTTAAAATATTGTTATTTTTTTAAATAGCATAAGCTCAAAAATATACTTCTAGTAGAAGTGGGAAATATGGCCAAGATCTCCTTGCACAGTATGACCTGACCTGCAGGATCATCTTGGCCATTGTACCAGTTTTCTGCCTCCTTATAGACCAGCAATGTGACGTTGGAGCAAACAGCTTCAGTGGTCAGCGCATTCCTGTTGATTTCATTTGACTGTGAGGCTTTTTAGCCATGGACTGGCTACCTTGCTTATGAATACCCCAGAGCTCTGAAGTAGGGGGTATGGAGGCTGGGTTAGTATGGCTGGGTAAGCAACCCCTGAACTGATTTTCCTTGACCAGCGAGGGTTTGCAATATGCAATGGCAATTTAAGAGGCTGCTTGGAAGTCTCCCCTCTGTCAAAGCATCTCTTCCCCAACCTGAATCACTGGACTATATTTAGGGACTTATTTAGCATCCTACTGAATTATAGTCATTTTGGGCAGTATAAAAGAAATGTCACCCTCTCAAGCTGCATCCCAAGGAAGGCCAAGTCACAGCAGATCTGGATTTCTGTGCGTGTGCAAGTCAGCGAATATTTGAAGAGCTCCAGATCTCCCATCATCTGATCACATGCAAATACACAAGTATGGAAAGCTTCCAAAGGAAGTTCCCTTTCAATCCTCACAAAATCTCAGGCCCAGCCAGCAACCTGAACTTGATGCGAGAGGAACAAAGGATCTCCTTCAAATCTTCTACCTGGCTTAAAGTAATATGTTGCTTGGTAGAAGATCAAAGGAAGCTGGAAAAAATAAAAGCACAGGATCATGGGATTTCCCAATTGAAACATAATGGTAGACTCCCAGACTGACTCTCTTCTTTCTGTGGTATACACTGTGTGTTGTCCCAAATGGGAAATATGGTTTGCCAATGCAGAAACAGCATATGCTGTAAACAATGACAAGAATAAAGCTAAACATTATGCATATTCATTGCATGCAATTCTAAACACAAATGTCCCTGCTGAGTAAAACAGGGCTTGCTTCTCAGTCTTTTTAACCTGTTTTTTTTTTCTCAGTTGTGAAATTTGCAATAACATACAACAGTATTTTTTTTTTTGTTATATGCAAGCACTCTTTAGGTTGAGTCTTCTCATTGGTACAGCTTAGCTGCATGATAATTTCTGACTATTTTTAAAGTACTGACTATTTTCTCAGTACAGTTCATCAGTAATGACTCAATTTTCCAGAAGCAGCAGTACAATAGCTCTGCATGTGCACTTTAGCATTTCCTTTTTTAACTTCTCTAATCAGCTCACCCAATATACGATTCATTTCCTTTTATTAATATAGATGGGGCAAGTATTGGTTCATGTTCTCCTTCTGAGTTGTGACAATTTTTTTTTTAATGTAGACTGGACCTTGAACAGTGCAGTAGTGCCACCCATACACCTCTAATTTCACCCAAATTTTTAATGGTGTAACATCGGAAATACTTCCAAATTATGATTATCTCACTTATAGGTTTATTTGTCATGCTTAAAATAATTATTTTCTTATAAAAACTGAGTCTCCATCCTGAAGAGTAAACCAGTGAATTCTATCAGACATCTCATCAAATAGGACTAATTTTTAGGTCTGTAAAACCCTAATCATATCCTTAAGGAAACAGCTCAACCTGACCCATTAATTTCTTAAAGCAGTTGGTCCTAAGTCGTAATGTATCAACATAAGCCAAAATGTTTCATTCCATAGCCAAAAAAATGCTGCCTATTGTTGAAGGAATGAACTTGCCTGTGGCTTTACAATGAAGTGAACTGTGGGTTGGATAAGATGGTAGTAAAAAATAATAGTTCTGTGGCTAAAAATTTTTATGCTTCATTTTTCCCTCATTTAAAAAGCAAAATGAAATACAATCATTTTCATTTTTTTATTATAAGTATTGTTCTTGATCATTATCTTAGTATAAAGTAATTAAACTCTGTGAAATACAGCCCAAGCATTCAGCAGCTGGTATTTCTTTTGCCTGGTTTTGGTTTTTGTTGTTGGTGGTTTTTTTTTTTTCTGGCTAAACAGCATACAGTGTGGAGGAAACACTCAAATATTTATTTGTTAGAAGGAGTAGGCATACATACTCAGAATTCTGGTTATTTAAAATATTAGGACTGAATAAAACAAATTATATCTAAATTCTCCATGCTCCCACAGAGAACTAATGTTTTGCCATTGTATTATTGTACAATTATTTGCATTTGCTTGAATCATTCCTGTATTAATTCTGAAATGAGTTTCTACCTTGCTGATGCACGAATATTTGAAAACTATAATTTCTGCTACCGCTTTATTATTATTATTATTGTTATTATTATTGTTATTATTAATGTTAGCTATTATTATCCTCATCAGAAGGATACTCTTTGGTCACAGTCAGTATGGGAACTTAGACAAGAAGATGCAAAATGTGTAATAAGAGTAGAGCCAGGGAAAAAATACATTTAAAAATAGTTCATTTGGAGCTGCAGTATAAATATGACAGGCACATTTCTTAATATGTGCATGGGTGATCTTTTAAGTCTGGGGCCTGACTACCAGTTAAAGAACAGGGTGAAATAATAAATGAATGCTAAAACTTTAATTATTTAATTAAAACTTTAGACTAAAACTTTAATCATTTACATACATGCTGTAACAGGAAAACAAAATATTACTTGAGCGCATGTATTATCTGATCACAAACAGTGACAGCAAGCAGCACTTTACACTGGATAAGAAGTGAATATTCCAGGCATGACTCAGAGCTATGAGCTTACACATGATAGGTTTACTACACCTCTGGAAAGCAATCTCTGAGTTGGTATTTTACATAGGTATCATGACAACATATGCAAAGCCAACAAAATGCAACCTGCTCAGAAGCTGAGAAGTTTTCTTTGGTATATCTATACTACCATTGCTATTTTGGACCTTGGCTTATACTGGTCACACTAAAAAGAATTTACACTTTAAGTATATGTTTTCATTTGCATAAACAGAGCTGGTGGGGGAATGGTTCCATGGTTTGTTCTATCCCCAAAAGCAGAAATCTCTGAATGAGCCCTGTGGCAAGGAGGACTGCAGAGAGGAATTTATCTTCTTTACTGCTCCTCTGTAACCTTCCCAGCTCAGAGCTGTAGCTGCTCTTCTCTGGCATGTCTGGGTTGACTGTCTCAGTGTCACTGCATTACAAAGTCAAGCAAATATTCAGGCTTCAGGTTTTTCATTAGACTGTATTGTAGCTTTCTAGCCAGCCCAACTGGAGCATGTTGAAATACTTATGAGTGGGATGAAATTATCAATCTCTGAGGTAGAAGTCTTCACAGTTTGAATGAGCTGCATTTCATTCACAGTAATGCATTAGATAATTAATCTTGAAGAAACAAATTTATTCTAGTTTATTCTAGTTGAAAGCTGTTACAATCAGTGCCTACACTGCCTCCCACTGCCATGGGCAAATGTGTGGGAGGTGAGAAATGCAGGGCTAATGGAGCTGAAAACGTTTGGAATAATCTACACCATTCAGGAGAGGAGAACAACCTCCCTTTTTGCACATTTGATTGAATCAGGTATGCACAGTTTGGTATTTTGAGCCATTTTTGAACATGAGGAAAAAAAAGTTTTCCCTTGTATAAAACACTTCTTTGGTCTTCAGAATAACTCTCTACCTCAAATGCTACAGATCAGACATGGAAATTTGGCATGAAAATAGCTTATTTTGAGAAGCAGGACATAACTTTATTCTGGATAAATTGATTTTACATGAGCAAGCTGGAGACTGAGAACATGAAGAAGATTTTTTTCCCACTAAGTTCATGCATACAGAGGTGAAATGATGTGCAGGCATACAGCTGATTTAAATAAAGTGAAGAAGATTCTAAATGTTGCATATTTTAGGTGCAACGTGTGCTCTTTTGCATGTGCCAGAAGCAGTCTACAAAAATCATCACTACCCAAACCAAACAGTTATTTCCAATTAGTCTATACTCTCTTCTACAGCTTAAAGAAAACTTCTGTATAAAAATGATCTTTACAGTTGTGTACAGGACTTCTCAGCATAGCTGGAGCCAGCATGCCAATTGTTCACAATGGTGATATATCTAGCAAGTGAGCACAACTAAGCAGTTCTTCAGAGCTGGCAAGAAGAACACTACATGTTTTCTAAGAAATTATCAAAGTACTTTCAGGATGAAGCCACTTAAGCCACTGCATCAAGATCACAAAATTCAATAATGCACCATAAATGGATAAGTCCAAGATAGCCCAGCTGTTCCCTTCCAGGCACTTCTGGAACTTAGACCAGATGCTGCCTAAGAGCAGACAAACTAATGAAATGAGTATTCCTACAGATTTTGTCTTTTGGCTCCACCTGAAATAACCCAGTTTTCCCTCACAGTCTCTAAAACACCATCCCAGACAAGGCACAGCAAAGCTGCTAGACAGAATTTCACCGCTGATCAGCTTCAGGCTGCTGCCAAATGGGATACATGAACTGAACTCTACCTGCTTTCCTCTTACAAAGAGTGCTCTTTTACTCAGCTGCCAATATTTGCAAAAATATTAAGTACTTCACTTACTTGGAGGCATCATTTTTTGATTTTGCTTCATTTAAAAACGTAGTTGAACTCAAGAAGTTCAAAAATCATTAGCGGGGAGTGGGTGGTAGGCATATAAAAGAGGAAGTACAGATGCAAAAAATATAGGAAAAAGGGGGAAACAGCATATTACTTTATGGAAATACGTTCACAAAAAATCAACAGCCTGAAATGTGCTGGCTAGTTAGTGTCTCAAACTGACTCGTTTCTGGCTCCTGAAGGAAGTCTAAGATATTTTTAATCTCTGCAGTTGTTTTGGAATCCAGGTAACGGAGAGGCCTCCTTTTTTCTTCCGTATTTTATATTGCATTAAGTGCTGCTGAATAGGTCTATTAAAGAGAGAAGTGGAATTCCCTTTAATTCCACTTCCCTTGATTGTAAATGGTTCCTATTTAATGAAGGTCAATGTGTGGGACAAAAGCTGTCTATTTTCAAATTTTGAGGATGAGATTGCATGCCATCTTGATTTCTTGTCTTCACTTGCTGTCATAACCTTATTTTTCTCTTCTAAGACATGGAAATGTCCCACATGTAAAAGACAGGTCTTTGTAATATAGCTTTGTATCAGCTACCTGCACGCTGGCCATCACTCTGAATGGCTCACAATGGCTGCCTGTTTCCTAGAGAGTTAACCAGTGTTGGGGACCAGGCTTAGGATTATCCATGATGCTTAATTGCTAGTATGCTTTGGCACATTTTGGACCAGCTAGCAGTCTCCCAGGCAGTAGAAAGGAATTTAGCCTTGTAGACATGAGTGTGCCAACCACACAGTGTTAGAGCGTCCCTAGTCATCTTAATCACTGTAGTGTAGACCAGTAGATAGAGCCACATAGGATACTGTTTCAGGTACTAAAAGCATGTTATCATGCTGCTTATACTTAGCTAAATTGACTGAGTTTTCAGAAAAGCTCAAATCCAAGACGCAATACTACCTAGAAAATTACAAATAAGCAAATAAATAAATAAATGCAGTTCTTATCTCATACCACACTTAAAACCAGTATTGAGGCATGACAATATGATGGAAAGGTGTTCCCTTTCCGACAGTTATGTATACCTCCATCTTCAATAGCCATCTTCAATTTGGTTGAGCCACCCACTTCCACAGCTAAAGCAGGGCCGCAGTGCTGCCTCTTTCCGTGCTATCAACTAGAAGGGGAAGCATGATAGGAACAGCTGTGAACAGCGACTCTGTCTCCCTCAAGGCAAAGAAAATGTTCATCTGTCCAGATCTACCACAGTTACTGCTGCTTTGTTCCAGCAAATGGGTACAAAGGCCAAAGAGTACATCTGAATTTAAAGTCCGTCTTGTTAAGCAAAAGCATAAGAGAATTCAATTAACACTGACTGTGCAGTCTTGGCCCTAGCATTCAGATGGTTCATAATTTTTAACTATAAAGGTTGCCCTTTATGATAAGTGGATATCTAAGTAATACTATACATATACATATATATACATATATATATACAGAGACATAGTATTATATATTATATATTATATATTATATAATATATATTATATATTATATATTATATATTATATATTATATATTATATATTATATA